>NC_073692.1:405662773-406025871 GCF_029784155.1 Uranotaenia lowii | reverse complement strand
TAAAATGTCAAATTGTCAAAATTGTCAAAATTGTCAAAATTTGTCAAAATTGTCAAAATTGTCAAAATTGTCAAAATGTCAAAATTGTCCAAAATTGTCCAAAATTGTCAAAATTGTCAAAATTGTCAAAAATTGTCAAAATTGTCAAAATTGTCAAAAATTGTCAAAATTGTCAAAATTGTCAAAATTGTCAAAATTGTCAAAATTGTCAAAAATTGTCAAAATTGTCAAAATTGTCAAAATTGTCAAAAATTGTCAAAATTGTCAAAATTGTCAAAATTTGTCAAATTCAAAATTGTCAAAATTGTCAAAATTGTCAAAATGTCAAAATTGTCAAAATTGTCAAAATTGGTCAAAATTGTCAAAATTGTCAAAATTGTCAAAATTGTCAAAATTGTCAAAATTGTCAAAATTGTCAAAATTGTCAAAATTGTCAAAATTGTCAAAATTGTCAAAATTGTCAAAATTGTCAAAATTGTCAAATTGTCAAAATTGTCAAAATTGTCAAAATTGTCAAAATTGTCAAAATTGTCAAAATTGTCAAAATTGTCAAAATTGTCAAAATTGTCAAAATTGTCAAAATTGTCAAAATTGTCAAAATTGTCAAAATTGTCAAAATTGTCAAAATTGTCAAAATTGTCAAAAATTGTCAAAATTGTCAAAATTGTCAAAATTGTCAAAATTGTCAAAATTGTCAAAATTGTCAAAATTGTCAAAATTGTCAAAATTGTCAAAATTGTCAAAATTGTCAAAATTGTCAAAATTGTCAAAATTGTCAAAATTGTCAAAATTGTCAAAAATTGTCAAAATTGTCAAATATTGTCAAAATTGTCAAATTGTCAAAATTGTCAAAATTGTCAAAATTGTCAAAATTGTTCAAAATTGTCAAAATTGTCAAAATTGTCAAAATTGTCAAAATTGTCAAATTTGTCAAATTATTGTCAAAATTGTCAAAATTGTCAAAATTGTCAAAATTGTCAAAATTGTCAAAATTGTCAAAATTGTCAAAATTGTCAAAATTGTCAAAATTGTCAAAATTGTCAAAATTGTCAAAATTGTCAAAATTGTCAAAAATTGTCAAAATTGTCAAAATTGTCAAAATTGTCAAAATTGTCAAAATTGTCAAAATTGTCAAAATTGTCAAAATTGTCAAAAATTGTCAAAATTGTCACAAAATTGTCAAAATTGTCAAAATTGTCAAAATTGTCAAATTGTCAAAATTGTCAAAATTGTCAAAATTGTCAAAATTGTCAAAATTGTCAAAAATTGTCAAAATTGTCAAAATTGTCAAAATTGTCAAAATTGTCAAAATTGTCAAAATTGTCAAATTGTCAAAATTGTCAAAATTGTCAAAATTGTCAAAATTTGTCAAAATTGTCAAAATTGTCAAAATTGTCAAAATTGTCAAAATTGTCAAATTGTCAAAATTGTCAAAATTGTCAAAATTGTCAAAATTGTCAAAATTGTCAAAATTGTCAAAATTGTCAAAATTGTCAAAATTGTCAAAATTGTCAAAATTGTCAAAAATGTCAAAATTGTCAAAATTGTCAAAATTGTCAAAATTGTCAAAAATTGTCAAAATTGTCAAAATTGTCAAAAATTGTCAAAAATTGTCAAAATTGTCAAAATTGTCAAAATTGTCAAAATTGTCAAAATTGTCAAAATTGTCAAAATTGTCAAAATTGTCAAAATTTTCAAAATTTTCAAAATTTTAAAATTGTCAAAATTGTCAAAATTATCAAAATTGTCAAAATTGTCAAAATTGTCAAAATTGTCAAAAATTGTCAAAAATGTCAAAATTGTCAAAATTGTCAAAATTGTCAAAATTGTCAAAATTGTCAAAATTGTCAAAATTGTCAAAATTGTCAAAATTGTCAAAATTGTCAAAATTGTCAAAAATTGTCAAAATTGTCAAAATTGTCAAAATTGTCAAAATTGTCAAAATTGTCAAAATTGTCAAAATTGTCAAAATTGTCAAAATTGTCAAAATTGTCAAAATTGTCAAATGTAAAATTGTCAAAATTGTCAAAATTGTCAAAATTGTCAAAATTGTCACAAAATTGTCAAAATTGTCAAAATTGTCAAAAATTGTCAAAATTGTCAAAATTGTCAAAATTGTCAAAATTGTCAAAATTGTCAAAATTGTCAAAATTGTCAAAATTGTCAAAATTGTCAAAATTGTCAAAATTGTCAAAATTGTCAAAATTGTCCAAAATTGTCAAAATTGTCAAAATTGTCAAAATTGTCAAAATTGTCAAAATTGTCAAAATTGTCAAAATTGTCAAAATTGTCAAAATTGTCAATAATTGTCAAAATTGTCAAAATTGTCAAAATTGTCAAAATTGTCAAAATTGTCAAAAATTGTCAAAATTGTCAAAATTGTCAAAATTGTCAAAATTGTCAAAATTGTCAAAATTGTCAAAATTGTCAAAATTGTCAAAATTGTCAAATTGTCAAAATTGTCAAAATTGTCAAAATGTCAAAATTGTCAAAATTGTCAAAATTGTCAAAATTGTCAAAATTGTCAAAATTGTCAAAATTGTCAAAATTGTCAAAATTGTCACAAATTTGTCAAAATTGTCAAAATTGTCAAAATTGTCAAAATTGTCAAAATTGTCAAAATTGTCAAAATTGGCAAAATTGTCAAAATTGTCAAAATTGTCAAAATTGTCAAAATTGTCAAAATTGTCAAATTGTCAAAATTGTCAAAATTGTCAAATTGTCAAAATTGTCAAATTGTCAAATTTGTCAAAATTGTCAAAATTGTCAAAATTGTCAAAATTGTCAAAATTGTCAAAATTGTCAAAATTGTCAAAATTGTCAAAATTGTCAAAATTGTCAAAATTGTCAAAATTGTCAAAATTGTCAAAATTGTCAAAATTGTCAAAATTGTCAAAATTGTCAAAATTGTCAAAATTGTCAAAATTGTCAAAATTGTCAAATTGTCAAAATTGTCAAAATTGTCAAAATTGTCAAAATTGTCAAAATTGTCAAAATTGTCAAAATTGTCAAAATTGTCAAAATTGTCAAATTGTCAAAATTGTCAAAATTGTCAAAATTGTCAAAATTGTCAAAATTGTCAAAATTGTCAAAATTGTCAAAATTGTCAAAATTGTCAAAATTGTCAAAATTGTCAAAATTGTCAAAATTGTCAAAATTGTCAAAATTGTCAAAATTGTCAAAATTGTCAAAATTGTCAAAATTGTCAAAATTGTCAAAAATTGTCAAATTGTCAAAATTGTCAAAATGTCAAATTGTCAAAATTGTCAAATTGTCAAAATTGTCAAAATTGTCAAAATTGTCAAAATTGTCAAAATTGTCAAAATTGTCAAAATTGTCAAAATTGTCAAAATTGTCAAAATTGTCAAAATTGTCAAAATTGTCAAAATTGTTCAAAATTGTCAAAATTGTCAAAATTGTCAAAAATTGTCAAAATTGTCAAAATTGTCAAAATTGTCAAAATTGTCAAAATTGTCAAAATTGTCAAAATTGTCAAAATTGTCAAAATTGTCAAAATTGTCAAAATTGTCAAAATTGTCAAAATTGTCAAAATTGTCCAAAAATTGTCAAAATTGTCAAAATTGTCAAAATTGTCAAAATTGTCAAAATTGTCAAAATTGTCAAAATTGTCAAAATTGTCAAAATTGTCAAATTGTCAAAATTGTCAAAATTGTCAAAATTGTCAAATTGTCAAAATTGTCAAAATTGTCAATCAAAATGTCAAATTGTCAAAATTGTCAAAATTTTACAAAATGTCAAAATTGTCAAATTGTCAAAATTGTCAAAATGTCAAAATTGTCAAAATTGTCAAAATTGTCAAAATTGTCAAAATTGTCAAAATTGTCAAAATTGTCAAAATTGTCAAAATTGTCAAAATTGTCAAAATTGTCAAAATTTTCAGAATTGTCAAAATTGTCAAAATTGTCAAAATTTGTCAAAATTGTCAAAATTGTCAAATTGTCAAAATTGTCAAAATTGTCAAAATTGTCAAAAACTGTCAAAATTGTCAAAATTGTCAAAATAGTCAATTTTGTCGAAACTGACAAAATTGTCAATTTAGTCGAAACTGAAAAAATTGTCAAAATTGTCAAATATGTCAATTTGTTAAATATGTCAAATTTGTCAAATTTGTCAAATTAATCAAATTTGTCAAATTTGTTAAATTTGTCAAATTTGTCAAATTTGTCAAATTTGTCAAATTTGTCAAAATTTTCAAAATTGACAAAAATTGTCAAATTAGTGAATTTGACACAAATTCGAAACTTTTTTTCGCTTACTATGTATATCGAATTCGAAGGCAAACGATTCTCGTTCAGGAAAAATGCAAGTTTTTCCACCATAAAAGGTTGGTAATGAAGCAAACTTTCAGTCGAATCATTGACTTCTGGGTGAACTGAACGATAAACGTCTCTTAACAATTCACTCCCTTTTGCAGAAGCTTCCTCGATTCGTCCCTTTCGAAAAGTAACTTTGTATCTTTTGGGATCAAGTAGCTTTTTGAAATAAAAAAAATTATCACCAACTGTAACTTTCGAAGGAGCGACATGCCATTGCAGTTCGATTGTGACACGGATGATCAAACACAGTGAAAAGGTTCGTAATCAGAGTCTTGTCTTTCCAGCAATTACACTCCGTTGAGAGATGATAATTAATGGCACTGCCTGGTTGGCTGGCTGGCTGAAAGTAGAGCACCAGGATGAAAGATAACTTTTCTTTCTGTAGACTATCAAAAGCTGATTGATGAGATTGTTACTGGTTGATGGGATTTTTTAGGGTCTACAAAAGCAACTAAATTTGGTTTTAAGAATTCTTTAAAATGTTATGCAAAATATTTTTCAGGAATTTTTGATCAAATAACTTCTTTTTTTTTATGATATATTGTAACAGTTTCTTGAATTAGAATACTGATTTCTTTAATATGAGATCAGTCTATCACAAAGCGCTTCAATAAAAAGAAAATGGCTCCAGAGAGTATTGTTCTATAGTTTGGCTCCAGAGAGTTTAGTGAATCAAAGTGCCGGAGGCTCAATAATTTTCTCGTCCGAAAATTTTCTTCCATCTTTAGGTCTGGGATAATAAAATGGATCTCCTTTTAATGGTGTCTTTCCTTCACCTGAAATGTGTTTGTAAGCCTTTGCTGCGCGCAACCACAGAAAAGATCCAAGCACGAGAGTCTTTCCCTTCTGTGACAATATTCTCGGTTCAAGTTAGGAGTTTTCCACCTTTCGATCCAGCACATCGCAATGCTGGCTGGCTGCTCGCTGACATCTGCCCGTTTCAACACCAAACACAACCACAAAGGGTGAAACCTGAATGAAAGGGGAGAATTTGTCCGGGAAAATGAAACCACTTGCTTCCTTCCTTTGGCAAAAAAGGGGGCGGGAAAGACGGGGACCCGAAGTAACTTGTTATTTTTGATGCATGCCATCGTCGTTGGCATCGGTCTTCGGAAGACTGCTCGCTCTCGGGTTTTTGTGGCAGCAATTTGTCTAGTTTATGGCGTTATTATTTGGTGAACATAATGAGATACGTGCCAAAATTGACCGCAAGCTCATTCGTTTGAGATTTTTCACGTGACACAAGACCCGGGTATTGATCGGCGAGAAAGTGTTATTTAGTTTTGTTTTTATAAATTGAAGAAAAAGTCAATCTCAATTAATCGAAACTTTTTGAGTTAAAAAAGTGAAAGTAGTAATGCAGTTGACTCTACAACTTGACACTTTTTTTCAAGAAGCAAAATTTTGTAAAATAAAATCACACCAAAACTCCCCAGTCTCAAAACACTTTTCATGCATTAAAGAACGAGAGACCAAACAAAAAAAAAGAAAGAATAAACCAACATTAAAACGTGATCATATGTAATGAGCGCGGGATTATTATAAAATTTTAATGAAGATTTATGGCACTGGAGTACGTTTTTATTACTGCTTACTGGTTAACGGTTTTCTCCTTTTGCTTTAGCTTCAGCTTCAGCAGCACCACCACATTGCATCATCAGTAGCATCATCGTCGTCGTTGTTGCATGCATGGCTGCCTGCTGTAGCTTGCTTCTTATTTATAAATGTTTATTTTACCCGTACATTTCCCCAGAACCAAAAACCTGAATCAGAAAGCTAGTGAGCCAGGGAGCCAGAAGCCTTACGTTTTTGCTTTGAGCTCATTGCTTACTTATACGTGATATGTTCGCGGGCTTTCATCCCCCCCTACCAACAACCGGATTAATGTGACTTAATGGGCTTGGGATCGCGTGGGGGTGGCTTTGAACTATGTTCCTACTTCTAGCGGCGGCCAACTATCTACGATACTGCGATGAGTAGCAGCAGAACAAAAAAAAATCGCTAATAAATAGATAATTGCCCCGGGACGAAGTTGAAGCTGGCCAGTGCACGATCTCGATCTATATGGAATTGCTATTTGCGAAGGAGTCTAGGACTGCAAAATTTTACCGATGAAAATTAATACTTAACGAAGTATCCCTGGGAGAATAGAAGGTGTTTGAGTTCAACATTGAAAATGTTTAAATGATTCACTCAATGCGGTATGAAATATCATATTGAAACAATAAGACACACAGTTTAACCACCCCAGGTTGAATTATAAGATAGGTCTTATAAATTGTATAGATAATTGAACTAAAGTATTGCGGGTCGTGGGTGTTTCCGATCCAAAATTGGATGTGCAGATTGTAAAATTCGTTCAACATTTGGACAAGAGATTAAGCTTTTGTTATATCTAGACATTTCTTCTTTGGAAAGGTAGAAGATGGCAAAACAGTTTTTAAAAATGTCGTAGTTTTTCTTCTGAAAGTATCGTGATTAATGGTCATCACGAAATTTCTAATATTTGTCCAAAAACTCATGTTTATCGAGTAATTATCAGTTAAAAGGGACACAAAATACTGTATTTATAAAAAAAAACAAGAAATTATAAGGGGAGAATGGGAATACTTGATTCTCTTTTCTTAATCATATCTTTTTGGGAAAATTTAGCAACTCGGCGGCTTTTGCATTTTCTGACAGCGTGTAACTTCAAGTTTATATGCTTCAAAAGTTAGAACGATGCATGATCCCGTAGATGGACCCGTAACTTTTTGAGAGACGAAAAAAATTCTGAAATTTTTTAAGTTAAAGGAGATTTGATCCTTAATTCATGGTGCCCTGACCCTAAGCAAAAATGTAGCAAAATCGAAAATTAAATGGTCCGTTGACTTTTTTTTGCTATATTTATTCTCATTTCACAGTTTTAAGTATCAGACAAAGAGAACTCTAAAAGCTTTTCTTCTACCCTTGAATCACTGCATACTTTCAGGCGCAATTTTCTTGTTTTTATATAAATACAGTATTTTGAGTTCTTTCGTTACTATTCGACGTTATTGGACAGATATTAGTAATTTCGTGATAACCCATGATCACGATCCATTCAGAATAAAAATATATCTTTTTGGATTCTAGGGATCAATTTAACCCATAACTTAAATTTCGGAAATCTTTTTCTTAAAAAAAAAATGAGTGTTACATTTACAATCAACCCTTTTCAAAATGAGAGAAAAAAAACTTGTTTTACTATTGTTATGGATTATAAAAATATGAACTGTAAAATAATACATGATTTAAAATTACGATATTTCGTTCATTAATTTAAGCTTACTTTCGCTCAACTAAAAAAAAAAATGTTGTTTCGAACGACGCATAAAAAAATCCAGCTAAGGATGGATCTGCTATTGAGGAAGTTTACTGTTTCAAATACTTAATGATTTTTCAATATGAAACCCTCTTGTGGAATCGTAACATTGAACATTTGGAGAAAACAATCATACCTTTTTGTGGTGTTTTGTGGAAGTTGCGGAATTTTGTTCCTCAACATGTCCTTTTACAATTTTATTACGCCTTTACACTATCCCATACAAACAACCTTATTTTGGTTTGGGGGAGAGCCCGAGGAGAAAAAAATTGAAAATATATCTCTAAACAATTATCAAAACTAGCAAACTATATTAAAGTTCAAGATTTTTGAAATCTTGAACTAAGGACGGGGGCCCCCGAAAATATAAATTAATTCAGGATTTGTAACTTAACGTATGTAAAACACATTTTATTGAAAAAAAATTCTTCACTGATCGATGGAATAAAGTATATTTTCTTTAAAATTTTCCTGAGATGCCTCCATAATTTGCTTATAAAACATCCACACAAATTTTTATAAGTTCTAAATTGTTAAGTGGAAAAACATACATTGGGAATAACAAAAGTAAGGTTGCCAGAATTTTTTCGACACGCATCCAGGCCCAAAATTTCGGGATTTTTTTATCTTAAACCTGGTAAAATCCGGTCATTTTATTTCAAAATTGTTGGTCAAAACTCTGATAATGCAACAAGCTCTGCGCTCTGTTGAACGATGGTGTTCCCATGTAGAACTTTCAGTTAATCCTCTAAAAACTAATATTGTTTTATTTACTAAAAAACGTATCACCCGTGGGGTGCGCCCTCTGCTGTTTTATGGTTCTGAAATCACCGTGTCTGATCAAGTTAAATATTTGGGTGTCATCCTTGACTCCAAATTAAACTGGTCAGATCACATCGAATTCAGAATAAAAAAAAGGATGCATGGCCTTCGGGCAATGCCGACGTGCAATCGGGAAAAACTGGGGACTCAAACCCAAACATATTCACTGGATTTACTCCACAATAGTAAGACCAATTCTGGCCTATGGGTGTCTAGTGTGGTGGCAGAAAGGGGAAGTTGCAACAGTTCGCAAATCACCTTCAAGAAATGTGTCTCTTAGGGATGTCCGGATCGTTCACTACAACTCCTACTGCAGCACTAGAAGCTCTGTTTTCTATCAAACCTCTACACTTGTTCCTAAAACAGGAAGCCTTCTCATGTGCTTTTCGTCTACAGGCAGTTGGTCTCTGGCTGTCAGGAAATATCGAAAGATCATCGAGTCATACAAATGTGTGGCCTGCATTAGTTAGATTAAACAAGTTTAATTTAGCGCCAAACGATTTAACACTCTCGAGTAGTTTTTCCTATATGGGGTTTAAAGTCAAATTTCCTTCTCCTCAAGAATGGTTATCAGGTTTCGTAGAGGACCAAATATCCTCTCATATTGTATTCTATACTGACGGTTCATTATCAAACGGCCGTGCAGGTGCAGGAATTTACTGTCACGAGTTGAACATAGAACATGCTCAACCTCTAGGTAAATATTGTACAGTCTTTCAGGCTGAACTATATGCTATTATGTATGGAGTGCAAATTGCACTTCAAAGGAAAATTATGTTCAGAACAATTTATTTCTGTTCAGATACACACTATTAGTTTTTTGGTGTAAATTTATGTCAAATAGGATGCACAAAATTGAAGCATCACTTTTGACATAAAATTAAAGCAAAGAAAACAGAAACGCTTGAAGACATAAATTCTCAGACTTAAATTGAAGGCATATTCGACATAATGTTATATCATAGATGATGTAAATTTATGTCAAATTGGATGCACAAAAGTAAAGCATCTTATTTGACGTAAATTTAGATCGTCTCTGAAATTACGTTAACAAAAATAACGATGAATATTTTTTTTTTGTAAACTGTGAAAATTAACTAAAATTTATGTTAATGAAAATTTATTTTCCCAATAATTAATATCTCTGAAAGCTAACATCACTGAAATTTAACACAAAGCAATGTAATTTCAGAGACGATCTAAATTTACGTCAAATAAGATGCTTTACTTTTGTGCATCCAAGCCATGCATGGCTTGTAAAATCACAATCGATCGAAATGTTTACTTATTGTAATTTCACATCGTTCGATTCATATAGCTGATTTGAATTTTATATCTCAGGCATTATAAATTTAAACTTCTGCAAACATTCCAGGAAGCAGTCTAGTTCGACCACTTCCGTTTCCTTTTTTAATGCGAATTACAAGGCAATTTTTCAATTTTGATTATTTTTTTAAAGAATTCCAAGGATAAAGTAGCGATCAAACATATTAATGAAACATGAACGAAGATTTAATTTATTTATTTCATCACTTTACAACAAATAAATTAAAATTGTATATTTTTATCATTATTATAGAATAATTCACTTACAAGTCACTGTTACTTATGCACGAAAAATATTTGGTTTTCCAACCACTAAGAAATTTTAATTGGTGATTAAAAACCGCATCATCTATCGAAAATTGATAATAAACTAAATATAGACAAATCTGATAACATGGAATCTTGGGAAAAAATAAACTGCTTACATAGTAATCAATCTGATCTAGCACTTATCACAAACAAACATATTTTTAACTTTCGAATAGATTGTTTAAACTTCTTTTTAAAATCGTAAATTTCAACTAAATTTTCTATGTTGTTTAAGGGTTTAAAAAAATAAGATTTCTCATAGTTTCAAAATGAACGTCATAAACTTCTCATTCGTTCTCGAACGACAGAAAGATACTGATTAACAGTCTTCAATTATTTTAGAAAAATATCCTACGAAGCCAAAAATTTAGCAAAGCAAGCCAAAGCATTTTAAAATCCAAAGATTTGGCTAAGCGACCGATTGCATTTTAAAGGCTTGACTCCGGGAATCTCCTAGAACAGAAAATTTTAATGTTGATATCTGCTTGAAGAAAGAACTAAAAACTTACTGTAGATTGGATTACTTTGTCATCACTGTTTTGAGCCCATCTCCGAATCTCCGTTCGAGTCACCATTTTTTCTCCAGTCCGAATCTGAACTGCGACACCCTGGATGCTATTTCAACCCTTGCGGTTAGGAGTGTGGCTATCGTGTGGAAATCTGCAAGACGGCTTTCTGAACGATCCTGAACAATGAACTTAGATTCAACGGTACTCTTCCCAATTCCATCCATATCTTGTCGTTTTTCCTCAGCTTCTTTGTTAAATCCTAGCAGGTACAAAGTTGACCCACATAAATTTTTAACTTATTCTTTGCTCTAGTTGATTTTGGTCTCTTCTCAATATTTTTCCAGACCACCCGATTGGGATCAAAAGAACTCTTACCGATATTCTTGATATTCACACAAATTCACATTCAAAATAACATAAATATTAAATTCTGTTTTCAAAATTATTTTCCACTTTTGTTTACATTTACGGTCGTTGTGTCAGCCGTCAGCACTGGTCAATCTCGCCGATTTTGTCTAGCATTTATTATCCTAGAATATTCATCAGGGCTTAAAGACATAATGCTGGATTGCAAAAAATACAACTGATTATGGAAAATTAAATCATTAATCAAAGATTGAATCATGTTTTTGTGTTCGAATATTTCAGGTTTAATTTTCTTCACACTTCAACTATATGCATAAGCCCTGATCATGTGTTGAGATACTAAAACCGTGAGACGAGATAGTCCAGCAAACAACAAAAACAAAATAAAATCAATCACCGGTGTTGGAATTCAATTTTAATATTTGTGAACTGCCTAAAAAAAGGAATCTTGGTTGAACCAAGACGAATCCTTGACGATGAAACTGAGTTGAATCCTAGACAATGAAACTGGATACCGACCTTGGACAAGAGGTTTCGAAAACTAATCGGATAATTGAACCAAGCAAAAGGGTTCAAAATTTGTAGTGGAATCCAGCATAAAACAGAAATACAACCGGGATAAGAAAATGATTATGTTGATGGTGAACTCGAAGTTCAGGGTTTCCTCCAAGAACTTTCTGGGGCAGTGTTGAAGTTAGATGATTTTTGTGTAATTTTCTCCTTTCAACAAAATTGTGATCAATCTTATCCATACAGGTTTTCATAATCGTCTTCGTGAGATTCAGTTCCGTTCAAACGGTCTCCCTTGGATTATTTCCAAGAACTTGAAATCCGTCATGCATCTGGAAATAAGTTGGCGATGTCTATGTTTTAAAAAGAAATATAGTGAATAATGGATCATCTTATTCAAATCAAATTTAACTCATCTTACTCAAGAAACCATTTTAAAGGGTAGATTGAATCTGGAAAAAGAACGTGAAAATTTTTACGCAACCACCGAAGTGGCTATAAAACTCCATATCCTGAATACACTATTATTCCTTCTTAGATTTATGTTTTGTTTAATAGAATCACAAATTTCAAAAAAATTTGGAGGGTTTTTGTGCACAAATCAAACCGTATGATGTATAATTAGCGAAAAATGTTTTGAAATCCCGCTACACACACAATTCATCAAATTAGTTCCCGCGTTTGTTTACTTATGACTTGCGCAACAAATAAAAATTTACATCCAGTGAATGTAATGTCCAACTTCTTCAAGCGTAAATTTTATGTTGCAACGATTTAAAAATAGTTTACTTGAAATCCCATATTCTGCCATTTCCATGCTATTATGTCCTTTTGAAAGTGTAATGTGATATTAATTATTTTTGCTGTGTAGTTTTTTTTTCAAACTGTGAAATTTCACTTGAATTTATATTGATAAAAATTTATTTCACTTAAATTTTGTGATTCCGAAAGCTTTAAATAGTAATGTAAATAAAAAAGGGATAGTATCACTTAGTTTGGATTTGTCATCTTCGTTGTAGCAAAGCACAAACGCTATCTCTTTGTAAATTAATTATATTACAAAATTAAAGACTAGGTACAGTTTACTTACGGTTTTCTGTAGCGCTTTTCAACCAATTTACTCCTGTGTTGACATTTTTGTACCACATTAGATCCCCCATGGTGCTGCTGGATTCGAACGGAGCCGCTGTTTCCAGCGTTGATCTGCTGCTGTTGATTCCACTTATTGCTGCAGCACTTACGTTCAGCTTCGGATTAATGGATTTTTTTTTCAACTAAAAAAATATTTAAAACACAAAACATTATTTTGAAAACAAAAGATTTTTCACATTATCTTTTCAGACGGCCACAGATAAACTGAAAACCCCATGAATTCCACTCGATTTTACAAACCGACGAACTCCATTTTTACTCTCTTACTAACGGAAGAGGGAAATGTTTTTATTCATGTCCCTCAAATCAAATCTGCGGCAAGCTACTTGAATGGCTCAGTGGAAGTCAACGACTGATTGATTTCAACTCATGATTTTATATTTACGCTATCGCTTTTATATTTACATGACATAAAAACACATCCCTTATGCAATAAATTTAGATCTTTTCGAGCTTAATATTTGTTCAAATTTGCAAATTTTTCTAGTGTGCGTCGTTTAGATACAAAATGACGTAAAATTAGATCTGATCAAGATTAGATAAAAAAAAAACTATTAGGTGTTGAAGCGTTTCTGGCTCGTTTAATTTTAGAAAATTTTTGGTGTGTAGCCAAGCAGCTATCAAATCACTAAGTGCTTCCAGTTCTAGATCAAAACTGGTAATCGCATGCCGGAAAGCAATTGAAGAACTTGCTGAAGGCAATGGATTAAACCTTCTATGGGTACCCGGACATAAGGGAATTTTTGGAAACGAATGCGCCGACGAACTCGCTAGAGCTGGGTCGGAAAAGGAATTTTACGGACCTGAGGCGGCTGTCCCAATATCGCCATGTTGGTTTAGAAACCAAATTCAAACTGGTCTTCAATCATATCGAGTTACTTATTAACTTTAAATAAATCTCATTGCAGCATCTTGATCAGAGCACTCTCCGGTCATTGTAAACTCAACTATCACATGCACAACATTCAGCGTGCTGAATCTCCAGTATGTGGTAGTTGTGAATCAGATGTGGAAGATCCCTTCCATCTTATATGTAACTGTCCCTCATTTGCCAGACTACGTTTTCGTACTCTGGGATCTTACGCTATAAGCGAATCTGAGTTTAAGAAATTAAACTTAAAAAACATGCTATCATTCCTTACCGAATGTAGAAAAGCGCTTTAATGCTAATAATCCCTAGTGGAAAGGCTTTGTGCCATCTTAAATAGATTGAATTTATTTCTTCCTTTTATGGTTTTTTCAGGTTTCTCAGGTAAATGATGAAATCTTGGATAAAAAAAAGGCTAGGCACAATTTTCCCGTATGTTTGGATAACGTGCCGCTATTAAGCCTACCCCCATTCTGATACCTGATACCTGAAGGTTGCCAGAATTTCTTCGACACGTATCCAGGCCCAAAATTCCGGGTTTTTTTTATCTTAAACCTGGCAAAATCCGGTCATTTTATTTCAAAATTGTTGGTCAAAACTCTGGGTAATATCCGGACAAACTTGTTTAAAAAAATCGATCAAATCTCATCAGCAGATTTTAAACCGCTATTTTTGTTTCAAAATCGGAAAAGTATGAAAAAAATATAGTCCGAAACATAAAAAATGATCAAAAGAGTTAAATTTAAAAGTTATTTAAAAAAATAGAAATATATCATTACAAGCCTTTCCGACACTACTGAATAAATTTACTAAACAAAATTTTTCATTAAAAAAAATGATGAACTCAGTTAATTTAAGAAATATGATTAGAAAAATATTTGGAATTCAATTTGGATTAAATTGAGTAAACAGAACAAGCAGAAGACTTCTATAGTTTATAACGCTGAAATCAAAATTACCTGCGATCTGGGGAAAAGTTCAAAATTAATCCGAATCCTTTATTTTATTTTTTTATTTTTTGAAGTTTTGTCAAAAAAGTCAAAGACGAAATTTTTTAAATGATTTCTACTTATTATAAAACATTCAGGGCACTAAAATCAATCAAAACAATTAGAGCTTGTTATTCGCACCCCGGAATAATGTGAATTTTGTGGCCTTGAGTGATTTATTAAAAACCCCTTTGAATATGGAGTTGAGAATGTCATACTCATAACATAACACGTCATGTCATAAAACTAAATACCAAATTGATTTCTTGAGAGCTATTTCATATCAGCATCAGCAAATTTGGACGGTTTTTATTTATAATTCATCATAGAAAATCGAATAATGAAATTTCTTAGTGATTTTAAATTTAATTCTGCCGGAGGCGAGTTGATTCCCTTACATGTTTGTTGAATCTTATTTTTAAACACCTTTTGGTTCAAGTGATTTCCCGGTATATTCGTTTCTTGTACTGAAAATATTGCTTGAAAAATTCTGCTGGTGGGGGGGGTGTTAAACCCCTAAACACCCCCCCCCCCCACACACCCGTTCGCACGGCCTTGCCCTAGAAAAATATCCCCAGTCCCCCCGACGGCTTAATCTGGGCTGCTAGTTTTTAAGTTGGAATATCGCGTTGCTATTAATAATACTTTTGTTTATTTTTTATATTTCTCGCGTGAGCTTTCATTACGTCGAATGAAACAGAAACACCGAACCGAGAAAAACGCTTCTGAAATTTGAAGAGTGTTTTTCAAATCCTATTTTTATTTCTTCACCGATAACCCTTCAAAAAATACGCAATATTCATGGAAACTAATTGTGTCAGGAATTCCACATTATGAATTTAATTTTTTGCAATTTTTAGAGCTATTTTTTAATCATATAGGAACATTCGACATATTCAAACATAAATCGTTCATACGTCTGAACACATTCGTCGTTTGGAGGGGGAATTTGTTTCATTCGTCTCTTTTCTTTCGTCCTTTGATTCGTTCAACTTGCACTTACGCCCAAATGTTTCTGATGTAAATACTATGGGAAATTTTCAATTTTCTCGGCGTAGTGGCTGTTTAATAAGTGGTGTAGCGGTAAATTGGTGAGTAAATACATAATGAAATGTGTGAATCGGGTGCGACATCGATCAAACCAGCTAGCTGCTGCTGATCAGCTTTTGTTGCCGATCAGCTGGAGGGGAAATTTGTCTCATTCGTCATTTAATTCGTTCAACTTGCACTTACGCCCAAATGTTTCTGAGGCAATTACCGGTAAATTTTCAATTTTCTAAGCATAGTGAATGTTAACTTAGTGAGTTATCGAGTGTAGCGGTAAATTTATTAGTGAAGCGTAATAAAAGCGTGAATCGGGTGATTGGGTGACTAACAGCAGCAGGCTGCTGCCGATCAGCCTGCTGCTGTTAGTTGTTAGGTTTGCTGCTACTGCTGCTGTTCGGTTTTTTTTTCCTTGCTGCATTATTTTACAGCATTCGAAAGCCTTGAGTATCGATTCAAGAACAACAAGAATCTGAAATAATATTTATTGCCAGGTTGATATTCTGATTACCTCTACCTGTATACACTGTTTGCTCATGGAGTCCATAGCGAATGTGCTAGGTTTTTCTTCCTCTGCACATTCGCCGTTTGGAAGAAGGGACGTAAGCAACATTGAAATGGGCAAGCAAGGTTTTGTTTCATTCGTCATTTTGTAAGTCTTAAATTTTATACATTAAAAGGGTTTAAATTGATTGTTTTATCAATCATATAGGTTGATAATGTTATCATGAAGCTTTTCTAGTAAATATCTCAGTTTTTCAAATTTTGTTTCATTCGACGTAATGAAAGCTCACGCGAGATTTAATCGTCTTAATTTCATCGATATTTTCTCATAAAGAATTTCTTCAAAAGAAGTATTTTCCAATAAGATTCTAATTGTTTTCTTATTGAGTTATATCTGATATTTCTTCGCACTACATAATCAAACTTTGTGTTCTTAGCATGATTCAAATTTGCTTGCGTTTTTAGTTTATTATTTGTTTTGCTGTCAGACGTGCTGAGAACAGTAGCGTCCATTACCAGGAGGCTCATATAAGCTTTTTGTTGTGGGAGAGTATGGTAAGCCGCTACAAAAAAATCATTTGATTCCCTCAAAATTCCCGTAACGATTTTCTTTGATTATATACATAATAATTGCGGTCTTCAAAAGAAAATCTCATTGATTTGAATTTAAATGATGAAGCATTATTGTGCAGTTTTGCCAAAAAAGGTGCAAATTGTGTGAAAAAAATTAACCTATTTTCAAAAGTGAACTTATGAATCTCAATTATTTGAGCTGTTAGAAAAAAAAACAGAAACTTATGAAGTGTTTGGATTCAGCACCCCCAAGTTAGCGAAAATTAGCTTTTTATTTTTAAAGACCAAAAAAGTGAACTACGTTGACTTGTGTCATCAGAATTCTTTTGAATTGACTACAACGTTTTGAACCCAAATAAAACATGGGAATAGAATTTTTGGTGCTTATATTTAAAAAACTGATTTTGGAATATTTTGTCGTTCTGATTTCGAATCATTCAACAAATATCGTCTATCACCTCTAGTTTTCGTGTATTAACGTGTGGAAAATTTGAAAATTGACTTTTAATAGCGTTTTATAATTTTTTTTTATGCTATCGGATATTATAGCGAATTTTTCTTTTGCTTTGATCCGATAACAATTCCTTCGCTTTTTAAACATGTTGGCTACCCATGATTTAGTGTAACCATTTTCGAAGCGATGTTCTTATAGGTGAATTTGTTCCAAAGCTTCCAGTGACTGAACCTTTCGGAAACCTCAAACTGTGATATTACATGCTTCATCCGTCATCGGCACTAAGTGAAACCAATGTCATCAATTCCTGCGAGCCAAAAAGTGATGAGCTCCCATCATAACTCGTGTGTCTCTAGCTAGGATCGTCGTCGTTTCATTCTAACTAAGATTCCAGGGGCAACTGTTCGCTTGGAGGTTCACCACCCGAAAACCGATAATATTCGGTTGGTAGTAATACATTTTATCATGTCATCTCGGGAGTATTTGCCTTGAAGAAGCATAAATCACTACTTACTACTACTGGTGCTAGTGCTCAGTGATGGGAAAACCTCTTTCGTCTTTCAACTTTCGACTGGATGAACCTGTTTGTTGGTTGGTTTAGTTCGAGTTCCCTTTGATGAAGTGCCGGTTCCGATATTGTAATAAAAGCGTTATTGATGGGTTTACTCAATACCTTCCAAAGTGGCAGGGAGGAGTAAGCACACTTTCAGCAAATGAGAAACAAATTGAAATGGAGCCAAAATTATGGGTTCGAACCATTCAACCGGTGTGTGTGAGTGAGCTGCACAAACGACACGGTGGGTAGCTTACCCTTTTTTTCAGTGCTCCAAAGCCAGAAAGTCCTTCTTGGTAGGGAAATTTTTTCAACCAAATGGAGGAGGGGTCAAAGTCAAAGAGCCAAACCAAACCGAGAGCCAACAAACAATCCATCCAGCCAGCAATAATGGTTGTAAGTAAGTAAAGCACAAAACCGAGCACAAAACACAGGAAATGGGGGCTCTATTTGCATGTCCCGCCAGCATTAACCTCGAGAACATTTGAACTACAATCAACAAAACCACCTTCCGTCAGTTGAGGTGGAATTGGCATACGAATTGGCTCGGTACTATCACCACTTTAGGTAGACATTCATGGCAGTTTGATGACAATGAATGGATTGGGAGTGGGGGTGGGTTTCATTGGCCCTTGATGGCACCTTTCCGTGAAGTGGGGTTTTGGGTGGTTGATTTTTTTTATTGCAGCCGGCATTTTGGCGGTCGGATGGCCGTCAAAAAGCAATGATTGTCTACTTGAGATTGAACCTGTGTGGTTTATTCAGAGCCATGGCAGGAAATTAAATTTAATTGCTGATTTTGATTAGCAGCCAGATAGGGCATTGTTGAAAGTTTACAAGTTTTCACCATTTGCCTGTTAGCTGTAAAAATCTTTGAGGTTTGTTAGCAGAATTATTCTTAGTTATTGAAATATTATAAACAAACTTCCATTGTACTAATATGTATTTCAACCTTTCATTTCATGTTTTTTAGCATTTTCTTCAAAATACCATTCTAAACATACAATCCAGTTGAGCATTATGCAAATGTTCTTAAAAGAAAAAAAAATCATCATTTTTTCATATCTCTGCTGAAATTGTTACTAGCGAAAAAAAAAAGTTTTCAAAAAATACCCTAGAAGAATTTGATGCCCAAATCATTAGCAATCAGTTACCAAAATGAGCTATCAATGCCAAAATGATTCTGGGATATGGTGTTGTTTTTTAACCAATTCCAAACTAAGGTTTCATTAAAATATCAAAAGTTTTATACACTTATGATAGTAAATCATTACAAAAGAAAAGCATTAATAGCACAATGGTTGCACGATTAGGTGTTGAATTTACAACAAAAGCTTAAGAAAGCATCATTAAGGTTTCATTCACTTTCATTGATTAAAAAAAATAGATCAACATAATAGCATGATTAATTGTCTTATTTTCTGTGACGAAAAATTAATAATTGAAATTTTTTAACCGAACTATTACCAACATAGTGCGCGCATTATGCTGATAAACAAGGCAAACAAGGTATCATAAGGGTATTTTTATTTTATGAATTTTATCTTCACTTCGCCGTTTGCCGAAAACAAACTGAGAATAAAAATTAATTAAATTATTAAAAAAATAATCAAATCAAAGGAGTTTGTAAACCAAAACGATGCTTAAATTGGAATCATCCGATTTCAAAAAGTGGCTTCTCTGCGCTCTCAAAACGCGCTTTTAAATTGTTGCTAAACGAGGTATCATTAAGGTTTCAGTGAAATCTACACTTGGCATAACTTAGGTATGCAAATATGGAAATTTAGACCCAAATTTTGGCATTGTAGCACCTTTGTTCGGGCATTATGATACCATATTTTAATTTCAAGGCATGCAGGCAAAATTAGGTATAATCTGCAGCGATACTCTAAGTGAGATAAATTTCTCAGAAGACTTCACATTTGAATTCAGTAGACCACACATCTGTTGATCGCTAAACCAATTTGACAATTTTATTATATTACAAAAACTAGATACTGGATGAGGTTTTTAAATAATAGTAGCAATTTGATGATACCGGATTATGAATTCTCTTGCTTTATCAAATCTTTTTAACCTGAATAAAAATAGCTCAATGTTAAGATTAATGGACCTTAAACATAGCATGGCTTTAAATAGTTCTCAAGAATCCCAAGACTATTCTCTAGTAGTTAAAATTTGGAAGTCAACCAAGAACGTTGCAGAGCTGTGATTTGATTCCACTGGTGTATACTGTATAAAACGGAACTGTGAATTAAAAGTTAAAATAAAACGACAGAATAAAGTTTGTTTCTTGACAATTATTTTTTCATTTATTCTAAACTAGCTGATCCCGTAAGAACTTTGTTTCGAAAGCAATAATAAAAATGTGATAATAAGGTAATATAGAGATAATATGATTATGTTTTTCAAACAAAGTATAATATTCCTTACATTGAAAAAAAATAGCTATTCTGTAAGATTATACTTATTAAAAAAGTTGACATAATCCAATCATGCAACATAATCCGATCATGCAACATAATCGGACTGTGTGACATAATTGGATCATGCAACATAATCCGATCATGCAACATAATCATGTGACATTATCCGACCATGCAACATAATCGGACCATGTGACATTATTTGATCATGCAACATCATTCGACTATGTGACATAATTTGACAAACAACGCCACTTCCTGTGGCCTTATCAAAACCATTGAAACCACGTTTGAAAATCATTGGTTTGTCGGAAAAATTAGAAGCAGATGAATTAAAGAGTTGTTTGTCTGAACAAAACGTCAGCCTTGCAGTTGAATCACTGAAAATTGTGGCAATCTACGAAAATAAATATAGGGAGTTCACTTCATATACTGCTATAGTTGAAGTTGATTTGCCCTCACACGATATGATGATAGAAATGGGTCATGTAAATGTTGGATGGGAGCGATGCAGGGTTTATGAGAGCATTAATGTCATGCGGTGTTATAAGTGTTGCGGCTTCGGTCACAAAAGTGGTGATTGTAAGAATAATGAAATCTGTGCTAAATGTGCTGGTCCTCATATTGATGCCAAATGTGATTCTGATTCAAGTCGGTGCGCCAATTGTTTTAGAATGAACACAGAAAGGAAAACGAAACTTGACACAAATCATTACGCATATAGTGTTGAATGTCCTATATTTAAAAGGCTGGTGGAAAGAAAACGACAAACCATTGACTACTCTGTTTAGCAATCAAGGACAACTGTACTGTTTTTGAACTGTGGTGGGCTAACAAAAAATTTCGAGGAAGTGAATTTAATGGTGCATTTTATGAGACCCAAACTTGTAATGTTGACAGAAACGCATGTGACGAAGAGTACAGGAGATGACCATTTTCAGATTCCATACTTCCGAACTGTTAGTTGCTTTTCGGATTCAAGGCATACTGGGGGTGTCATGATGTTAATACACTCAAGTATCAGATTTAAAGAGCTAGTGAATTGCCAAGAAGCGAGAAATTGGTTTCTGGGTATCGAAATTTTAAGCGGCATCAATCCAGGTCGCTATGGGGTGTTGTATCACTCCCCAAATGATAGTGACTTGATGTTTCTTCAAGTCTTAGAAGAAAAGTGGCTAGAAGATTTTGTTGACTCTGCGAAAAGCAATGTTATTGCAGGAGATTTCAACATAAACTGGAAAGATCCTAGAGACTCTAACAAATTGAAGCTGATAACAGATTCGTTTGATCTTAATTAGAAAGTTGATCTGTATACACGCATAACACGTACTAGTCAAACACAAATAGACTTGATATTCTCGAACTGTGATATAAATGTCAGTGCCGTCAATGATTTTAAGATATCTGACCATGAAACTTTAGGTTTTTCAATGTTAGAAGACGAAGTCCAGGAACATATCACAAAAGTTAAGTGTTGGAAAAATTACAGTCAAGAGAAGTTGATAAATTTATTGACTGATAGTTTGTGTGAAGTCAACGGTTTGGATGACGTACACCAAAAGGCAGAGTGTCTTATAAATGTTTTAAAAACATGTATGAACAAGCTATTATGTTTAAAATCTGTGAAATTGAAAGAGTCCTCGAAATGGTTTGATGCGGAACTAGTTGAATTGAAAAGGCGCAGAGACAAAGCGTATAAAAGGTTCAAAGTTGTAAACGTTGTTCGACGTTGTCGACGTGGTCGAAATACAAAGTGCTAAGGAATGAGTATTCATTTGCCTTACGTAGAAAAAAACGAAACTTCATACAACGCCAAATTGAAGAAAATAAAAATGACTCCAAATCCCTCTGGAAAGTTCTAAAACGGATGATCAAGCCCAGAACTTCTGCTTCCCGGTCAATATCATTTGGTGGATCAGAAATTCATTGCGAAACGGAAATTGCCAACAAGTTTAATGATTACTTCGTGACCAGTGTGGAAGAAATAAGCAGTGCCATCAAAGAGGAATCAGAACCAGTCGAATTAACAGGCAATTACACTGCTGATGCTACACAAATGAGCTACTTTTCCCTCATAACTTTGGATGAGTTGAAAACCGTTGTATGGTCATTGGGATCATCCTCTGGGGCAGATGAAATAAGTTCCAGAATACTGAAGGATTCTTTTAACGCCATAGGACAAAATTTTTTGGCAATCATTAACGAATCTTTTCGTAGTGGCACGGTTCCAACTTCGTGGAAAGAGTCGATCGTGGTCCCGATTGCAAAGGTTTCTGGTACCTGTAAAGCAGATGAGCATGGTTGGTCCGCACTTCTCAAATCCGACAGTGCGCTTTGTAAATCGCACCGTTATCTTCTACGATTTGTAGAGCACCACACTTCATTCCGAAATGCTCTACACTCGTTTCCGAGTACAGCCGAAGCCAAGTGCCGAGCAAAACCGGTGCCCCAATAGCAACATTACTGTGTGAGCAGGAGAAATTCCGAAACACACAACTGAAGTGTATTTTTTTCCTTCTCTTCCAACCACAGTAGGCAAACAAACAGAACGGAACGATATTGCTTCTTCTTCTTCCTTTTCTTGTTGGGAAAGAACCAAGCCTACTGAGTTGCTTTAGCGCTGCTCCCCTACACTTAATGTGATGATTTTTTTTCTCTTGCTCTCACCCTGGCGAAGCGTTCTCTGCTCTTTGATTGGGTATACGCCCGGCGTCTTAACAGAGCAGGGCAAGTGTTTCAGAATGAAAAGTTCACTGAGTTGCATTTTTCAAGCCGCTCGGGGAGAAATGGACAACCATGCAGATGAGTTTCGACCGATAAACATGTTGCCGTTGTATGAAAAAGTGTTGGAGATGATTGTCAAGGAGCAGTTAATTAAATACATCACGGCCAACAAACTACGGATACCAGAGCAAAGTGGTTATAGGAGAAATCATTCGTGCGAAACTGCACTCAATTTGATTCTAGTGAAATGGAAACAAATTATCGATACTAGACAAAAGGTAATCGCAGTGTTTCTGGACCTGAAACGCGCGTTTGAAACGATTTCCCGATCTAAATTAATAGTCACGTTGGAGAAATACGGCATCAGCGGTCCTGTGTTAGAATGGTTCAAATCATACTTGAATTCACGGAGCCAAAAAACTAAATTCGAATCTGTGATATCCTCTGCCAAAGAAACCAAAGTCGGTGTGCCCCAAGGTAGCGTTTTAGGACCTATTCTTTTCATTTTATACATTAACGACTTGAAGAGAATGCTAAAATACTGTGATATAAACCTTTTCGCTGATGACACTGTGATATTTATAAACTGTGATGATGATAGTGCTGCTACAGAAAAACTGAACTGTGATCTTTTAAGTTTAAGTAAATGGTTAAACTTTAAGAAACTTAAGTTAAATGTGTCAAAGACTAAATGTATGATTGTGTCTAATAGTATTGTCAACTGTGATTCGTTTGATATCCAGATAGACGGCACACGCTTAGAATTTGTCAGTGAAATGAAATACCTTGGTGTGATATTAGACGCAAAATTAAATTTCGACAAACACATCGACTTTACAGTAAAAAAAGTAGCTCAAAAATATGGAATCCTCTGCCGCCTCCGGAAGAACTTGTCACAATGGAGTTTGATTTATTTATACAAAGCACTGATATCGCCACATTTTGAGTTTTGTCCTTCAATTATATGTTTTGCCAATGAAAAACAAATGACTAGGCTACAAAGGCTTCAAAATAAAGTCATGAGATTGATTCTGCGCTGCAATAGAAGAACTCCAGTTCGCATAATGTTGGATGCATTACAATGGCTCTCGGTTCGTCAACGCGTCACATTCCTCACAATGCTCCTTATATTTAAAATTACCAAAGGCATCGCTCCCGAATATCTCCAACAATGGATAGTAAGAGGCACAGATCTGCACCGCTATGAAACCCGCTTCTCAAATGAAATTAGATCAGCCGCATTCCTCCTGTCTTCGTCACAAAATTCTTTGTTTTACCGTGGTGTGAAAATGTTTAATACTCTACCAAGTGAAATAAAAAATGAACAAGTTCTGGCTAGATTTAAGAATAAGTGTTTGACGTTTGTGAAAACTAGCATTAGTTTATAAGTACGTGTTTTAAATGTGTGTAATTAATATAGTTACCTGGTGATGATGATCAACTGAACATACGTCTCTGGGCCGCATATGACACATTATTCAAAAGCAACGCGATTCGGGGCGCGGTAAAACCCTTTCTTGGACTCATATGTGTGTGGGCGGGATGTATCCCAAAATAACCCTTTTCCCAGATGGTCCCTGTTCCAAAGTTGAATTAAAGACAGTAGTAGCACGAACAGTAAATATAAAAAGGATGGACGTACATGGGCAAAACAAAAGTGAATAAAGCAATTCAAAGTGGACAATAAAATGAACATTGGCTAAAGACTATCAAATATCTGAAAAGATAACTAGCCCAAGTCCCATGTACGGGGGAGTGGAGGTGGGCCATCATCATCATCATCAACTTCCGATAACCTGTAGGATCCATTGGACGCCTCCGCCGCTGGCTGCCTACGCTGCTGCCCGTCATCACTGCTGCCCGTCATCGCTGCTCACCGTCTACGCTGCTCACTGGTCCACGGTTGCCACTGAACTACTGCAAATCGATATCTGAGTCGGATTACCACTGGTGGGGTCCACACTCAGATCGAAGCGCAGCAAACGTCTGCTCAGTTCGACGGCAAACAGAGAAAGAAACCGAGTCGACCAAAGAGTTCTTTGTTTTATACCTTTCGTAGGTAGGGAAAAACAAAACCCATCAAAGCAGGCGTTGGTGATGACGTCATGATCCTTTAGATAGGATGTCTTTGAAAGAGGCGTTTTCCGTGACGCGAGTTCCGTTCGCAAATTTCAATTTGCCCCCCTATAGTGTTGCCGTAAGACGTAATTCTACGTCAAAAAGTTAAACGAAAATTTCGTTTTTTTAGGTTAGTTTTTAGAAAAATGTCTATAAATCTGTTGTTTTAAAAGATAGAGCTTTGAAGTACTTTACAAAGTTTTTGAAAATTGAATAATTGTATGGTCTTAGCGGTTTTTTAATCGTATTTTCTTATCGATTTCTAATTTATAATTTTCAAAAATGGTACAAACAAATGTCTTCTGAAAAGACACATCTTGAACTTTTTCCTTATAAAATTTTTTACCCAATCTGTAACTATTCTAGCTGCATTACACTTTGACATTCTGTGGTAATTATTATCATTTTGATGGCATTTTTCACATAAGGTGGTTTTCTGTCTTCCGATATTGTAAGCGTAAAGTTTTTCTTCATTAGGAATCAAATCATTACATAGTTAAAACAAAAAGCCTTGTTCTGTTTTCAGAAGATACAAAATTCGAATTTAAATTTTTTCAGATTATGACCCATTATAAAATTGGATGATCAGATTGTGCCTTTGGAATTATATTCTTTTCGGTTGTAAATCTGTTATAAATTAATGCACATGTTTTTAAATCCGTATCGTGTTGTTTAAAATATTTAGCCTGATTGACCCATTCTCTAAAGTTTAAAGGTAGCATCTGCAGTAGACTGCCCCAAATTTGAATGGGAAATTCAATACCTGTAAAATGTTGTGCCCTGCAGGCCAAAATTGATCCTAGGCCTAGTACAAGATCACAATTACAAATTTGGGCCAGATCGGATCATGGGAAGGGGTCGCTCAGCGATCCTTAAGTTTGTATGAGATTTTGAGATATTTTGTTCAAGGGAAACATAAAAAACCAGTTTTTCATCAATAACTTTGGTTCCTGTCGGCCGATTTGTTTCAAAAACAGGTTTTTTTTAAGCCTAAGTAATGAAAAATATTTCCTCTGAAGACTGCATTTCGACAAGAGTTAAGATAAAAAAGTTATTAGACTCCAAAAATGGGCCAACCTTTTTTAAGGATGGTATTCATCACTGTTCATGAGTCGGGGCGGGCGAAAATATTGTCGCCTCATTAACACTGATGAATACAACTCTTAAAAAGTTAGCCCATTTTTGGAGCCTAACAACTTTTTTATATTTAATCTTGTCGAAATGCAGTCTTCGTATGAAATATTTTTCATAATTTGGGCTTTAAAAAATCCCGTTTTTGAAAGAATTTTGCCGACGGGTATAAAAGTTATTGATGAAAAACTGGACTTTGATGTTTCTCCCGAACAAAATGTCTCAAAATCCCATACAAACTTCAGGCTACTTCAGGATAACTTTTTCAAAAGTCGGGTCATTTAGGGCACTCTAATGTGCAGCTTGGAATAGTCAAACAAATAGAAGTCATTCACATTATTTTCTCCACTAGCACTATAGTTTATATTTTTTATAAGCAAGGATTTTGCTTTCGATTCAGAATCGACTAGTTGTATGCCTCCATCATTATATGCTAGGTAAAGTTGATATCTGTTCATCTTAAAAATATATCCTTTCCATAAAAATTCGCCAACTGACAAGTGAGTGACAGAAACGCCTAAGCGAAAGACGCTTTCGTAGCAGCCGAGTGAAACAAGTTAGTTCGGGTTTACGAGTGAGGTTTTTACTGACCAATGGGTTTCCCAGTTTTATCACTGAAATGTATCTTATTTCTTTGATCCAATTCTTGAATAAATTGAACTCAAGAATAGCCGCTATAAAAAAGTAAAGTTTTTTGGTTATGCGAATCACATAAAGATGTGGGTGAATTTGAGCGTTTTTGTAAATAGATAACCTGATGTCTCTGATTTCAATGTTAAATTAGATTATTTGAAAGGGTGGCGTGCGCAATCCTGATTGGACAGTCTTTGGTATTGTCAGAATAGATAATTTAGTAAGATCAAAATGAAATTCTGCTAGCTCAGCCTTAAAATATGTAAGAAGGACTAAGATTTCTGTTCCTCCGCATATGAAAAACAAAAAAAAATATCTGCCCATAAAGCAAATTTCGAGAAACACACTTGAACAGTCTAAGTTGAGCAAATTTCAAATTATTTTTCGAAAAGGGTTCACTAATCACTAATCACTAATCACTAATCGTACTTCCACAGCCAGAACTTATGTCTGAGTCCCAAAGAATAATACAAGTGTGTAAATATTCTTCTTGTCTTTAATCATGTTTTTGATTATTTTAACATAAAAACATTAAAATTTTCGAAAACATAATGTGGTTGGGCCTACCATGGAGCAGAGAACGCAGAGACATCCGGAACACAGGAACAGGAAGACACGTGGACCACCATACGTTTCAAATGGGCATTATCGTTGGAAGCATGCTAAGAAAAATGCTCCTTGATGAAGAAACCATGTGTAATTAAAGGAAACTTCGCCAATCACCAGGACCATTCTAGAGGGGCTGGAAATGATTTATTTAGTACATAGAAATCACAAAACTTTAGGAAAGAAACATTTTGAAGAATTCTTAATTTATTTTTTCTGTTTTGGATTTCAGTGTACAATCATATCTGGTCATCGACCAAGGATAAAGCGCCTTTACTCGCCCTTGAAAATAAAAAAAGAGAAATGGAAAATATTAGTAGAAGATAAAACCTTTCGAGGTCTGTTTGAGCTCGAAAGGTTTTTTAATTTACCCTTTTAATTTAAACAATAATCGATATTATAGTTCATCGTAGGCAATGGCAAAATGAAATAATATTTCGCAATTATGGAAAATTAAATAAATTAATAAATTTATGTTATTATTTGTTTCCAAAAATACTTATCGTGTGTCCGCTTCTTCTTCGGAACAATTCCTCGGTAACTCTCCAGTGAACTCGAATTAGAAACCACTTTTGCATTGCAAACACACTTTCCCACAAAATCCTTTCTTTTTATGTGCACCGCTTTTTCACCTTCGATTTGAACCACTGCATTAAACAAGACTTCGGAGGTGTATTTGTTTTTTTCCATATTTTACTTCGGTTTGTCCAAACGTACGCGGATAACAAACGTCCTTGTAAGTAGGACACGAAAAAGTGACACGCATCTCAGCAACCGGAAAATTGAATCCCACAAATTCGCCGAACGCGAAACCCAAAATACGCCACGTCAATGATCAAATTTCAGTATTTAACATACACGATTCTGTACACTGTCTTATCAAATTTTAATATGAAACTTTGAACCTTTCCCGTATCCAATTTATTGCAAATCACAGTTCTGAGCCCTCTCAATAACAACCAACTTTTACGACACTCTTTAGACGAAAACGCAGCAGTTTGCGAGTTAGACCGAGAGATCGCACACATTTTTCTTTAAGCTTATTTATCGCACTTAATCGATTTTTTTTCGAGCGACTGAATATCTTCATATCTTCATGTAACTTTCAGGACGCTTCTTTCCTTAAACAATCTTTAAAAACCCAAATAGATATAGCCAGGCCGTACAGAACTATTTCATCACGTCGCTTACGCAGCCACCCGCTGAGCAACTTTAAGAATTTAACTTATTTCACGGGGATTTCGCGGAACATCCGGTGCACACTTTTAAACTTTATCTCAATCATCACATTTAAACACTTTTCGATATTTATTTATCTATAAAACGTTGAAAAAATTTAAGTTTTATAAAATTTTCGCGGACGGAGTGAAAAACGCGTGCGATTGGCAGAAAACATCGCCTACTTCATCTCAAATTATTTTTCGAAAAAGGGTTAACTTTTTATTCAATCAACGGTGTGAAGATTAAAATATTGAAATTTGAAATTTGAAGAAGGAAATTCATTATCCTTTGAACTCTTTTCCAAAATCGACATAAGAAAAAACGACTGTTATATTTCCTTAAAAACTAAATACCCAATTCACTTTAATTAGATGTAGACTATCAAATAGATATTCTACAGCGTTTTGTTTTAAGAAAAATATCTTAAAATTGCTAGAGAGATGAATAATGTGAACTGAAATCGTTTCTTTGTGTTTAGAAATCTTTGATATTATGATCAAAATTTATTGATACAAAACGTTTCCACTACTGGAAACATTATAAATCATTAATTTAAGACAATAAACATACTTTTTCCACTTAAAGTTTAAGTTTCGCCAAATGAATTTGGTGAATTTTTTTTTACCGTGATGAAAGCGAAAAACTACTGTTCAGCTCTCTAGGCAACATGGTGGCTGAACTTTTAGAAGGTTTTAAAGATGGCAACCATTGGAAAAAGTCGGACATCAGACAGGAAATCACATTATCCTGTGCAACTATTGGGTACAGAAAACCTGTTTTTCGTCTTCTTCTTCTTCTTTTTTTTCTTCTTTTTCTTTAACCAACATAGCCAAAACATGTAAGCATCCTAGAAAATGAAAGTTTTGAGCACTTCATTTTCTTTTCAACGTAATCTCTGTGACATGTAAACACGCATTGCAAAAATTACTACGGCCAGGCCAGCCATGTGGTAAATACCGCTAAAGGAAGGTTGCCAGATCGTCCGGTGTTATCCGGGTTTGTCCGGATATTTAATACAAAATCTTAAAAACTCCGGTCCGGCCCGGTTGCCCGGATATCATTGAAAAAATCCCGGATTTTTGGTCAACAATTTTAAATCAAATGTCTGGTCCGGATATATGCTTTAAAAATTCCGGCGACCTTACGCTAAAGACATCGGAACAAGGGAAAGAATAAAGCATGGAGTTCCCTACCAAACGCTTTATTTTGGATTCTACAACAATAATTCAGTATAAAAGTTTAAATCAGCAAAAAGTTTGGATCTTACCAAATATGCTTTCTTCGAGAGGATACATTTTTCACTGAACCAGATCCTCGTGTTTTAGTTTGCAGGAGCAGGGCTGATACGTTCTTGGTACCTTTGGCACCGGAGCTTCTGAAGCCTCATCCCACATCTTTCCAGCGTATGAAATATTCACAAGATTTTTCCATAAGCTACAGCGCACTTCACAATAATGTTTATCTTCGTAGTACCAGCTGGATTCGATGTTCTTTTAGTCTTTTTTTATACAATGTTTTCTTAATTCAGGAAAAACATTTTCAACGGAGCTGAAATTTTGAGGTCCTTACAAGGCAACGCCTACTTTAAACTTCCTTATCGAAACTCTCCGTCTGGCCACAGTCAACCTGTTTTCAATGATTTTTTTTTAAATTTTTATGCCACCGTTTTCGATCATTTCAACTTCTGGAGCTTTTGACCGATCCAGTATGAGCAAAATTTACGAAAAAAAAATGTGCGAATTCGTTAAAATGACTTAAATACAGATAAAAACCAACATCGTGTGCTTAGTTGCACCCTAGTAGTCGAAATAATGTGGTTGAGTGATTGATGACCATTGTCAACATGAGTCACAACCAAGGTTGCCGAAAAAAAAAAAATTGTGTTTTTGAGAATAATTATTCTGATTTTCTGTGATTTTACCCAAAAAATCTGTGATGGATTTCTGTGATGCTATTTCCTTGAGTTTCAAAGAATTTTTTTTTTTGATAAATTGGGTTTTTCACTTTTTAGTTGAGCAAAATCAAGTACCTAACAGTACCAATCTTATCATACTTTTCTTATTAAAAAAAAATCCTAATTTAATATTTACCAAAAAAATTTACAATTTCGGAAATCCATTCAAAATTTAAAAATTCTGTGAAATCTTCGAAAATTTCAAAATTCTGTGTTCTGTGACAAAGATTCTGTAATGAAAATTTGCTCAAAATTCTGTGAAATTACAGATTTTTCTGTTATTTCGGTAACCTTGGTAAAGTAAAGTGAGGTAACAGAACGAGTCGGGTAAAAGTACGTTTTTTAATTATCACAAACTGATAACAGTTAAATTCAAGACTCTGGCGTGGATTGATAATGCTTTAGGCTGGCTTCATCCAGAATAATTTTTTTATATGAGTTAAATGTGCTTCGAAATATGAGGTAGAATTGCTTTTTTGCCAAAATGATGTAATATTCCATATAACGGCAAACATGTTCAAGCAATCAAAATTCTTGTTTTCAATTATAGTGTTAATGTGACGATTTAGTTGTTTTCAACCACTTTCAAATGCCGAAGAAAGAATTTCATTCGGGTGTCTCTGTTTAGCACAATAAACTGTGAACCACAAGAAGTATTGAAGGGGCAAAAGTTCCGATCGCAAAGGGGGCAAAAGTACGAATGATAAACAGTGTCGACCAAAGTAAATCTTTTTTTTCTTTTTTTTTTAAATGCACAGGAAATATCAACTAATATTTTTGTTTCTTAAAACAGCAGCTCGCGTGAAGATTTGGTCAAACAGGATGAGAAGTGGATTTCGTGGAAATGTTTAACATGGACAATTAAAGAAGCACTCCGAATTCGCGCAAGTTGGTTGCTCTAAGGATTTGTATAAGAAGCGAACACAAAAGATGCTGCTGAAAGCAAAGATTTAAATATAAAATTTTTTCACTTGACATGTGGAATTTTGAAGGGTAGTTCTTTTACCCCATATCATTCGTACTATGGCCCCAGAGGTGGGGTAAAAGTACGTTTCAATACAAGTTGGGCATTTTCACTACTGCTATCAAATCCGTCAATCGATTATCTTCGTAATTTTTAAGAAGAGAGATAAAAGACTACAGAATCAAATGCTGTTCTTAGTTTTTATGAAAACCAACTGCAAAATTTTCTAAAAATAGGATAGCACTAAGGTCGTACTTTTACCCCACCCTACTTTACATACGCACAAATTTGTAATACTAAAAGAAGAAAACAGTGAAATCACATCGCTAACCAAGTAAGATGTTTCCATATTCAGACGTTTTTATTTGTTTATTTCAATTCTGCTCATAATTTCTTATTATCTTTCGCGATAAATTTCAATATCTGCTGCCTAGAATTAGTTGCAACAGTCTTTTGATGTATCTTTGTTATGTTATTGTACAAAAATTTAAACAAGTTGGATAAAATGTTTTTGTTTTTTACTTATTTAATGGTCCAAAATCTTAAAGATGTAAAAGCCTAAAATCTAGCAAAAAAAATCGTTCAAAGAACACCTTAAGAGCCTGAACTAAACTCATGGACAGATTTGAGATTCCGACACCAAACCATCTATATATTTTAGCTAACAAGGATCCAGAAATGAAATATAACATTGCCAGTGATATATTAAAACGTGTTGAAAATTTACAAGAAATCTGCAAAACGGCGAAAATATTCCCCGGAAAGGATAATTGATTATTGCTGCAATCATTTGGGGATTCGTTTTAATCAGCTTAAGTTTGATTTCTTTCATTGGTTTGTTTGTTTTCACAGCTCGTGATAGCAGTTTTTAAAATTGTTTATTTTTTCATTAGTGCACTTTCCATTTCATCGGATTTGGTTCTGCTCAACAACACACGGGAGCGCCGTCTAAAATTACCGATAAGCTTACCGGAGTGACTCCTCCGTCCATTCCATTCCTCAAACGCGCCACCGTACAATTCATGCTAATAGGATCAAACTAACATGTGCCCACCCACCCTCAAGCACCCTCTTCGAGGTGCGTTTTAGAAGGATCAACATCATCATCATCAGACGCAAACAACAAAACGGACTGACTGACCCGCAAGCAGCAGAACAACAGAAAACAAAACGCGATAACCATAACAAAAAACAAATTATCTAATTAGGCAGGCAGAGCGCGCGGCAAACGAACGAAGGCTCAAATCGCATCGCATTTCGCACACGGGAAACCTTCAATTAGGCAGCAATTCCCGAAATTGTTTAGGCGCAACAATTGCTAGCGGTAGTGAAGGAAAGTTGGGTTGTTTAACAAACTTTTGTCCGTTTGCTGTAAGTGAAAGGAAAGGAAGCAAAGAGGGGGAGGGTCCTTGGAGTCCGTGGATTGGGTGGGTGCTTCTGGATATTGATGACGACGACGACCAGGCAAAAACAACAACAGCAATGAAACATGAGTCGAAACGAGGCATTGTGAACCATGAAAAGCTTCGGATTGACCTTGTTTTGGGGGAATAATTGGATAATTGATTCCCTCCTGAATGTGTAAATGCCAACTCAATGCGTCAAATTGGACGGTGGCGTTTGGTGACGAAAAAATTTGATTCCTGGCATTTTTTTTTCGACAATTTAAGGGACAGGAAATTTCGTTTTAGGATTGATTCAAAAAAGATAGTCTGTATTATTGTGCAACTTCGATTTAGAGATTTGATCCGTCACACTCTGAGAAAATGAGTTTTATAAATCTTCTGTTTTAAATCTTAATTATTCCAAATGATGTGAATTTTTCATTTTCTTTCAACTGGGAGTATAGTTTAAAACGACTTGATTTTTTAACAGTACCAACTAATAATAAATTAACTAAATAATAAATTTGGCTCGCAAAACATTTTGCTACTCTCTGGAGCCACTAGAATGTGTTGACTTTTATGTGACGACACTGCAGAATAATTGTTTAAGCTATTTCTTGTCAAATCTATTTTTTGCATTGAACAAAACTTGATTTTTAACACACCTGTAATTTCATTAAAAAAAAAAATTTTAGGCTTTGACCAATTATTCTCCCGATATAAGATATGGAATGGAAAGGATATGAAAAAATCAGGTTGCAATGCAGCTGGTTTTTTTTATCGAGTATTACAATTTGATGCAATTTTTAGTAACCTGCTAACACAAAATAAACTTTTTATAAATAAAACAGCAATACCACCATTTTTATCATTTTTGTCATTTTCTGCATTTTTGTCATTTTTGTCATTTTTGTCATTTTTGTCATTTTTTGTCATTTTTGTCATTTTTGTCATTTTTGTCATTTTTGTCATTTTTGTCATTTTTGTCATTTTTGTCATTTTTGTCATTTTTGTCATTTTTGTCATTTTTGTCATTTTTGTCATTTTTGTCATTTTTGTCATTTTTGTCATTTTTGTCATTTTTGTCATTTTTGTCATTTTTGTCATTTTTGTCATTTTTGTCATTTTTGTCATTTTTGTCATTTTTGTCATTTTTGTCATTTTTGTCATTTTTGTCATTTTTGTCATTTTTGTCATTTTTGTCATTTTTGTCATTTTTGTCATTTTTGTCATTTTTGTCATTTTTGTCATTTTTGTCATTTTTGTCATTTTTGTCATTTTTGTCATTTTTGTCACTTTTGTCACTTTTGTCATTTTTGTCACTTTTGTCATTTTTGTCATTTTTGTCATTTTTGTCATTTTTGTCATTTTTGTCATTTTTGTCATTTTTGTCATTTTTGTCATTTTTGTCATTTTTGTCATTTTTGTCATTTTTGTCATTTTTGTCATTTTTGTCATTTTTGTCATTTTTGTCATTTTTGTCATTTTTGTCATTTTTGTCATTTTTGTCATTTTTGTCATTTTTGTCATTTTTGTCATTTTTGTCATTTTTGTCATTTTTGTCATTTTTGTCATTTTTGTCATTTTTGTCATTTTTGTCATTTTTGTCATTTTTGTCATTTTTGTCATTTTTGTCATTTTTGTCATTTTTGTCATTTTTGTCATTTTTGTCATTTTTGTCATTTTTGTCATTTTTGTCATTTTTGTCATTTTTGTCATTTTTGTCATTTTTGTCATTTTTGTCATTTTTGTCATTTTTGTCATTTTTGTCATTTTTGTCATTTTTGTCATTTTTTTCATTTTTGTCATTTTTGTCATTTTTGTCATTTTTGTCATTTTTGTCATTTTTGTCATTTTTTTCATTTTTGTCATTTTTTTCATTTTTGTCATTTTTGTCATTTTTGTCATTTTTGTCATTTTTGTCATTTTTGTCATTTTTGTCATTTTTGTCATTTTTGTCATTTTTGTCATTTTTGTCATTTTTGTCATTTTTGTCATTTTTGTCATTTTTGTCATTTTTGTCATTTTTGTCATTTTTGTCATTTTTGTCATTTTTGTCATTTTTGTCATTTTTGTCATTTTTGTCATTTTTGTCATTTTTGTCATTTTTGTCATTTTTGTCATTTTTGTCATATTTGTCATTTTTGTCATTTTTGTCATTTTCATTTTTGTCATTTTTGTCTTTTTTGTCTTTTTTGTCATTTTTGTCAATTTTGTCATTTTTGTCATTTTTGTCATTTTTGTCATTTTTGTCATTTTTGTCATTTTTGTCATTTTTGTCATTTTTGTCATTTTTGTCATTTTTGTCATTTTTGTCATTTTTGTCATTTTTGTCATTTTTGTCATTTTTGTCATTTTTGTCATTTTTGTCATTTTTGTCATTTTTGTCATTTTTGTCATTTTTGTCATTTTTGTCATTTTTGTCATTTTTGTCATTTTTGTCATTTTTGTCATTTTTGTCATTTTTGTCATTTTTGTCATTTTTGTCATTTTTGTCATTTTTGTCATTTTTGTCATTTTTGTCATTTTTGTCATTTTTGTCATTTTTGTCATTTTTGTCATTTTTGTCATTTTTGTCATTTTTGTCATTTTTGTCATTTTTGTCATTTTTGTCATTTTTGTCATTTTTGTCATTTTTGTCATTTTTGTCATTTTTGTCATTTTTGTCATTTTTGTCATTTTTGTCATTTTTGTCATTTTTGTCATTTTTGTCATTTTTGTCATTTCTGTCATTTTTGTCATTTTTGTCATTTTTGTCATTTTTGTCATTTTTGTCATTTTTGTCATTTTTGTCATTTTTGTCATTTTTGTCATTTTTGTCATTTTCATTTTTGTCATTTTTGTCTTTTTTGTCTTTTTTTTCATTTTTGACAATTTTGTCATTTTTGTCATTTTTGTCATTTTTGTCATTTTTGTCATTTTTGTCATTTTTGTCATTTTTGTCATTTTTGTCATTTTTGTCATTTTTGTCATTTTTGTCATTTTTGTCATTTTTGTCATTTTTGTCATTTTTGTCATTTTTGTCATTTTTGTCATTTTTGTCATTTTTGTCATTTTTGTCATTTTTGTCATTTTTGTCATTTTTGTCATTTTTGTCATTTTTGTCATATTTGTCATTTTTGTCATTTTTGTCATTTTCATTTTTGTCATTTTTGTCTTTTTTGTCTTTTTTGTCATTTTTGTCAATTTTGTCATTTTTGTCATTTTTGTCATTTTTGTCATTTTTGTCATTTTTGTCATTTTTGTCATTTTTGTCATTTTTGTCATTTTTGTCATTTTTGTCATTTTTGTCATTTTTGTCATTTTTGTCATTTTTGTCATTTTTGTCATTTTTGTCATTTTTGTCATTTTTGTCATTTTTGTCATTTTTGTCATTTTTGTCATTTTTGTCATTTTTGTCATTTTTGTCATTTTTGTCATTTTTGTCATTTTTGTCATTTTTGTCATTTTTGTCATTTTTGTCATTTTTGTCATTTTTGTCATTTTTGTCATTTTTGTCATTTTTGTCATTTTTGTCATTTTTGTCATTTTTGTCATTTTTGTCATTTTTGTCATTTTTGTCATTTTTGTCATTTTTGTCATTTTTGTCATTTTTGTCATTTTTGTCATTTTTGTCATTTTTGTCATTTTTGTCATTTTTGTCATTTTTGTCATTTTTGTCATTTCTGTCATTTTTGTCATTTTTGTCATTTTTGTCATTTTTGTCATTTTTGTCATTTTTGTCATTTTTGTCATTTTTGTCATTTTTGTCATTTTTGTCATTTTTGTCATTTTTGTCATTTTTGTCATTTTTGTCATTTTTGTCATTTTTGTCATTTTTGTCATTTTTGTCATTTTTGTCATTTTTGTCATTTTTGTCATTTTTGTCATTTTTGTCATTTTTGTCATTTTTGTCATTTTTGTCATTTTTGTCATTTTTGTCATTTTTGTCATTTTTGTCATTTTTGTCATTTTTGCCATTTTTGTCATTTTTGTCATATTTGTCATTTTTGTCATTTTTGTCATTTTCATTTTTGTCATTTTTGTCTTTTTTGTCTTTTTTGTCATTTTTGTCAATTTTGTCATTTTTGTCATTTTTGTCATTTTTGTCATTTTTGTCATTTTTGTCATTTTTGTCATTTTTGTCATTTTTGTCATTTTTGTCATTTTTGTCATTTTTGTCATTTTTGTCATTTTTGTCATTTTTGTCATTTTTGTCATTTTTGTCATTTTTGTCATTTTTGTCATTTTTGTCATTTTTGTCATTTTTGTCATTTTTGTCATTTTTGTCATTTTTGTCATTTTTGTCATTTTTGTCATTTTTGTCATTTTTGTCATTTTTGTCATTTTTGTCATTTTTGTCATTTTTGTCATTTTTGTCATTTTTGTCATTTTTGTCATTTTTGTCATTTTTGTCATTTTTGTCATTTTTGTCATTTTTGTCATTTTTGTCATTTTTGTCATTTTTGTCATTTTTGTCATCTTTGTCATCTTTGTCATCTTTGTCATTTTTGTCATTTTTGTCATTTTTGTCATTTTTGTCATTTTTGTCATTTTTGTCATTTTTGTCATTTTTGTCATTTTTGTCATTTTTGTCATTTTTGTCATTTTTGTCATTTTTGTCATTTTTGTCATTTTTGTCATTTTTGTCATTTTTGTCATTTTTGTCATTTTTGTCATTTTTGTCATTTTTGTCATTTTTGTCATTTTTGTCATTTTTGTCATTTTTGTCATTTTTGTCATTTTTGTCATTTTTGTCATTTTTGTCATTTTTGTCATTTTTGTCATTTTTGTCATTTTTGTCATTTTTGTCATTTTTGTCATTTTTGTCATTTTTGTCATTTTTGTCATTTTTGTCATTTTTGTCATTTTTGTCATTTTTGTCATTTTTGTCATTTTTGTCATTTTTGTCATTTTTGTCATTTTTGTCATTTTTGTCATTTTTGTCATTTTTGTCATTTTTGTCATTTTTGTCATTTTTGTCATTTTTGTCATTTTTGTCATTTTTGTCATTTTTGTCATTTTTGTCATTTTTGTCATTTTTGTCATTTTTGTCATTTTTGTCATTTTTGTCATTTTTGTCATTTTTGTCATTTTTGTCATTTTTGTCATTTTTGTCATTTTTGTCATTTTTGTCATTTTTGTCATTTTTGTCATTTTTGTCATTTTTGTCATTTTTGTCATTTTTGTCATTTTTGTCATTTTTGTCATTTTTGTCATTTTTGTCATTTTTGTCATTTTTGTCATTTTTGTCATTTTTGTCATTTTTGTCATTTTTGTCATTTTTGTCATTTTTGTCATTTTTGTCATTTTTGTCATTTTTGTCATTTTTGTCATTTTTGTCATTTTTGTCATTTTTGTCATTTTTGTCATTTTTGTCATTTTTGTCATTTTTGTCATTTTTGTCATTTTTGTCATTTTTGTCATTTTTGTCATCTTTGTCATCTTTGTCATCTTTGTCGTTTTTGTCATTTTTGTCATTTTTGTCATTTTTGTCATTTTTGTCATTTTTGTCATTTTTGTCATTTTTGTCATTTTTGTCATTTTTGTCATTTTTGTCATTTTTGTCATTTTTGTCATTTTTGTCATTTTTGTCATTTTTGTCATTTTTGTCATTTTTGTCATTTTTGTCATTTTTGTCATTTTTGTCATTTTTGTCATTTTTGTCATTTTTGTCATTTTTGTCATTTTTGTCATTTTTGTCATTTTTGTCATTTTTGTCATTTTTGTCATTTTTGTCATTTTTGTCATTTTTGTCATTTTTGTCATTTTTGTCATTTTTGTCATTTTTGTCATTTTTGTCATTTTTGTCATTTTTGTCATTTTTGTCATTTTTGTCATTTTTGTCATTTTTGTCATTTTTGTCATTTTTGTCATTTTTGTCATTTTTGTCATTTTTGTCATTTTTGTCATTTTTGTCATTTTTGTCATTTTTGTCATTTTTGTCATTTTTGTCATTTTTGTCATTTTTGTCATTTTTGTCATTTTTGCCATTTTTGTCATTTTTGTCATTTTTGTCATTTTTGTCATTTTGTCATTTTTGTCATTTTTGTCATTTTTGTCATTTTTGTCATTTTTGTCATTTTTGTCATTTTTGTCATTTTTGTCATTTTTGTCATTTTTGTCATTTTTGTTATTTTTGTCATTTTTGTCATTTTTGTCATTTTTGTCATTTTTGTCATTTTTGTCATTTTTGTCATTTTGTCATTTTTGTCATTTTTGTCATTTTTGTCATTTTTGTCATTTTTGTCATTTTTGTCATTTTTGTCATCTTTGTCATCTTGTCATCTTTGTCGTTTTTGTCATTTTTGTCATTTTTGTCATTTTTGTCATTTTTGTCATTTTTGTCATTTTTGTCATTTTTGTCATTTTTGTCATTTTTGTCATTTTTGTCATTTTTGTCATTTTTGTCATTTTTGTCATTTTTGTCATTTTTGTCATTTTTGTCATTTTTGTCATTTTTGTCATTTTTGTCATTTTTGTCATTTTTGTCATTTTTGTCATTTTTGTCATTTTTGTCATTTTTGTCATTTTTGTCATTTTTGTCATTTTTGTCATTTTTGTCATTTTTGTCATTTTTGTCATTTTTGTCATTTTTGTCATTTTTGTCATTTTTGTCATTTTTGTCATTTTTGTCATTTTTGTCATTTTTGTCATTTTTGTCATTTTTGTCATTTTTGTCATTTTTGTCATTTTTGTCATTTTTGTCATTTTTGTCATTTTTGTCATTTTTGTCATTTTTGTCATTTTTGTCATTTTTGTCATTTTTGTCATTTTTGTCATTTTTGTCATTTTTGTCATTTTTGTCATTTTTGTCATTTTTGTCATTTTTGTCATTTTTGTCATTTTTGTCATTTTTGTCATTTTTGTCATTTTTGTCATTTTTGTCATTTTTGTCATTTTTGTCATTTTTGTCATTTTTGTCATTTTTGTCATTTTTGTCATTTTTGTCATTTTTGTCATTTTTGTCATTTTTGTCATTTTTGTCATTTTTGTCATTTTTGTCATTTTTGTCATTTTGTCATTTTTGTCATTTTTGTCATTTTTGTCATTTTTGTCATTTTTGTCATTTTTGTCATTTTTGTCATTTTTGTCATTTTTGTCATTTTTGTCATTTTTGTCATTTTGTCATTTTTGTCATTTTTGTCATTTTTGTCATTTTTGTCATTTTTGTCATTTTTGTCATTTTTGTCATTTTTGTCATTTTTGTCATTTTTGTCATTTTTGTCATTTTTGTCATTTTTGTCATTTTTGTCATTTTTGTCATTTTTGTCATTTTTGTCATTTTTGTCATTTTTGTCATTTTTGTCATTTTTGTCATTTTTGTCATTTTTGTCATTTTTGTCATTTTTGTTTTTTTTTTGTCATTTTTGTCATTTTTGTCATTTTTGTCATCTTTGTCATTTTTGTCATTTTTGTCATTTTTGTCATCTTTGTCATCTTTGTCATCTTTGTCATCTTTGTCATCTTTGTCATTTTTGTCATTTTTGTCATTTTTGTCATTTTTGTCATTTTTGTCATTTTTGTCATTTTTGTCATTTTTGTCATTTTTGTCATTTTTGTCATTTTTGTCATTTTTGTCATTTTTGTCATTTTTGTCATTTTTGTCATTTTTGTCATTTTTGTCATTTTTGTCATTTTTGTCATTTTTGTCATTTTTGTCATTTTTGTCATTTTTGTCATTTTTGTCATTTTTGTCATTTTTGTCATTTTTGTCATTTTTGTCATTTTTGTCATTTTTGTCATTTTTGTCATTTTTGTCATTTTTGTCATTTTTGTCATTTTTGTCATTTTTGTCATCTTTGTCATCTTTGTCATCTTTGTCATCTTTGTCATTTTTGTCATTTTTGTCATTTTTGTCATTTTTGTCATTTTTGTCATTTTTGTCATTTTTGTCATTTTTGTCATTTTTGTCATTTTTGTCATTTTTGTCATTTTTGTCATTTTGTCATTTTTGTCATTTTTGTCATTTTGTCATTTTTGTCATTTTTGTCATTTTTGTCATTTTTGTCATTTTTGTCATTTTTGTCATTTTTGTCATTTTTGTCATTTTTGTCATTTTTGTCATTTTGTCATTTTTGTCATTTTTGTCATTTTTGTCATTTTTGTCATTTTTGTCATTTTTGTCATTTTTGTCATTTTTGTCATTTTTGTCATTTTTGTCATTTTTGTCATTTTTGTCATTTTTGTCATTTTTGTCATTTTTGTCATTTTTGTCATTTTTGTCATTTTTGTCATTTTTGTCATTTTTGTCATTTTTGTCATTTTTGTCATTTTGTCATTTTTGTCATTTTTGTCATTTTTGTCATTTTTGTCATTTTTGTCATTTTGTCATTTTTGTCATTTTTGTCATTTTTGTCATTTTTGTCATTTTTGTCATTTTTGTCATTTTTGTCATTTTTGTCATTTTTGTCATTTTTGTCATTTTTGTCATTTTTGTCATTTTTGTCATTTTTGTCATTTTTGTCATTTTTGTCATTTTTGTCATTTTTGTCATTTTTGTCATTTTTGTCATTTTTGTCATTTTTGTCATTTTTGTCATTTTTGTCATTTTGTCATTTTTGTCATTTTTGTCATTTTTGTCATTTTTGTCATTTTTGTCATTTTTGTCATTTTTGTCATTTTGTCATTTTTGTCATTTTTGTCATTTTTGTCATTTTTGTCATTTTTGTCATTTTTGTCATTTTTGTCATTTTTGTCATTTTTGTCATTTTTGTCATTTTTGTCATTTTTGTCATTTTTGTCATTTTTGTCATTTTTGTCATTTTTGTCATTTTGTCATTTTTGTCATTTTTGTCATTTTTGTCATTTTTGTCATTTTTGTCATTTTTGTCATTTTTGTCATTTTTGTCATTTTTGTCATTTTTGTCATTTTTGTCATTTTTGTCATTTTTGTCATTTTTGTCATTTTTGTCATTTTTGTCATTTTTGTCATTTTTGTCATTTTTGTCATTTTTGTCATTTTTGTCATTTTTGTCATTTTTGTCATTTTTGTCATTTTTGTCATTTTTGTCATTTTGTCATTTTTGTCATTTTTGTCATTTTTGTCATTTTTGTCATTTTTGTCATTTTTGTCATTTTTGTCATTTTTGTCATTTTTGTCATTTTTGTCATTTTTGTCATTTTTGTCATTTTTGTCATTTTTGTCATTTTGTCATTTTTGTCATTTTTGTCATTTTTGTCATTTTTGTCATTTTTGTCATTTTTGTCATTTTTGTCATTTTTGTCATTTTTGTCATTTTTGTCATTTTTGTCATTTTGTCATTTTTGTCATTTTTGTCATTTTTGTCATTTTTGTCATTTTTGTCATTTTTGTCATTTTTGTCATTTTTGTCATTTTTGTCATTTTTGTCATTTTTGTCATTTTTGTCATTTTTGTCATTTTTGTCATTTTTGTCATTTTTGTCATTTTTGTCATTTTTGTCATTTTTGTCATTTTTGTCATTTTTGTCATTTTTGTCATTTTTGTCATTTTTGTCATTTTTGTCATTTTTGTCATTTTTGTCATTTTTGTCATTTTTGTCATTTTTGTCATTTTTGTCATTTTTGTCATTTTTGTCATTTTTGTCATTTTTGTCATTTTTGTCATTTTTGTCATTTTTGTCATTTTTGTCATTTTTGTCATTTTTGTCATTTTTGTCATTTTTGTCATTTTTGTCATTTTTGTCATTTTTGTCATTTTTGTCATTTTTGTCATTTTTGTCATTTTTGTCATTTTTGTCATTTTTGTCATTTTTGTCATTTTTGTCATTTTTGTCATTTTTGTCATTTTTGTCATTTTTGTCATTTTTGTCATTTTTGTCATTTTTGTCATTTTTGTCATTTTTGTCATTTTTGTCATTTTTGTCATTTTTGTCATTTTTGTCATTTTTGTCATTTTTGTCATTTTTGTCATTTTTGTCATTTTTGTCATTTTTGTCATTTTTGTCATTTTTGTCATTTTTGTCATTTTTGTCATTTTTGTCATTTTTGTCATCTTTGTCATCTTTGTCATCTTTGTCATTTTTGTCATCTTTGTCATTTTTGTCATTTTTGTCATTTTTGTCATTTTTGTCATTTTTGTCATTTTTGTCATTTTTGTCATTTTTGTCATTTTTGTCATTTTTGTCATTTTTGTCATTTTTGTCATTTTTGTCATTTTTGTCATTTTTGTCATTTTTGTCATTTTTGTCATTTTTGTCATTTTTGTCATTTTTGTCATTTTTGTCATTTTTGTCATTTTTGTCATTTTTGTCATTTTTGTCATTTTTGTCATTTTTGTCATTTTTGTCATCTTTGTCATCTTTGTCATCTTTGTCATCTTTGTCGTTTTTGTCATTTTTGTCATTTTTGTCATTTTTGTCATTTTTGTCATTTTTGTCATTTTTGTCATTTTTGTCATTTTTGTCATTTTTGTCATTTTTGTCATTTTTGTCATTTTTGTCATTTTTGTCATTTTTGTCATTTTTGTCATTTTTGTCATTTTTGTCATTTTTGTCATTTTTGTCATTTTTGTCATTTTTGTCATTTTTGTCATTTTTGTCATTTTTGTCATTTTTGTCATTTTTGTCATTTTTGTCATTTTTGTCATTTTTGTCATTATTGTCATTTTTGTCGAAATGTCAATCTGGTACATGTTTATTAAATTTTCTCAAGAATTGTATTGAAATTTTCTTGTTCAGCGAAATATTTTTCAATGTTTGAATAAATGGAAAACCTCTCTTGTTACAGAATTGTCAAAAATAAGAGTTGCAAACTCCATTTCTGCACACTTGTCATCTTCCTAACGAAGTTCTAGAACTTCCTGATCACAGTCAAAAATTTCAAGACGGCTGAAGTTATTCACATGCAAAAATCACGTATGTTGAATATTTTGTAAAAGTTCGTTTCCTCTCCCAGTTCGTAGTCAGTGATTTCATCCGGAAGTTATGTCTCTATACTCGCTGGCCAGGAAGCTGCACATACTCGGAACACTATTCCTATAAGAGGATGAACGATGCTGGGACAAGAGATAAAATTTCCACCCCCAACAGTCGTTCGATTTTCCTACTGCTGCTTTATCACTTGTCTGTATGAAGAAAAAGCTTCGGAAAAGAATAAAATATGTGTCGAGAGCAGTCGGAATGGAAAGTTTTATTTCAGTCAGTCAGCCAGCCAGCCAGAGTTATATGCAGTATGACATTTGCATTTTCGTCTCACTCGAACAGACTTTCAACACGACAACTTCCTACTCAGATGGAGGGGGAAGTTTTTCGAATAAGTCAGCTTCGGCTCAGAATGCAAAAAAACGACTGAACGAGAAATATGACGAAAAATAAATGACACTGCCATGTGTTGGTTTGTTGTTTTTCTTTCTCGATTCTCTACCGGCGGATAAAAAAAGAAAAACGAAGATCCACAAGCCATAATTTTACTTTTATTTTCCTACCGATGAAGATCTGGTCTGTCAATGCCTGAATTTTCTTCCAATAACATCTATAAACTCAACACATATACACGTCAGCCCACAAAAATCGCCGGGAATGGCACATAAACCGACAGATTTTGATGTTGTCTGTGCATATTTTGTACGAGATGTGCCTTTTTCGGGATTCATTCAAGCATGGGGACAAATCCGCAGTTTGTTTTACGACTTTCTGGATTTTTATATGGATTTCCCTTACTGAGAATGTCGAAAGCAATGGGCATTCGAAGGAAAACTGCTGTCTTATGATGTTGTTAATCTGGTTTAACGTTGTCGAGGGTCAAAGCAAAAATCAATAAATTTAACTGAATCGAAGACAACCATGCCAATTTTTTTAAAACTGAAATTTGAATTTTCATCTCAAATAAACTCTTTTAAAATCGATCTGATAAGCTACTTCCAACAGTAATCCTTTCAATAAAGGATAAAAGGATAAAAGATAAACAGCAATACAGGAAAGTTTCTCAACTGGCCATAATTTTCACCCACCAAAACCGAGTAATCCAAACAAACAACCAAACAAACATCAATGCTAAAGTCGCTTTAATTGGAAAAGTTGTGGCCAAAGTTTTTGCACTCACTTTCCTTGACACTTTTTCCTTGAGTTGATTCTTTTTCCCGAAAAGAAAAAAAAATGGGAAGAGCCCCCTCAATTGGAACTGACAGTTGAAATCGGATGAAGACGAGGAGACGAGAAGCAAATCGACCGGATTCGTTGTGGCCTTAAAAAAGGGGTTTTTGTCTGTTTATTCTTATACACTATACTGCCTTTTGGATTGAGTCGGTTTTTGGAGTTTCCATTTCCTTCAGTGTGATTTTGTTTAGTTGGCATAACTGTCTGTCGTCTGTTTTTCCTTCATCAACTTTACCTTTTTCGAAACAACTTCCTCGAGCAGGAAGAATGAATTTTCTTTTTCTCGATTTTAAAAAAAACCTTTGTTTTCAAAAAGAAATATCTCCAAACTTAGAAATAATGAAAAACGACAAAATACTCGTTGTAAAGATTCAATTAAAAACTTTGGATTGATACTAAAGATGTTTTTCAAAAAAAGATGTTAATAACGTCAAAAATAATCTTTTTATGCATAAAAATGGAGGCAATTTTTTGTTACACCATAACCTCGAAGAATGACCAGAATAACTTGAAATTTTTTACACAAAGGGATTTTGAGCGAAGGAAGATTTGTTAAATAGTTTTAAGACTCATGTTTCATGAAAAAAGTGATCCCATACAAAATCAATATAAAATATTACACAATTTGAACGATAAACAGGTGATTGTCTTAAAAATAATTCAAAAGCATAGTTGGATATAAGAATTAGAGAACCCTCTGGCTTTTAAAATGAGAGGCTCTCATACAAAATTAATAGAAAAAAAATATTCATACACTTTTTGTGATATTCATGAAATGCTAATTCTTACATGACAAAATGATTTATTATAATGAATTTCCTTTCTTAAAGCGTGTTTTTTTTTTCGATTCTCAGTTTGCTTCTGATGTCATCCGAATAAAAAAACGACTTTCGGTTTTCGAGTTATTCCATACGTAGGTTTGCGTGAGAACGAGCGCAATGTTTACATGCTTCCTTCTGGATTTTCTTCACTCAGTTCTTTACATCCGGATTGTCTTTTTTCGTGTCCGGATTGCACTGGATAGCAGATAGTACGATTTTGCTTGGCTGAGAGGTTAAAAAACGCGGCAATAATAATTTTTCCGTTCATTATTTCAACTGTTTTGCTTTCAGCCACAAACAGCTGTTTATTGTTTTGACAACAACATTGAGAGTATTGGTGAACTTCTCCCAAAACTGACTTTATTCTCAGGGCGAAACCGTTCGTTTTTCGAGCGCAACTAGTTTGCCACTAGAGCAATAAATGAGCATGATAACAGCAGTTAGAGCAAAACTAGTTTGCAACTGGTTTGCCAGGTGAAAAAACACGCTATTAGATATAGAGGGCTGACAGCAGACAATGACACCAGCCGTGAGATCCGGAGGCGAATTATCAGCGGAAGTCGTGCCTATTATGGACTCCACAAGCAACTGCGGTCGAGAAGACTTAGCCCTCGCACGAAGTGTAACCTGTATATGACGCTCATTAGAAAGGTTGTTCTCTACAGACACGACACATGGATATTGCTCGAAGAGGACTTGCTTACACTCGAAGTTTTCGAGCAACAAGTGTTAAGAACCGTCTTTGGCAACGTGCAGGAGAAAGAAAAGTGGAGGCAAAAGATGACACACGAGCTCGCGCGACTCTACGGTGAATCCAGTATCCAGAAGGTGATGAAGGCTGGCCGGATACGCAGGGTAGGACATGTTGCGAGAATGCTGGACAACTGTCCTGAAAACAGGTGTTAAATACGAATCCAGTAGGAACGAGACGAGCAGGGATGCAACGAGCGAGATGGTTAGACCAAGTAGAGCGTGATCTAGCGAATGTGGGATGTCCGAAAAATTAGAAACGGTTGCCATGAAGAGTGAATTTGAGGAATTATTTTCATCGAGTTATGTCGTGAGACAGAATACTATGAAAAAAAAGGCAAACGGAAAATTTGTAGCGTTATTATTAAGTTTTTGTAGTTTTTAATTTTGAGCGTGTAGTAATTGAGTTAATTCGAGCCAATATTCGGTGTTTAGAATTAAGAGTGTGGAATGTCAAACACGTAAAAATAGAGAAGTAAACAGAAACGAAACAACATGGTGGCCGGAAAAGGCTCTAAATGGGCGATGGAATCTCTCCTTAAGAGAACCTGGTATGATCTGTCAAAAATTGGGAGAAATTTTAGCTGCATCCCACTTGCACTAATGGAAAACCATCACCCAAACTCGGCATCTCTTCCATCGCCTATTGTACGACACAGTTCGTTTTGTGCCATCCGTTCATCGAAATGCTGTTGCCCGTAAAGGACCGGACAATTTCACTTCAGCTGACTGCCGTTGTTTGGGAGTAAAAATAACTTCTCGTGAGTCGATCAGCTCAGCCGGAAGCAGGAGTCAGAGGTAACCCGGGCCATTGCCATGCGCCCGTCGAGCAGTGCAGCCTGCAGGGCTGCCAGAACGCCAGATATTCCTGTGATATGCTGTGAAACGTGAAGAAACTAAGCTGTGATATGATCGTTTTGAGTTTGGCTATCAGATATTTGTATTTAATGTAGTTAAAGAGCGCGTGAGTAGAAATGATGTTAGGTAGCTTAAGTTTTTAATTTGTCGTGTGAGCAAAATGTTAAATTGCTTCAAAGATTTGGGTTTTGCGTATTTGTGTTTTGGGTAAGAGATAGCACAGAGCACACACTTAACATCCGTAGTGCTTAAATCGTGTCATTGGCGTCCAACGTGAGGATCGATTTAGCACAATCACTACTAGCTCAAAATTTAACAACCACATTAACTTAACTAGAACGCAACATATACATCGCATCGTGCTTATATCGGTGTCTTTGGGTATGAGCATGACCACTTGCATTGTATCCGTTTGCAGGTGGGCCTTACGATCGAGGCGAGACGTCATCCTCGCCCACATCTGGTTTGATGCTCGAAGTGTATAGACAAAATAAATTTTCAATAGGAACCAAGACTACGTCGGAAGAGGATCGATTTGCACCCAATTTGTATGGTTTGCTTATCGGGGCATCTGGAGGACGAAATCTTTTAAGCGCACGACAATAATCAGAACGAACAGGTGTCAGTGTTGGAATTGGAGTGAGTGGTGGCTTAGTTAGTTGAGCTATTACATTAGCTCCTGAGAGGGCGCAAAGGCGAGGCTACGAAAGTGGGCATTTTTGAAAAGTCCAGCGCAGTCATCGCACATTCAAAATGTGTTTTTCAAAAGCGATTTCAAGCTACGGACTGCAGCATTGCTAACGCTCACACATGTTTGATGGAATTCACATGTTAGATGAAAAGCCCGGATTTTGCCCGGATATATTCACTTTATGTGGTAAATTACACTAAAAACCCAAATTGTGTTGTAATTTTTTGATTATGTCTCCAAAACGAATTTTTTTTAGCAAATTTTGCGAAAATAATCATGAAAGGTATTTTGCAGGCCTAAAATACGATTTTAAATCTGTCGATGAATGTTGAAGGAAAACCATTTTTTCAATTTTTTTTCTTGATTATTTTGAGTAATCTCTGGTCGGCCTTCTGATCGTCAATGCAAATCAATGCAATGTCAATGCAATGCAAATCAAATGCCTGGATTTTGCGAGGTTTTAATAAAGAATTAAAAAAACCTTGGAATTGTGCCAAAAGATTTTCTTTTATGAAAATGAGAGAGGTTTTTATTTATTTTAGAATTTCTGTACTGGAAATCTACTTTCAAAAACTGCTTTTAACTGTAATTTATTCGATTTAGTCATTTCGTTCAAACTAGTACATATTTTGTTGGATTTATACACATTATTTAAAAAATAACAAAAAATTCAAACTGGGCACAGTTTTTTTTACTTAGTCTAATCTAAAAAGTTTTTATTTACAGTTTGAAAAGCAATATGAACCAGCTGACGCGTTTCTTGGTTACCCTTATCTTACGGCCAAAATTTAAGTCCTACAAATAATTATAGCTTCGAATCATTTATCTTGTCTTCCTTCATGTTTTTAATCATTGTTGGAATTTGTTTTTATAATTTCGATTCGTCATCCATCAGTGGCGGTCAAGGATACAGCGCCTTCACTCGTTCTTAAAATGAAAAAAAAAACAGAAAAATGTTAAATAACACAAAGCCTTTCGAGATACCTCAGGAACTCGAAGGGGTTTTTTTAATTAAATAAAATTAGAATTTTTCCCCCTGCCAAAATTCCTCAACTCTTATAAAAGTTATTGTAATTAATAAATTGTGGATGACCTAATAGTTAAGGGGGGGGGAAGGGGGTAGGGTCTAACGGGTATAAAAAAACACCATTTTCACGATTTTTTTCTAGAGCTATCGTTCAAACAAATGTATTCAAATTTTTTGCATTATACAAAGCATTGTTAAAAGAACATTTAGTATTTTTTTCGTAGAAAAATATTGAAAAATGAGCCGGTGACGGAGCACTTTCGAGGATGCCTTTTAGAAAACAGGATTTGCGGTGGACACTGTATCTGAGCACAGAATCATCTGAAGGCAAAAAATCAGAGCAAAGTATTTTTAATAGATGTTTTTCTGGACCCCAACGTTTTTATTTTGCTTAAAAATATTTTTATGAAATTTTTGTGGCTGTTTGAAGTAAAAACTACGTTTTTTCACTTAAAAATCCGCCATTTTTCACCTGTAAAATCTCCCCAAAGTAAAAAAACAAAAAAGAAAAACGTTGGGGTCTGGTATTTTATATGTAGAAAATATGTACCATATTTGAAAAGAATCGGTGAAGTAGTTTTCAAATGACGATGTCCACGGACTTTAAAAATGTGCTTTCGAGAAAGACGCGTTTGAAGTTTCTGCTCTTGCTTTCTTGCAGTATTAGATAGGAGGAACTAAAGGCCTATAACTTCTACAGTTTTGCTTCAATTGACTTGAAAATTTGACACAACATTCTTGAAATGTTTTACAATAAGAAAATAAAAAAAATTAAAAATCGATTTTTTGAAAGTGTTAGACCCTACACCCCCCACCCCCCCCTTAAGTGTAAAGTTTAGTGCACATCATCAGCAGACTGTTAACGGTCAGTTCTGACCATTTTGACAACGATCCGAATTAAAAGAAATCTTCGGAAAAAAGCCAAATGGTAACCTGACATTGAGAGGATGAAAAACGTAAATGGGTTTGAATATGTTATTATTTTATTGATTTGTTTTTACAAGGAACTAGAGCGATTTTTTTTGTTCACATAGTTTTTTAAAAACGTTCGTTCGTTCGATCGAAAAAATTGAAATTTAAGTATTGGATACAATTTCAAATAAATCATTTGCTTATTTAAATTTCTTGCTGGTTGAGTCACCTCGTTTGTTCTCGCATTACGTTTCTGGTTGCTTTCTTCACCCAGCCTTATTTTCTTCCTAATCAGCTTCCGGGAAATTGAGCTGCCTAGCTACTTTACGTCTCAGGTTGGGTAGGAAAAAGTTACCTGGTACATCAATTGACTATATACAATGGGCCGAATAGATATGCCTCTGAAGTTTTCAACAATTGCGATAAATCAAATGAATTAAGAAGATTTCAATGCTCAAACTAAAAAAATCCTGATACCAAAAGCTCCTAGTCCGAATAAGTCATTAGGAAGAATTGGTGAAAGAATATTTCTCTTAAGAAATTACAGGTGGAAAAATGAGGTTCTGGGGGTGCCATCCTATTCTTGAGTAAATTTAAGCGTTTGATTTTAAATCATTGTCAAACAAGAACATGACAGGTTTTGAATTTAATGTTTGTTGCAAAAACAAGTCCAATTCTCGCAAATTTATTATTTCATTTAGTTTAACAACTCACTTGGTTTGATGTTCAAGCTTTTTGATCTACCCAATATAAAAACAGAATAAAAATTCCATACCTTGAATAACAAATTTAGAGCGTTTCAACAATTAATATTAAATCATCTTTGAAATGATGATTGAAACTCCAGTTGCAGATCTCATTTTTTTGCGGTTGCCTGCAAAAAATTAAACTTAAATAATTTAAAAAAAAATCATTTTTTTCGTAAGGTGTAGCAAAGCACAACGCGTCAGTTTTTTTCACCTATAAATCTCCTTCTATGGTTTAGCTGTGCATTCGTAGGATAGAAGAATATATAGAAGTATTTCTTCTGCATCAATCACTTGAATTCTGAACCTTCACCAGAAAAAGCAGAAGCATAGGAGAAATTATCGATTTTACAGAAGTCAAAAGTATCTGCTGAACAAATCCTTACATTCATCCTTGTTGAGATGCAGATTAAGTTTCGGTTCTGAAGTAAACAATTTCTTTTTCATTTTTTTAAACATTGGCACAAAAATATATTTCCTGTGAAATTAATTTTTTTTAAAGTATTCTATACGAAAAACCGACAATTGTTTATTTGAGAACTCATAATTCTATTTAAATTTTCTAAAAAAAAAAACCTCGTAGATTTTGATATGAATTTTCTTAGGAAATGTTTAGGTGCAGAGGAGTTGTAGGTCAACCGAAGATCGCACCATTTTTCAAAAATGGCTCTTGATCCAAACCTCTCCCTTACTGAAACAACTCTCCCTCAGATATTTGAATATAGATTCGCAGACGTATAGACGGTTTCTATAGCTGGATGATACTGACTTTCATTGTTTCAGAGTTTTTCAAAACAAGCTTTTAAAGAAAACTGGAATAAAAGATTTATGGTTGGTCCTAAAAAGTATCTTACTAACAATTTTTCCTTCACATCCCTATTTGACTGACGTGGCCGGCGCCGTTATTTATCTTTTTTTTTTGGAGAGAGCATGAGTTTTGTGCATTGAGAATGAGCTGCTAGTGCCAACCGGAATTCTTTTGGCCCTTGTACAAAATTGATGGCCTCGATCTATCACGGAGTAGATTTTGGCGATGTGGAACTCGTTCTACTTAGCCACGCTAGCGATCATAAAATACGAAATTCATTGAATGATTTGATACAATATAATATTATATTTTATTCTATGAAAATGGTGGTATTTTTGAAGACTATTTAAAGCATATCGGGCTTAATGATTTAAAATGGTTATGAGCAGTCAAACATGCTAAGCTAAGCTAGTTAAAATTACAATTTGTCTAAAATTAATTACACTACATCACGGAAAAAACAATTTTTACTTTAAAGTTAAAAATGGTTGCAAAATGCCATTTAAAGTCTTTACATTGCTCGGATTTTGAAAATCCTGCATTTAAAAATTCAAATAACTTTTAATTTATATAGTCGCAGCAAGCTCAAAACAACATATGTCATGAATGAAAAAAATAACTTCCCCACACCAACGATTGCATGTGGAAAAATCTCTTCAAATCAATGGGTATATTAAATATTTAACATTTCATCCTTATCTTAGATTGGATGGGATTTTGAAATTTTACTCAAAATTTGATAGATTTTGGTAAAAATTTGTTTTTGTACAGCCCAAAATTCTGCAAGCGTTAAAATCTTCTAAGCCAACGGTCATGAGATCGAATCCCGATCACGGCATACATAGTACACTTTCATTGGGTTGGTGAAGATAGCATTTGTAATATGTTTATTTATTTATTTATTTGAGTCTTTGACTACTGCCATACAGACTTAATATTAAAAACTAACTTATGAATAAGATTACAATACTATTAAAAATTAGTTAAAAATTAGTTTACATCACGGATTGCACTTTTAAACGAAGATTTAGATAAATGAAAGTCAAATAAGTGCGAGACAACATTAAAAGCTTGACCACATCGGTTTAAGGGGTGATTTTGTCCAAATACTGTTCTGCTTATTGGCAACCAAAAAATCAACTGATTTTGAAGTTGTCGAGCTGGAGCGTAGAGGTTTAAACTCTGGAGCAGTTGGGGACAGTCAATAGCGTTGGTCAAAATATCGTAGATGAAGATTCGTTGCAGATAGTTTCTTCTTTGACTCAAAGGCGTCATTGATAGTAGGCCACACCTCTCAGAGTAAGGAGGTAGCCGTACGGGATCTTGCCAGGGCAGACGGCGTAATGCGTACCGCAGAAATTTTTTCTGGATTCTTTCAATCCTGTCGCTGTGGACGGAGTGGTAGGGTGTCCAAACTGGAACCGCATATTCTAAGACGCTGCGTACTAGCGAGCAGAATAAAGTTTTCAATGCGTACGGGTCTTCAAAACTTGACGTATTCCGACGAAGAAAACCGAGCAAAGCAAAACCTTTGGCTGTAGTCGTCGCGACATGCTGGGAAAAAGTGAGCTTTTGATCAAAAGTAACCCCAAGATCTTTTATGGAGGTTACCCTTTCGAGTGAGCTTCCACTTAAAGCGTAGTCGTAAACGATTGAGGATCTACTTCTAAAGAAGCTTATGCACTTACACTTACCGCCATTGACTTCCATTCCATGTATATTGCACCACGCCAGTTAGCTATCATTTCCTCGAAAAATGTAGGTACGCCTTAGAACAAGTTCACTGGTGTTGGGAAAAAGTGGTAGAAATTTTGATATTTCGAAAATTCCACCATGCAAATATGTTTTCAAGACCTTTGGACGTTGTATTTTTCTACAGCACTGTTTCTATTTCTGCGGTATGTGATAAAAATAAGACCCTTGGAGCCAAAGGGGTATAAGTGCATGAAAGCTTATTTCGAGAAAACAGGCTTTTAAGTTGTTGTGTTTAGTAATTTTGCATATACTTTTCAAAAATTTAAATTTTTTTTTGGAACCTAAAAGTATGTAAATAAAATTCAAAAAATCTGAAAAAATCATCAAATACAGTTTGAAATATGATGAATCGTTTGGCATCATTAACTCAAAATCGACCATTTTGTCACTTATAGCCCTTTGGCTCTGAGGGCCTCAAATATTGTTATTTTTGCATCAAGGCCACAGATCTTGAAAATGTGTTTTCATGGAAAATTTTCAAAATCTGCAAACAGTGACAAAATTTCTACCACTTTTCCCAACACCAGTGAACTCGAACAGATTCCAATTGAGTTTTCCAGACAAATTTGTTTAGAATATCATGATTTTGCAAAGCTTTTGGTTCTGTGTTAAAAATCATAGAACAATACATGACTGAAAAAAGTGTGCAAAGGTAATAAAGAGATTTTATGATAAAGTAAAAGTATTTCTTGAAATCAACGGAAATTTTTTTTATATATTTTGACATTAAATATCATACAAACACCTTCATTTCCTCTATAGGAAGTTTTTCGATTAACTGGGACTGTTTAGTAACAACCAAGATTGAAGAGATTTAATTTCAATTCACGATGAAGAGCTCGAAATTTGTGCTCTAAATGCTCGTGAACTGATGAAAAATGTTCATCATCCAACGACCGTTCCACTCCAAAACACGTTCATCCAAAGAACGGTAGAATCGACACAAACCAAAAACATTTGAAAGTAAAATGCACGTTTGTGAATCAAAACAAAATTCACCCCAACATTCGGATCATGCGCAAAAGCCAGTGTCCTTTAGCAGCAAGGACAAAACAACCTCCACGACCGACGAGATGAATATTTATGGTAGCAAAATACGAAGGAACCAGTCAGTTCATCGCTGCCCTTTCGTGTTGATGGTTGGATATTGGTCTTATGCTTGGAAACAAAGGATATTTTCATGAAAATACGTCTTTTTTGAAAAGTTTCTAATTTAGTTGACTTTTCAACTCTGATTTAAAGTTTAAGAAAAACTTAACTGCATTGTTTAAAGTTTTCTTGCTGTTTTTATATCACCACTGTCCACTTTCAGCATTTATATTTGAATTTTATTGGTCTAATGTCTAAATGACCACATTCAACAGAAATGGTTCAGGTTCAAGCATGTTAGTTATTCATAAAATTTTCTTATCGGTAATAAGTTCATTAAAGTAAATCCGATTGACTAATAGCACATTTGACGCATAATATTGTTTACTCCTTCAAACGGGAGTCTCCTCTAATAAGTGAGTAAGCATGGTAATTGATGAGAAAATCAACTTTTCATGGGTATCGGTTTTTTTTTCTCTTAAACCCTTTCCTCATTTTTTCTCAATAGAACACCCGCAAAATGGTTGACGCAAATATGCTAATTTTATGCACTTCTTGCACGCAACGGCACATGAATGATGATCACAATTTGCTGTGCCAATTTATTTTCCAATGGAAACACTTAGTCCTTGCTTGTTGTGGAACTTTCTGGAGAAAACTTCAACCAGGAATTAGTTGTATATTGGTAAAGGAAAAAAATTGGAAAGCACAGACCAATGGGTAGCTTTTATTTTACGCCTAAACTACGACAAAAAAAAACAGGAAAAAGCTAAAAAAATAGAAATAAAACATTCGGCCCCAGACATGCGTTTGCACTCGAATGGGCACGCACCTTTTTTCCGGTGTGCCTGTCAAAATCGAACCAACGACGTAATGGTTGTTACTTTTGGACGAAGATTCGAGTAAAAACAACCCTGGCGAGAAGCTTTTTTTTAGCGTGGTAGGCAGTCAATTTTGGGGAAAGGTTGCGAAATACGTCATTTACAATCTCCTTGAGTTGATGAAGTCAGTTTCATATCTGACAAAGGTAAAGTTATTTTGGTGAGCGATGGACTTAAATATTCTTCCGATATAAGACTTATTCTATCGCTGAGAAGTGTAAGAAATTTATAGCGCATTTGAATGTAATATTCATAAAAAAGTTAAATCAAAAAGTTAAAAAAAAACATAAACAGTAAACGATATAAAGATATCATATTGGAAGAAAACGAATTAAAGATAATTCAAAACTCAAAAATACTTTTCAAGAAAAAAAATCACATAAACACAAATTCAGAAAAAAAGTGTATTAAAATAAACAAAAATTAAACAATCAATAAAATTAAATAAAGAAATAGGATAAAAGGGTAAAGTTTAATAAACTTACCTAACTCCAAGAAGATAAGAACAATGATACCAATAATAAAAAATATAAATAAGAAGGTAAGAACAAATAACAAATAAGGATTAAAAATGCCATTTGAAAAAAAAAATTATAAAAAAAAACAACTTATAAAAAGACTTATAGACTTTTGAAATTTCCCATAATTTAAAAACCAAATAAAATACATTTCTCTAATTTTTTTTTCAAATATAAAAAAAATCATCAAAACTTAAAATAACTTAAACTTAACAAAATTTTAAAATTATCCAGTATTTTGCAAAAGTCAAAGCATTTAAATTTTTTTATCACAAGATTTTGAACTTTGCAAATTTTAAATTGAAAAAAAAATCTTAAAATTGCTCTGAAAATTTGCTTTCAATGTTATGTTTCTCAAACCTTGGAACTGTACGAATTTTCAAATTATTCAATTTTACAAAATTCATTTTTTAAAATTCAAAGATTTTTGATTTTCAAATTTCTTATAATTTTTCAGTAATTTCTTAAATTTTTCAAGTTTTTATTTTTTTTTTCAAATTTCAAACGTTTTTAATAATTCTCGAATAACTCAACTGTTTCAAAATTCTCAAATTCTTCATCATTCTTTTTCTTTTTTCATTTTCGCATTTTATTTAATAATCTCAATACTCCAATTTTTTCAGAATTTCTCGATATCCTTTTTCCAATTATCGAAACAAATAAAATTATATCATTTTAATTTCAATTTTTGCGAACATTTGAATTAATGAAATTTTCTAAACCTTTTCAATTTTAAATGTTACTCGATAACGTCGCTAATGACAGATAGATGTAAGAACGACTAAAATCAAAACAAAAAAAAGTATTTCTATGGATTCAAGTTTTTCAATGTTTTGAATCTTCTCAATTTTTTCAAAACTTAAGTTTTCTTATTCTTTAAATCAACTTTACCAATTTCAAGGATTTCCTATTTTCTTTTTATTTTGAATCAATTTTAAATTTTCAAATTTTTTTTAATTTTGTTATTTTTTTTAAATTTTTGAATCAATTCATTTTTTTCAAGTTTTTAAATTTTAAAAAATTCTCACCAATCCTTCAAAATTCCCAGATTACTAAATTTCCCCATTTACCTTATTTCAAAATGTGTTGAATAATCCTTATTTTCTCAATTATCTTAATTTTCTGCAATTCCTAAATTTTCTCAAGTTTTTCAATCTTTTCTGATTTTCAAATTTTTTTCTAAATTTAATTTTCTTTAAAATTCTTTTGAATTTTCCAATTTTATAAATTTCATAAATTTTTAAAAAAATTTCGATTTCAATTTTTTCAATCTTTTAAACTTTTTTAAAAATCTTAATTTTTTTAATTTTCTAAATATTCTCAACTTTCTTAGATAATTTTCTCAATTTTATTGAAGTTCTCCAATTTCATTAAGTTCTCAATATGCTAAGTTTGCTGAATTTTGATAATTTTATCAATTTTTGCAATTATCTCAATTTTCTCAATATTTTCAGTTTTCTCAATAGTTCGAATTTTCTCAATTTTCTCTGATTTGAATTGACTAAATGTTCTGTTTTTCCGATTCTTCAATTTTCTGAATCTTCATTTTTTTCTCAATAAGCTCTATAAGCTGAATTTTGACACTATTCTTAATAATCTAAATTTTGTCAATAAAGTTAATTTTATTAATTTTGTCAATATTGTCAATTTTGTCAATTTTGTCAATTTTGTCAATGTTCGCACAAAAATTAGTCATCGATGTTTTGGGTGTACTCGCGCCACACCAAATTTCGCCACATCAATTGCGCGCACCTCCTTTGTCGAGCCTCAAGTACTGTTGGTCATTTTTCGTTTGGAGACCGAACATCCGCACAAAACGGAGAAGTAAAAAAAACTTCACTTGCGAGTGTACAATCAACGCACGTAGTTCTTTCGCTATCATTTTTATCACGGTCTGATCGATTAGAATAAATCATTATACTTAAACGTTTACGGTCATTATTTGTTTCAAATACACGGGATTAAGTGGAGATAAAGTGAATATCTAGTAAATCCGAAACACTTAGATTTCGTCGAAACATTTTGGTCCTTCGGAAAGCCGGATAACGGGACTCGCTAGTTCCGTAATATCAGTGGACAATAGTTGTGTAGTGTACTCGGTTGAAACAAACTGGCAGACAATAGGCGACAAATCGCGCGCGCGCCTTTTTTGATTCGCTTGGCTTTTGATGCTGTTTATTTGGGGGATAATATTTTAGCCACCGTGGGCAAGTGATTGGGGGCCCAATTGACGGCTAATTAAATCATCCGATGTGCTCTTGGGAAAAGTGAAACTATTCTGTGGCTAGTGCAACTCCCTCACCCCTTTTAGTCTGTCGCTGCTGCCTTATTAAAGTTCACTTTTAACAAAAAAAAAGGTGTTTTTTTGTATCGAGCCTTCACCGAAGGCAACTGCTGGCTACTACAGAACCTGTACAATCCGGTACACAACACCCGAATTCACTTTGCGTTGCTCCTGTGCTACCCTCTTCCGGTCCTGCAGTACATGGCTCGGATCTAACCCCGTCGGACAGTTCATCATCAACAGATAAGTACAAATTTGCATTCTGTGTGTTTGGATAGTCTGTGGAGGAAAACAAAACCCCACAGTTTGGCATACATTTTCTCGTTCCGGATTGAGTTGTTGGAATTAACAACTGCCTAATCCGTGATAAATTGAAGTGGGTCGGTTGGTTGGAAGTTGCCGATATATTTTCCAGTTATCAGCTTGAGTATTTCTGTGTCGAGCGGAAGTTTGCGAGACGTTGAGTCGATTCGGCGGTCTGTCAATTTCAACATAACAGTGAAAAAGAGTGAAAAAGTGGTATCCTAGCTGGAACTGTAAGAATAGCCAGTGTAGATTAGTTTGTGATCATGCGTGACCTTCGTGAATTGTACAAGCTGGAAAGCAACCTGTGTCGTACTTTTGAAACAGTGCGTCATTTCATCGCGAATGCAAACTCAAGTGTCATTACCAGTGAACTGATCGGTGTACGTCTAGAACGGCTAGAAGATGCGTTCAAGCAGTTCCAGCTAGTGCGTACGGAAATTGAGCTGCAGACCGACGCCGAAGTGACCGGTGTTGATGATCCTGAGCAGGAGCTGGCGCTGATGAACGCACGGGCCGACGAAGATGCGAGCATTGCGATGGAGAAGGAAAACGATTTTTGCAACCTCAAAGGTGAACTACTCCGCCTTCTGTCTTTAACAAGTGGATCAGATCACGTAGCGAAAAAATCAAGCACAAGCATTAGTGAACCTTTAGAAACAACAGCGAGTTTGGCGAGGGTTAAATTGCCTGAAATACGTCTGCCAACCTTCAATGGAGACATCAACTTTTGGGTAACATTCAGAGATTCGTTCCACAGTCTTATACATTCGAGCGATCAGCTGACGGCGATGGATAAGTTTTTCTACCTCCGCTCCGCCCTCACAGGAGAAGCTTTGCAAGAGGTTAGCTCAGTCGAGATGACTGCAGCTAACTACGACGTGGCATGGGCTGCATTGAAAAGGCGATACGAAAATCGTAAGCTTATAGTTAAAAATTACATTAATGCACTTTTCAACGTTGAAGTAATTCGGAAAGAAAGCTACGATGGGCTAAACAAACTCATCAGTGAGTTCGAAAAGAACATTCTTATGCTGGAGAAAGTGGGCGAAAACACCGAAGGCTGGAGTACTCTACTGTCACATATGGTTTGCGCTCGGCTGGACCCGATGACTCTGCGCCACTGGGAAACACATCACAATTCTCGAGAGGTGCCGAAGTTTCGACAGTTGATGTGCTTTCTCAGAGATCACTGTGCAATTCTACAAACCCTCGCGCACCAGGAAACCAATTCTACAAATATGCAGGACAGACGACCGAGGTTTGGAGTCAGCCATCCTTCAAGTGTAGAATCTTCAAGCGAATGTCTATTTTGTGGTGGAAACTTTCATTCTGTTTTTCGGTGCCTGAGATTTTTGAAGCTGACAGTCGAAGAACGCAGTGAGCTAGTGTTGAAAGCTCGACTGTGCCTCAATTGCTTATCACCCGGTCACATGGCTCGCGTCTGTAGCAGAGGCTCGTGTCATCATTGTGGATCGCGTCACCATTCGTTGCTGCATTCAGACCTTTCATCCTCCGTCTCGCAAACTCCTGAGAACCCCCAGCAGTCAGTGCCGCAAGCTCCACAACTCCAACCACAATTGCCTCCACCTTCCCAACCGATACCATCCACAAGCCATCATTCCAACCCTCAAATCTCATCCTCGTTTGCCGCCACACAAATGCCAAAAAACCCCACAGACTTCTCCAGAAGATTCCAACACACAAATGTACTTTGCACGCAAACACACACTCCAACACGCCAAGTTTTGCTGTCAACTGCCGTTGTGCGTGTCCAAGATCAAGCTGGAAACTTCCGGTTAGCCAGAGCCTTGTTAGATTCTGGTTCACAGTTCTGTTTCATGACAACGAGCTTCAGCAAACGTTTGAAACTTCGAAGTTCTTCAGATTTCCTCACCGTCCAGGGCATCGGTGGTTCTACAGCGGTGTCACAAAAGCAGGTGATGGCGTCAGTTTTTCCTCGTTGTTCGGGAATTTCATCATACCGTTCATCGATGTCGTTCTTCGTACTCCCTGAGCTAACAGCGACCCTCCCAGCCGGTCGTGTTCGATGCAAGTCGTGGGCTTTGCCAGATGGTGTTATACTTGCTGATCCCAACTTCAGTCACCCAGGGAAGATTGACCTCATAATTGGCGCTCAATTCTTTTTCGATTGTCTCTGTGATGGTCGATTCAAGATTTCTGAAGATGGTCCTAGCCTCCAGAACACCGTTTTTGGCTGGATTATAGCTGGCACAGTGCCAGATTCCAGGGATCGCCGTCCATTAATAGTCACAGCGTGTCCAGCTGTTTCAGTAAATAATAAAAGCATTTCCTCTACTAACGATATGGTACGATTTGGCGGCCGGCGACAATGGGCACCAAAAACGCAAGAGAGGAAGCACCGGATGAACCCCAGAAGTCAACACTCTTTTTCCAAAATGAAATCAGAACCGTTTTACCACCAGCTTGGTACGCCAGATCCATTCTTCTACCTGATAAATTGCTTCCGTTCCTGTTCGTCGTTTATGCGATCGTTGATGTTCATTCTGTCGCTAAGCTTTCTGGGCCAACGCTGTTTAGAGAAAACATGCGACTGTTGTTTTGATCCAACGAAGAGACATCATAGGTTCGTCGCTGGCTCCGCATCAACGAATCTGATCTTCCCAGAGTTTGGCCAATTGTTCCCAGAGAACATCGTCGGTGAGATCCAGAATAAACGCAGCACAGATAACTCTCCAGCTAAGATCAGCCTAGTCGTGCAGATTCTTCGTTCCAACCATTGCAATAGGGCAAACAGACAACGCTAGTCTGAGCAGAGTTCCAGCACCAAAGCCTTCAGGGGTGACGCGGTTGCGATCGGACGGGTCGGACCTGTTACCCCACCGCTAACCTTCGTTAAGTACCCTATCCAATTGAAAGTCCAATGCGGACACTTACCCATTCTTACGTCGTAGGTTGCAGATCGTCGTGCTGGAACTCCCTATCCAGTAATCACCATGAGTCAGTCTAACGAAGCAGCAACGGCAGCGGCCAGCGTATTAATCCACATCATCATCATCTTCAAGTTATCAGGGTTCCCGGTGTCGACCGGTAGCATGTCATACAGTTCTGTAATAGTTCATCAGTTGCTAAGTTGCAACCAGACAAAGCAAGTCTGTCGTGGGATCCAGCTCTAAAGCAATCGGGGGTGACGCGGTCGTGATCGGACGGATCGGACCTGTCACCCCACTGCAGCCATCCGATAAGTACCCTTCAAATCCAACGTCCAATTTGGACATTGACTCGTTTCTTCTCTCAGGTTGCGGTACGTCGAGCTGAAATCTTCCGTTCTGTTTACAAGTTGCAGTCAGCGCAGCATCACCCATCCAGTCCATCATGTAGTCATGTGAATAGATATAGTCCTAGAGAGTTTTTTGAAATTCGTTAATATTTCAAGGCGGCCGGTATGTTCGCACAAAAATTAGTCATCGATGTTTTGGGTGTACTCGCGCCACACCAAATTTCGCCACATCAATTGCGCGCACCTCCTTTGTCGAGCCTCAAGTACTGTTGGTCATTTTTCGTTTGGAGACCGAACATCCGCACAAAACGGAGAAGTAAAAAAAACTTCACTTGCGAGTGTACAATCAACGCACGTAGTTCTTTCGCTATCATTTTTATCACGGTCTGATCGATTAGAATAAATCATTATACTTAAACGTTTACGGTCATTATTTGTTTCAAATACACGGGATTAAGTGGAGATAAAGTGAATATCTAGTAAATCCGAAACACTTAGATTTCGTCGAAACAGTCAATTTGGTCAATTTTGTCAATTTTGTCAATTTTGTCAATTTTGTCAATTTTGTCAATTTTGTCAATTTTGTCAATTTTGTCAATTTTGTCAATTTTGTCAATTTTGTCAATTTTGTCAATTTTGTCAATTTTGTCAATTTTGTCAATTTTGTCAATTTTGTCAATTTTGTCAATTTTGTCAATTTTGTCAATTTTGTCAATTTTGTCAATTTTGTCAATTTTGTCAATTTTGTCAATTTTGTCAATTTTGTCAATTTTGTCAATTTTGTCAATTTTGTCAATTTTGTCAATTTTGTCAATTTTGTCAATTTTGTCAATTTTGTCAATTTTGTCAATTTTGTCAATTTTGAAAATTTTGTAAATTTTGTAAATTTTGTCAATTTTGTAAATTTTGTCAATTTTGTAAATTTTGTAAATTTTGTCAATTTTGTCAATTTTGTCAATTTTGTCAATTTTGTCAATTTTGTCAATTTTGTCAATTTTGTCAATTTTGTCAATTTTGTCAATTTTGTCAATTTTGTCAATTTTTTCAATTTTGTCAATTTTGTCAATTTTGTCAATTTTGTCAATTTTGTCAATTTTGTCAATTTTGTCAATTTTGTCAATTTTGTCAATTTTGTCAATTTTGTCAATTTTGTCAATTTTGTCAGTTTTGTCAGTTTTGTCAATTTTGTCAATTTTGTCAATTTTGTCAGTTTTGTCAATTTTGTCAATTTTGTCAATTTTGTCAATTTTGTCAATTTTGTCAATTTTGTCAATTTTGTCAATTTTGTCAATTTTGTCAATTTTGTCAATTTTGTCAATTTTGTCAATTTTGTCAATTTTGTCAATTTTGTCAATTTTGTCAATTTTGTCAATTTTGTCAATTTTGTCAATTTTGTCAATTTTGTCAATTTTGTCAATTTTGTCAATTTTGTCAATTTTGTCAATTTTGTCAATTTTGTCAATTTTGTCAATTTTGTCAATTTTGTCAATTTTGTCAATTTTGTCAATTTTGTCAATTTTGTCAATTTTGTCAATTTTGTCAATTTTGTCAATTTTGTCAATTTTGTCAATTTTGTCAATTTTGTCAATTTTGTCAATTTTGTCAATTTTGTCAATTTTGTCAATTTTGTCAATTTTGTCAATTTTGTCAATTTTGTCAATTTTGTCAATTTTGTCAATTTTGTCAATTTTGTCAATTTTGTCAAGTTTGTCAATTTTGTCAATTTTGTCAATTTTTGTCAATTTTGTCAATTTTTTCAATTTTGTCAATTTTGTCAATTTTGTCAATTTTGTCAATTTTGTCAATTTTGTCAATTTTGTCAATTTTGTCAATTTTGTCAATTTTGTCAATTTTGTCAATTTTGTCAATTTTGTCAATTTTGTCAATTTTGTCAATTTTGTCAATTTTGTCAATTTTGTCAATTGTGTCAATTTTGTCAATTTTGTCAGTTTTGTCAGTTTTGTCATTTTTGTCAATTTTGTCAATCTTGACAATTTTGTCAGTTTTGTCAATTTTGTCAATTTTTTCAATTTTGTCAATTTTGTCAATTCTGTCAATTTTGTCAATTTTGTCAATTTTGTCAATTTTGTCAATTTTGTCAATTTTGTCAATTTTGTCAATTTTGTCAATTTTGTCAATTTTGTCAATTTTGTCAATTTTGTCAATTTTGTCAATTTTGCCAATTTTGTCAATTTTGTCAATTTTGTCAATTTTGTCAATGTCGTCAATTTTGTCAATCTTGACAATTTTGTCAGTTTTGTCAATTTTGTCAATTTTTTAAATTTTTTCTGTTTTATAAATTTTCTCAATTTTCTCAATTTTCTCAATTTTGTCAATTTACTCAATTTTCTTAAATTTTTCAATTTTATCATTTTTTTTCAATTTTTAAAATTTTTACAATTTTCTGAATTTTCTCAATTTTCTCATTTTTTTTTAGATATTCAAATTTTCTCAAATATCTCAAATTATTTAAATTTTTCAATTTTCCTTATTCTCTCATATTTCTTAATTTACTCACTATTGTAATTTTTTTCAATTTTCTCAGATATCTCCATTTTCTCAAAAATCTCAAATTCTGTAACTTTTCTCAATTTTCTCAAATTTCAAAATTTTTTCAATTTTCTCAATATTCACTTCTTTCTTAATTTTAATTTTTTTTTCAATTTTCTCAATTTTTTCCATTCCCAAATAAAATACATTTCTCTAATTTTTTTTCAAATATAAAAAAAATCATCAAAACTTAAAATAACTTAAACTTAACAAAATTTTAAAATTATCCAGTATTTTGCAAAAGTCAAAGCATTTAAATTTTTTTATCACAAGATTTTGAACTTTGCAAATTTTAAATTGAAAAAAAATCTTAAAATTGCTCTGAAAATTTGCTTTCAATGTTATGTTTCTCAAACCTTGGAACTGTACGAATTTTCAAATTATTCAATTTTACAAAATTCATTTTTTAAAATTCAAAGATTTTTGATTTTCAAATTTCTTATAATTTTTCAGTAATTTCTTAAATTTTTCAAGTTTTTATTTTTTTTTTCAAATTTCAAACGTTTTTAATAATTCTCGAATAACTCAACTGTTTCAAAATTCTCAAATTCTTCATCATTCTTTTTCTTTTTTCATTTTCGCATTTTATTTAATAATCTCAATACTCCAATTTTTTCAGAATTTCTCGATATCCTTTTTCCAATTATCGAAACAAATAAAATTATATCATTTTAATTTCAATTTTTGCGAACATTTGAATTAATGAAATTTTCTAAACCTTTTCAATTTTAAATGTTACTCGATAACGTCGCTAATGACAGATAGATGTAAGAACGACTAAAATCAAAACAAAAAAAAGTATTTCTATGGATTCAAGTTTTTCAATGTTTTGAATCTTCTCAATTTTTTCAAAACTTAAGTTTTCTTATTCTTTAAATCAACTTTACCAATTTCAAGGATTTCCTATTTTCTTTTTATTTTGAATCAATTTTAAATTTTCAAATTTTTTTTAATTTTGTTATTTTTTTTAAATTTTTGAATCAATTCATTTTTTTCAAGTTTTTAAATTTTAAAAAATTCTCACCAATCCTTCAAAATTCCCAGATTACTAAATTTCCCCATTTACCTTATTTCAAAATGTGTTGAATAATCCTTATTTTCTCAATTATCTTAATTTTCTGCAATTCCTAAATTTTCTCAAGTTTTTCAATCTTTTCTGATTTTCAAATTTTTTTCTAAATTTAATTTTCTTTAAAATTCTTTTGAATTTTCCAATTTTATAAATTTCATAAATTTTTAAAAAAATTTCGATTTCAATTTTTTCAATCTTTTAAACTTTTTTAAAAATCTTAATTTTTTTAATTTTCTAAATATTCTCAACTTTCTTGGATAATTTTCTCAATTTTATTGAAGTTCTCCAATTTCATTAAGTTCTCAATATGCTAAGTTTGCTGAATTTTGATAATTTTATCAATTTTTGCAATTATCTCAATTTTCTCAATATTTTCAGTTTTCTCAATAGTTCGAATTTTCTCAATTTTCTCTGATTTGAATTGACTAAATGTTCTGTTTTTCCGATTCTTCAATTTTCTGAATCTTCATTTTTTTCTCAATAAGCTCTATAAGCTGAATTTTGACACTATTCTAAATAATCTAAATTTTGTCAATAAAGTTAATTTTATTAATTTTGTCAATATTGTCAATTTTGTCAATTTTGTCAATTTTGTCAATTTGGTCAATTTTGTCAATTTTGTCAATTTTGTCAATTTTGTCAATTTTGTCAATTTTGTCAATTTTGTCAATTTTGTCAATTTTGTCAATTTTGTCAATTTTGTCAATTTTGTCAATTTTGTCAATTTTGTCAATTTTGTCAATTTTGTCAATTTTGTCAATTTTGTCAATTTTGTCAATTTTGTCAATTTTGTCAATTTTGTCAATTTTGTCAATTTTGTCAATTTTGTCAATTTTGTCAATTTTGAAAATTTTGTAAATTTTGTAAATTTGTCAATTTTGTAAATTTTGTCAATTTTGTAAATTTTGTAAATTTTGTAAATTTTGTCAATTTTGTCAATTTTGTCAATTTTGTCAATTTTGTCAATTTTGTCAATTTTGTCAATTTTGTCAATTTTGTCAATTTTGTCAATTTTTTCAATTTTGTCAATTTTGTCAATTTTGTCAATTTTGTCAATTTTGTCAATTTTGTCAATTTTGTCAATTTTGTCAATTTTGTCAATTTTGTCAATTTTGTCAATTTTGTCAATTTTGTCAATTTTGTCAATTTTGTCAGTTTTGTCAATTTTGTCAATTTTGTCAATTTTGTCAGTTTTGTCAATTTTGTCAATTTTGTCAATTTTGTCAATTTTGTCAATTTTGTCAATTTTGTCAATTTTGTCAATTTTGTCAATTTTGTCAATTTTGTCAATTTTGTCAATTTTGTCAATTTTGTCAATTTTGTCAATTTTGTCAATTTTGTCAATTTTGTCAATTTTGTCAATTTTGTCAATTTTGTCAATTTTGTCAATTTTGTCAATTTTGTCAATTTTGTCAATTTTGTCAATTTTGTCAATTTTGTCAATTTTGTCAATTTTGTCAATTTTGTCAATTTTGTCAATTTTGTCAATTTTGTCAATTTTGTCAATTTTGTCAATTTTGTCAATTTTGTCAATTTTGTCAATTTTGTCAATTTTGTCAATTTTGTCAATTTTGTCAATTTTGTCAATTTTGTCAATTTTGTCAATTTTGTCAATTTTGTCAATTTTGTCAATTTTGTCAATTTTGTCAATTTTGTCAATTTTGTCAATTTTGTCAATTTTGTCAATTTTGTCAATTTTGTCAATTTTGTCAATTTTGTCAATTTTGTCAAGTTTGTCAATTTTGTCAATTTTGTCAATTTTTGTCAATTTTGTCAATTTTTTCAATTTTGTCAATTTTGTCAATTTTGTCAATTTTGTCAATTTTGTCAATTTTGTCAATTTTGTCAATTTTGTCAATTTTGTCAATTTTGTCAATTTTGTCAATTTTGTCAATTTTGTCAATTTTGTCAATTTTGTCAATTTTGTCAATTTTGTCAATTTTGTCAATTTTGTCAATTTTGTCAATTGTGTCAATTTTGTCAATTTTGTCAGTTTTGTCAGTTTTGTCATTTTTGTCAATTTTGTCAATCTTGACAATTTTGTCAGTTTTGTCAATTTTGTCAATTTTTTCAATTTTGTCAATTTTGTCAATTCTGTCAATTTTGTCAATTTTGTCAATTTTGTCAATTTTGTCAATTTTGTCAATTTTGTCAATTTTGTCAATTTTGTCAATTTTGTCAATTTTGTCAATTTTGTCAATTTTGTCAATTTTGTCAATTTTGTCAATTTTGCCAATTTTGTCAATTTTGTCAATTTTGTCAATTTTGTCAATGTCGTCAATTTTGTCAATCTTGACAATTTTGTCAGTTTTGTCAATTTTGTCAATTTTTTAAATTTTTTCTGTTTTATAAATTTTCTCAATTTTCTCAATTTTCTCAATTTTGTCAATTTACTCAATTTTCTTAAATTTTTCAATTTTATCATTTTTTTTCAATTTTTAAAATTTTTACAATTTTCTGAATTTTCTCAATTTTCTCATTTTTTTTTAGATATTCAAATTTTCTCAAATATCTCAAATTATTTAAATTTTTCAATTTTCCTTATTCTCTCATATTTCTTAATTTACTCACTATTGTAATTTTTTTCAATTTTCTCAGATATCTCCATTTTCTCAAAAATCTCAAATTCTGTAACTTTTCTCAATTTTCTCAAATTTCAAAATTTTTTCAATTTTCTCAATATTCACTTCTTTCTTAATTTTAATTTTTTTTTTCAATTTTCTCAATTATTTCCATTCCCAATTTTCTCAATTTTCCAATTTTGTCAATTTTGTCAATTTCCTCAATTTTCTCATTTTTTTCTCAATTTTCTCAATTTTCTCTATTTTTAAAATTTTTTCAATTTTCTTATATTTCTCAGTTTACTAAATTTTCTTTTCTCTTTCTTCGCAATTTTCTCAATTGGCGCAATTTTTGCATTTGTTTTTTCAAATTTTTAAATAATTTAATTTTTTTCTTTTTTATCTTTTTTTAAATTTTCTAATATTCCTTATTTTCTAAATTTTCTCAATTTTCTCAATTTTCTAAATTTTCTCAATTTTCCAAATTTTCTTATTTTCTTAAATTTTCTCAATTTTCTCATTTTTTTCAATTTTCTCAATTTTCTCAATTTTTTTTCAATTTTGTCAATTTTCTCAATTTGCTTAATTTTCTCAATTTTCTCAATTTTTTACAATTTGCTTAATTTTCTCAATTTTTAACAATTTTTATCAATTTTTTTCAATTTTTTCAATTTAATTTAATTTTTTTTTTTTTTAACAGTTTTGTAAATTTTCTCAATTTTCTCAATTTTATCAATTTTATCAATTTTATCAATTTTATCAATTCTATCAATTTTCTCAATTTTCTCAATTTTCTCAATTTTTTCAATTTTGTCAATTTTCTCAATTTTTTTTCTTCGCAATTTTCGAAATTGGCGCAATTTTTTTCAAATTTTTAAATATTACGTTTTTTTCTTTTTTTTTCTCTACTTTTTAAATTTTCTGATATTCTAAATTTTCAAAATTTTCATAATTTTCTAAATTTTCTAAATTTTCTAAATTTTCTAAATTTTCTTAATTTTCTAAATTTTCTAAATTTTCTAAATTTTCTAAATTTTTTAAATTTTCTTTCTTTCCTAAATTTTCTTAATTTTCTAAATTTTCTAAATTTTCTAAATTTTCTAAATTTTCTAAATTTTCTAAATTTTCTGAATTTTCTTAATTTTCTCAACTTGATCAATCTTCTCAATTTTCTCAATTTTCTCAATTTTATCAATTTAATCAATTTCATCTATTTTATCAAATTTATCAGTTTTTTCAATTTTATCATTTTATCATTTTATCAATTTTATAATTTTTATTAATTTTATCAATCATTTCAATTTTCTCAATTTTCTCAGTTTTTTCAATTTTCTCAATTTTCTCAATTTTCTCAATTTTCTCAATTTTCTCAATTTTCTCAATTTTCTCAATTTTCTCAATTTTCTCAATTTTCTCAATTTTCTCAATTTTCTCAATTTTCTCAATTTTCTCAATTTTCTCAATTTTCTCAATTTTCTCAATTTTCTCAATTTTCTCAATTTTCTCAATTTTCTCAATTTTCTCAATTTTTTCAATTTTCTCAATTTTCTCAATTTTCTCAATTTTCTTAATTTTTCCAATTTTCTCAATTTTGTCAATTTTTTTTCTTCTCTATTTTCTCAATTTTCTCAAATTTCTCAATTGTCTCCCTTCTCTCAATTTTCTCAGTTTTCTTAATTTTCTTAATTTTTTAAATTTTCTAAATTTTTTTTATTTTCTCAATTTTCTCAATCTTCTCAATCTTCTCAATTTTCTCAATTTTCTCAATTTTCTCAATTTTCTCAATTTTCTCAATTTTCTCAATTTTCTCAATTTTCTCAATTTTCTTAATTTTCTTTATTTTCTCAATTGTTTCAATTTTCTCAATATTCAAAATTTTCCAAATTTCTCAATTTTCTCAGTTTTCTCAATTTTCTCAATTTTCTCAATTTTCTCAATTTTCTCAATTTCTCAATTTTCTCAATTTTCTCAATTTTCTTAATTTTCTCAAATTTCTCAATTTCCTTAATCTTATCAATTTTATCAAATGTTCAATTTTCAATTTTCTTAATTTTCTGAATTTTCTGAATCTTTCAATTTTCTCTTTATTCCCAATTTATTTAATTTTCTCAATATTCTCAGTTTCCCCATTTTTTCCAATTTTCGCTATTTTTTCAATTTTCTCAATTTTCTCAATTTTTTTAATTTTCCCCATTATTCCGATTTTCGCATTTTTTTCAATTATCTCAATTTTATGATTTTTTTTATTTTACACAATAAATATAATGCTTAATTTTCTCATTTTTTTTTTCAATCCTCAATTTCGCTCAATTTTTTCAATTTTTTACATATTTTTAAATTTTCTCAAATTTCTCGATTTTCCCAATTTTTTCAATTTTCTCAATATTCTTAATTTTCCCAATTTTCTCAATTTTGTCTTTTTATCAAATTCTCAATTTTCTTAATTTTCTCAATTTTCTCTATTTAATCAATTTTATAAACTATATCAATTCGATTCCTCCAAGCTTCTAGAAGTTCTCATTTTGAAAAATTTCGAAACCATCTTTATGAATATTATAAATATATTATAATATTCATAAAGATGACAGAATGTAAGATGTCGAATACAAATTTTTTTTATTCAAATTTCCACTTTCAGGAAGATTAAATAATTTTAAGAAAATAACAAGAACATTTTTAGTTCAGGCAAAAAAAAACTATTGAATGTGAACTGAGTTTTATATTGGGTTTTTCTCAATATACCATGATACAATCTTCTGTGTTTGCCCATTAAAATGATAAGATTCTTGAAGACTATTTTTTTCTTAAGTCAAGACTTGACAAAGGCAAAAGCTTTATTTACCAAAAATTTTTTCGACCTATACTGCCTCCACTCGATAAAAGCGACAAAAAACAAACAAAAACTCAAACTTCCAAACTGGTCTTCAGTTACTAACACCCGGCTTTTGTAAGCTTTTGGAAAATGATTGACTGACGTTGAAGATAGGTTCAGTCTGATTTCGATGGGTTTTAACTTCGATTGACGACGACGACAACCGCTAAAAACCATTCTCAATCTCTCCGCCCCCGAAATATGTCACACAGCTGCCAATCTGGCCGAAGCACTGCTGCTGATTCGGGTGACTGATATTTTCGCTTTTTTTTTTTGTTTTTTTTTTTTCGGGCGATCGAAAGTCCCCAAAAGCGCCCCCCGCGTATCGATTTTGGGACTTTTTTTTGCCCAACCAACCTTCTTCCGGTGAATGTCACTTCTGGCTAGAGAATGTGTCATTTCCGGCCACACTCTGAACTTCCTCTCTTTCATCACCCACACAATCAGAAGCAACAGAAGTCGAACAGAAGTGTGAAGGAAATTTAAATTGATGATTGGGTTCGAGCTTAAAGCTGTCGATGGGAGCTAATTTCCCAATTTCGAAACCCCCGGACTACGAATACCGACGGTGACAGCGCTAATCCGGATCGATTAGAGCTGTTGGACGAAATGTTGCTCACCATTCACCACTAACACTAACAGGTGGAAAGGTGTGATCACAGCAGGACAGGTGAGTGAAGTGGGTGGGTGTTTTGTGTGATACAACAACAACTTGTTGAGGGCGAGATTGTGGTTAATTGGATGTGGCCGCAAATTATTTCCCTACCATTTGCATTTGGCGTCAGAGAAAGAGGTCTGCTGGCTGGGCTGGGTGACACATTTGGTGTCAGCTACATTTCGAAACTAAATCAATGATTGGTCATTTTGCTGGTTTTGGAATGGAGTCTGTGTTCGGCGAGATAACGGGCTTAATTTGGTTAGGTGTAGAGTTACACTTTTGATTGTGTTAACAAAGAAAAAAGAAATAACGTATGTACTGGAAAAGCCTAATCAATTTTCCGTTTAACACCATTTGTTAGAAAGAAATAAGACTAACTTTTTAATATGCCAGTTAATTGAAGTTTAATTTCAAGTAAACAACCAACTTTTTTAACTGAGAAATGATGATCTGAAAACGTTATTTAAAGTGCATAATTTATTTTTTCATTCTTAAACTTACTTAGACTTCAACCATACTCAAGTGTGAAAAACATACATGAGTAAATTTTTGTCGATTTTTTTTACCAGTCGTTTCGTTAGAGAATCAAAAATGCTACAATTCCTCTCAAAATATCGAGTTGAAATCGAGGTAGAATAAATTGAAAATGTTCACAGCATGTGTATACTTCGTTTTGAGTTGAAAATTTCGAAAATTGATTCCAGGATTATGTCAAGTTTTTAGAAAAAAAGGCTGAGATTCACTGGCATGGATACGCTCAGCAAAGTTTCAAGAAAGCTTTGTTTATTAAGCATTTCAGATTCACGGATGTACTCGGTCTTTCTCGTATATTCAACGAAAGTTTCAAGACAATACCTGGTTCGGATGCATAGATTTCACAAGTAACTTATCATTAATACTTCCACAGCCAGAGCTTATCTGAGTCCCAAAGAATAACGAAAGTATGTTATCATTAATCTATTCTTCGTTCATGCAGCTGGAAGTGATTTATTTTGTACACTGAAATCACTTCTCCTAACAATAAAAGCTTTTTAAAAAATAACGATGTAATAAATTACCTGATTTTGAAATTCTTATTTTTATTTCTTTCTTCACTAAGCTGTATTGGATTTTAATGTACAACATTAGTAGAACATAAATTCATTCGGTGATTGTTTAGAACTTTAAAAGATTTTTTTTAAAATTTCATCAAAATTTTACCAAATAGTAATTGGCCTAGTAAACATAATGCAGTTCTTTCATTGTTGTACATGCTATAAATAGCTACAGATTTTTTGGTTTCAATTTTAGTCGTTTTACCATTTTTATGGCTTCGCGACTTTATACCGCATATTCGCACCGTCGCACAGTGGGGCAGAGCCTGCTTTTGCTGGACAAAACCTCGTAAACTTTTTTAAATCAACTCATAGTGGTTTGATGCCTTCGGATGAAATGTTCTCGATAACAAAACCTATCTCATTGACTTGTTGATCATATTCTAGCTCATTTAAATTCATTTTCGAAAGGTGCAAAATTGAAAACATCCATCGGTAAAATGATGATCACCTTACCTAGATTACCATAACTCAAAAAGGAAAAAAAAACTACAGGTCTCATAATTATCTACATTAAAGATGAGACACTGCCCTATCCAACGCACTATTCCCGAGAAAAAAAAATCGCACGGGTCCAAACAATTTTTTTTAAACTTTTGTATAAATAAATACGTTTTTTCGTTAAACTTGATACCTTAATTTATCCAAAAAATATCGAATTCCAATGTTTTTAGAATAAATGTAAAAAAAAGTTTCCAAACTCAACGCAAATCAGAATTTGAAAAGATTAAACGATTTTTAGACAATATTGATACAAATCTAAGGTTTTATGATTTGAATAAAGTATATAAATTACAGAGAAAAAAACTAATCATGACTAACATAAATGCTTTCGTCGACACTATAGACTAGCATTGTTCGATCTTCTGAAAAAGATCGATTTCCAAGATCCATTCAGCTGAATAGTTGCAGGATCGATCGACCCAAAAAATCCAAGCTAAATGATCAATCCTTGCAAGATCGATCTTTTATTTTGTTGTTTAAGATGGGTGCAGCCTGAGAGCTGCCTTATGCTGAAGTAAATAGTGAAAAACGATAGGAAAGCTCATATATTTGAAAATGAAATATATGACAATGGAAAAAAATATGTGTTTTTAAATTCAACATCAGAATGTTCAACTTTTCATGACTTTGGTTGAGTGTTTATGACATATCAAAACCAGAATAAATAAATGCATTTCTGCGTAAATCATACTATCAAGTTCAAATAATAAACGGGTTAGATAGGAATAAGTCTAAATATTGTAACTTGACTGAATAAAAAAATTTAGCCATTTTAATTTAGTTAACTTGATGAAATGGTTATTTGAAAAGCCGACAGATTTTTAATGACGCTGATGTTTTAACACCATAAATTCAGCCACAGGTCATGGTACAAAAAGAACGTGTTCAGCTATCACCTGGAAGGCTCAAGTTCCATTTTTCAAACATTCAAATTTTTTATGTGTAATTATTTTTAATAAGAGACCAGGACATATTAAAATAATAATTTGATAAATGTAATAGTTCAAATGCAGGTATAAAATGAATGCTTAATTTTTCAATGAACACTTTTTATTGTGATCTTATTAAAAAGCTGAACAACCTTCTGCCATACTTCGACTATGAAACTTTAATGTTTCGATAAGAACTTGAATCTTGTGGTAAGTAAAATGTTACAGATGCTTTATTTCAAGCCACCTTTCTATGGTACTTTCGGTTAATTGAGCTTTGGATAAAAGGTAAGGTTTTCCTCAAGAGTTTAAAGGAAAAAACGCTATCTATTAAGTCGGTCGCAAATATATTTGGCAATGTTGCACCAATAATGAAAAGCAGTCTATCGAATGGCGCAGGTATCAAAATACTGCACTAAACTGAAGCTTAAAATCTCCGGAATAAATAGAAATTTTTTTTAAAAAGATCGAATAATCGAATAAAGAATCTATCCAAAAAAAAATCTATGCATTTTAGTATCATACTGTTCTCGCTATAATTATGACAAGAAATTTTGTAAATTTGAAAACTTAAAATTTTACGAAAATAGAAAAAATTCCAAGAATTTATTATATTTTATTAACGTTTATCTCAAATAAATTGTATTTTACAAAACAAAAGAGATATTTCAAATTTTTTCTCATTTTTCACAAAATATTGACCCCAATGTCTTCTTCTAAGTAAGTTGCTTAAAACATTTTATTTTTAAAATTTTTTGGCAGATCTGAGATGCGTTATCAATCTTGTTTCCAAAGAAATAAAAATAGCATTTTTTATGGAAAAATTTGAAAAAAATGAGGCTTTGTTTAAACTTTTCTGCCCCACAGTGCATCGTCAGCGCATTTTCGCAATAAGTTACATACCGTACAACACTAAAGGAGAATGGGGATACTCGATCCCTTTTTCTTATTTTCATCACATTTTTTTGGAAAAATTTGCTGATTGCCGCCGTTTGCATTTTTGACATCGTGTAATTTCAAATTTTTATGCTGCAGAAGTTAGATTCATGATACATGAACTCGTAGTTGCGTTTTTGTGGGACTTACAAAATTGTGATAATTTAAAAGGTAGTGTAGTTTATCAAAATACTTTTGAATGTGGAGTTAACATTTAAAAGATTAAGACATACCAATTAGTATTTGATGAATAAATATTGAAGTAAAAATGATTGGTTACAAATTCTGATCTTCTGGTTCACAAATAAAATTTCAAAAAACCTTTTTGTGATTTTTTTCAAAGATCTCATCTGAATATAAGTTTTACAAAAAATCAAACTGTCAGTTTTTAACTCGCATCAAAGTAAAGTTAAGAAGCTGTTAAAGCGAAGATATCATCAAACATTCTTAATAATACTTAGAGCGGTATCGCTTCAAACTATATCATAGGAACTGAATTGCGCTTGGGTGCATAACGGCTTTTTAAGTCTAAGTAAAACATAATCTAAAAATACGTTCCCATCTTCCGTGCAAGACATCTTTTCCAGAGGATCTCAAACCGACGTCATCTACCCTTATCTGTTCGCGGCTTTCGACAAGGTAAACCACAAAATAGCCATAACCAAACTAAATCGTATCGGTATTTGCGGCTCTTTGCTGGAATGGTTCCATAGCTAACTGGTAGGACGGAAACTTATTGTACGAAAGGTTGAATCATTTTCCCATCAATTCCCTGCCTCTTCTGGAGCACCTCAAGGGAGCCACCTAGGACCCATAATATTCCTGATCTACTTCAACGACGTGCTGCTTCTTGCTTCTGGATGGACCTAAATTGGCATATGCCGACGACTCGAAATTGTTTCAACTCATCTACAGCCCCGAAGACGTTTCGGAGTTGCTCGTGAAACGTCGAGCGCAACGGTTCGGTTTTTTTTAGTCCCCACGCGTGCCGATTTTACTGAATAGAATGCTAACTAGTTGCCGGGGCGGTGTTTAAAATTTTGCGGATTCGTAAGGTTAATTTACGCTAGAAATCGCTCCAATTTTCCTTCAGGTCGCGCGTAGTGAATTATTCCTAGTTTTGGCTAAGTGATGACAGATTTGCCGCTTTGGTGTAAAGCAGATTAAGGACATATTGTATTTTCGAAACTTTGATTGGTTTTCTTCGGCTGTTTCGACGATGAACAATGAGAAAATTAACAATGGTTTGGGTTTGGATGTGAAAATAACTACTTATTTTAGATAAGTGTGGATTAGTGATGCAATTAATTAAGTTGTGGAAAACCAAAAAAAAAAAGTGATCTGTACAGTTTGCATAGAAAGCTCATCGTGTGCATTTCATAATGAGCATCGTGAAAAGTCGGGCTTCGCCCTTGCTCTCGTTGGACGCATCTGTGTGGGATATGGGCGAGAATAAAATCATGGCCTACTTCGCTGTGCTGGCATCTGGAATGCTAGCTAAAGAAATAATCTGAAGTTTTATTTTTATCGTCGATTGCTCGTAATGATTAGAAGCGATGTGTTTTTTTTCTCCCAATGTTGCTTCCGGAAAATTCGAGTATCATTGAGCAAGTGTGATTGTGGTGATTTTGGTGATGATGGGTTGTGAAAGAGGGTTTATTTAGTGAAGTTTTTGTGTGTGGCTTGACATAAGCGTCTCTGCGACAGGGAAATTGCATGCACGGATGTGAAAAATGTGGCGTAGACAAGGCAGAAAATTGCTGCTGTCTTACTGGCAGCCATCAGAGTTGCCAAGTTTTCCAAGCGTGCATCATTGTGAAGTTTTTGGGAGCAGAAATTTGGTGAGATCGTTTTAATTACTTATTGTAAACTGATTCATCATTATTTCAATATATATCAGAATGTTCAATCAAGCGCCAGCTAGCCAGGTATATACACGGATGCCGGAATACCTGTAGTAAATATGCAACATTGAAAATGTTGTAAATTTTTAACTGGCTGTGTGTCTGATTGATTCATTCCTTCATAATACACTGTCACTGACACGAACCATTCACTACATAACAGTTCACACGAAGCCATGGTACCGGGTATGATGTTCGAAGCATTGGAGATTTGTCTGAAAATGCATAGGACTCATACTTTGGCTCAACTGCGGTGAATCCGTGCACCCATGGTGGATTATCTACATACATACATACATACATCTACAGCCCCGAAGACGTTTTGCAGAACTAGTTTAACATCTTCGCCACCTGGTGTGATGTCAATTGCCTTTCCTTGAATCGCAACAAATGCACGGTAATTTCGTTTTCACGCAAGCGACTACCGCTATCGGCTGATTATTTTCTTGGACATGGGGCAGTTCCACGAGTTGAGCATGTGAAAGTCCTTGGTGTGATCCTGAACAAACGGCTGGATTTCAAGATCCACAAAAACTAAATTGTTGATAATGCTTCCAGATGCCTGGGTCTTCTTTTCCGCATGAAAAAAGACTTTCAGGATACTTATTGTCTCAAGAGTCTTTACTGCAGCTTGGTTCGATCGTCCCTCGTATATGGCTCAGCTGTATGGTGCTCCTACTACCAAAATGGCTCGGAGCGTATCGAGGATACCCAGAGGCGTTTTTTGCGATTCACTCTCCGGAACCTGAACTGGCAAGACCCGTTCCGACTTCCCAGCTACGAAGACCACTGCGGCCTAAGCGACATCGACACGCTGCAGGCCCACCGAACCGCAACACGGGCCTCTACCGTTGCCGATCTGCTTTCGTCGAGAACCGACTGCCCCGCACTCCAACTCAGCGTACGATCTTGAGACTTGAGAAATCGTGATGTTCAACTCTTTTCTCCTCTCCAACAGAACAACTACGGAGCTGATACAGCGCTAATTAGTTCAATAAGGACGTTTGACCGCTTCTCCGATAATTTTGATTTAGACGTTTCAAGGAAATCATTCCAAAGAAGAATCCTTAGTGCTTTAAGTAGGTATAGTTTCCGTGTAATTGTAGTTTGTCTTTAGTTTTTAACCTATCATTTTTATCAATATATGATCTGTTGATGAACAATAAACAAACAAACAGAAGGATCGCGTAACTGATCTACTCTGTTTTTGTTGTACCTGTAGCGATGCGATAAAAAAAACAAAGACAAACATCTACGGTATTCTGAACTTTTTTCGTTAGACGTCCTAATAAAACCAAATAAAACCAAATTCTAAAGTGTCAAATGCTAAAAGATGAAAGTTATGAAAATACGTGGTAACACTGGAAGAAAAGCTATAAAGTGTAAACAAAAACACAAGTCAGTCATTGGTCTTATCCTGTGAGTGACAGACGTATTAAGGATTGAGATTTGGAATTTTCGTCAATTCCCGTCTATATAGTTGACATCTTCTTACATTGAAAAGAAAAAAAAACCTGTGAAGAAACCGTGTGATAGAACACGGTTAAGCGAAGTTTTATTACCCTAACCCTTTATCACGATCACAGTTACTTGTTAATGATATTGTAAACATTTCCATATCTCAATACTAGTCACCACGTTACATCCACCAGAAGCAATAGCAATCAAAATAAACAACATCTGAAAATTGTTCCGACACTTTCGACAAAGCTTTTCTGGAACACACCGGCAAACAATCGCTATCAGAGCAGAGATCCCGACCTACACGCCTTGGTCCAGTTACCATGGACAGACCAAGAGAGGAAGAGTTCAAGAAAGTATTAAAATTTGCATTTAAATGGCTTCCCATCGGCCTCGGTCCGCTTCCAGGTTTAACTAACTTGTACGGGGTCCAAAAACCGGAAGTGACCGGACGACGGGCGTCCGGAGACATTTTCCGAAACGGGTTGTCCGGTCAGATTCGAGGTCGTTCGGGTGTGAAAATTTCAACCCCCTTCCTTCTTCATGTTTCTAAATGCTGTCTGCGGGCCCAATCAACGAACGATCTGTGTTAATCAGTGCAGTTTCCAGTTCAGGGTGTTTGGGGAACTTTTTTCCACCAGAAACCCCAAATGTTTCCTGCCGACGACGTCGTCACTGGAATGGGGCGACATGTTTTTTGGGGTCACATGTGAACTTCATTGTGGCATGTCAATGTGAATATTTCACATTCGTTGAACAACGAAACATTCACACATAAAAACATAGACAAAAATATATAAAATCTCATTGCGGAACTCGTGTCGATGCAGTTTTTCCCATGCAGAGTGCATAACTAAACGGAAGGCTTCGAGAAAACTGGCTGCTGGTGGAAAACTCAATTTCTGTGAACCGGAAGCTTCGGCCAGAAAGTTGGTCCTTGTGATGTTGTTGTTATCGTTGTATTTGTTAATGCCCGCGTGTTACACACCGACGAGAACACACATAAACAAACAACCGAGCAGCCGCAAAGTAACGAACGAATAACAACAACAACAGTTGCTGTTTTCAGAAGCTATAAATATTATGTAAATTATGGTCGCGGTTTTCGGTTTGCATCAACTGGTGCCAGTCAGCCAACAGAGCGACTGGTGTTGAATTTGCCCAATTCGTCACTTTCCACAACTTCGAGACGAGACGGGAAGCTTCTCGGTTACCGGAAAAACTTCCCCTTTTCATTGAAGAGGTTCACGGGGTAGAGGAAATGTACATTTCGAATGCATGAATGCAATGCTGGCGGATTTCACTTTTTTCAACTACCTTCCTTTTTTCCTCTCATTTTTATGATAGGTCTCCGTTCGACGTGTCGTCGTCGGGATTTCCAGGCAGCTATCACGTGGATTGCAACATCTGCCGTTGAGCCGAGCCTTTCACTTTGGCGGCCGGTTGAGGCTATTTGCCACGCCGGGATTTAACCCTCAGGTGAACCTGTCGTTTTTTTTGTTGAACCTGTCGTGGTACTGTTGAATGTTAATCTTATGTTGTCCATGTCACTTATTCAGTATGTAAAGCCTAAATCGACTAAGACGGTGTATGACTTTTAAAACATCATGTGTTATCTGTTAATCATCTTTTTTAATCAATCAGTTTTTTTTTTCAAATCTCTGAAAAGTTCGAAAAATGATTCGGAATAGCTACTTTGAATCTTAATTCCTATACTCAATGTTAGCTTAATTAGTATTTATTCGCTTTGTGCTTTTAATATTTACAGTCTAGAACTTCCTTATTTTTATTGTTTGTTTGTTCGTTGGTCCTCAAAAGGCTCAGCCGTCTTTAGACCTGGAGAGCTGAAATTTGGCATTGGTACTTATTAGGACTAGGAATGGTGAATAATGTTTTCAGATTTTCGGATGATCCCATTTAAAAGGGGTCAGACAAATATTGTTTCAGCGATATTGGAGTTATTTTATACATCGGATTGGGATGAAAATTTGCACTGTTTTGAGGGACGAGCAATCGATTGCAGGCATGGCCGTAAGAACGGGAGGGAATTTCGGGGGCCTCCCCCATGAGGGTCCAAAAATGCCAAGCGAAATGTTTCTAGCTTAACTTACAATTTTAAACCCTCAATTCAAATTTTGATGAACAACTAAAATTAGTCAAGAGTAACAGGTCCCAAATTTTACTACAGTTTTTCAAATAATGCCTGACTTGCTGATAGTAATTCAGTCCCGAATATTAAGTTCCAAATAATCATGAACGAATTTTTTGGAAGCCTGAAATATGATTCTAAATCGGCTGATTTGTTTCTTAAAAAAAACAACTTATTACAGTGAAACCTCGTTTTTTTCACGCACTGATTATGTCTGCCCCCCAATTTTATCACTTTTGTTTTACCTGATTTTGTCACTATTTTTTCTTCAATGTAAAAATACTCAGTATCAAACCTTTTGCTCTTGGGATGATTAATAATTATTAATTGATATCGCTTTAATTGACAACATTGTTATATCACATAAAAAAAAATCGATAGCGACTATGAATGACACAAAGAAAAGATGTCAGATTTTATACAAGAGTTTTTATTCACATTTGAACAATAATAACGTTGGTAAATACAATCAAAATAATAAATATAACGATACAATGGACCCTTGAAACTAACGGGTTATAATTGCGAAATACCTTATTTCGAGAAAAAAAACACGCTTTCAAGTGGGTATGTTATTCCAATTTCCATATTTTTCAAAAATTTGTACTTTTCTTTCGAACGCAAAAGTAGGTAGGTAAATGTTATAAAATGTTGTATTTCAGCAGGTGGATGTCGGATGTAGAAATATGGCTTTAATAGAAGATCGAGTATACGGTTCCACTTTCAAGATACTAATGAACGAGAATTTATTTTCTGATTTGAAATAGGGTATTCAAGTAATTTTTCCGTTTGATTTCGCTCTCTTGATCGATGAAAGCTTAGTTCATTTTACTCATTTTTAGGTTAAACACAACAGTGAATAAAATGCTAAAAATCTGAAAAATTCACCAAACAAAGTTTGGAAAATGAAAAATTGGTTGACATTAAAAAGTTTTAAAAAAACAATAAATCAATCAATTGAGCTTTCTACAAAGCAATTTCCCTAATACGCCACAAGAAGATGACGTCATTTATCGAGAAATTTAAAACATTAGCCCAATCAACTATTTATGTAATCCGTACAGCTTTATTCGAAATAAGCAGAATGAATGCTTCCCCAGTTGTCAGTTTTCATTTTTTTTATTGGAAGTTGTTTTGAACAATACATTTTTTAAACATATTTTAACACTTTGATTTTTTTACATCATAATTTAATCACTGAGGATCTTTCATTCTTCTTGATAATACCTGTCCAAACAGAGTGTTTTAAGAAAAATGATCATTTTGTGATATTTCGATAAAAGAGGTACTTAACGCTTTAATTATCAACTAATAGAACGCAAAAAACACCCTAAACTGTTTTAAATGAGTAATGATGTTTCTGATTAATTTAAAAAGAATTATTAAAAAAAGTGCTTTTTAAAAATTACCTGATTTTGTCACTGTCCCCAATTTTTCACCCTAAAATGCATCATGTGGGTGACAAAATCGGGGTTTCACTGTAATTCTGGAAAAACATTGAAACAATATGTTTATTCAAAGCTATAACATAAAATATCCCGGATTTGCCCGGATACTTACGGAAAAGTTGTCTCGTAAGTAGTCAGTTTATTTTTCATAATTATCAGTTCGGATCATCATTATCCTGATTCGAATTTTGGTTTTGCATTTCAAACGGAAATAAGATGGATTTTTCATATTTAACACTCATCATTTTGGAAAACGAAAAGAAAATATTTTAAATTCAAAACATTTTTAAAATTTCTACTTGAGATATTTATCCCTAGTTCATATGCAAAATTAAAACAATTCATCATTCGAAATTTTTGTTCAAATTTCAAGATCAAATAATAGAAAAAAAAATTAAAATTTAAAACCATAAATTCAGAATCAAGTTAAATTGTTATTGTTAATTTTCGTTGTTAAAAGAACTTGTATTTAAGCCCCAGGTTAAAATTCAGCTGGAAATGTTGTTTATCATTTAACATTATTTATATTGCAGATTCTTAAAAAAAAATGGTAAAACTTAAATCTAAAGTTTTACAAAACCTAACTTGTTACTTTTTTTTCTAAATTTCAGCATTTTCAAAATTGTTATGCTTGTAATGAAAAAATAAGCTTGCTCATTTAAGTAAATTCAATTTTTTTTTTCTAACAAGTGAAGCTTCCAATATTCATAATTTATTTGTCTTATTTTTTGTTGCGATTATAGTCGTTTTAACATCTTTGTGTCATTCGAAACTTTTATCAGCGATGCATTTGGCGGATAGTCATGAAAAACTTATCCGGTACAACTATTTTCGATTTTTACTCTTGGGCTCGAACTCACGAACATCAGCTCAGCTCAGAACTTTACCGGATCACTTATTTTATTTTTAATAGTCAGTAACTTGACATTTGACTAAGATATCCCCAGTTTTTCAACTCATTATCTTGTATACTGAACGCAGCACAGTCATCAGACTTTGAAAAATTAAAAAAATTATATGATGAAAAAAAAACTTACTTCTATGGAAAACATTTTTTCTTAAATTTAAAGTATACCATATTAAAGCTTATATTAAAAGTCTCATTTGAACGGTTCAAAATTTTTACACACTAAATTGATCTATGATATAAATGAGTAAATAATCAATTTTTTCAAAAGTCAAAAACTTAAAAACCTTGTCAAAAAAGCCTCCCATTGCCCCATACTCTTTTTGTTTTGAAGATCTCGTTTTAGGTTTTAGTTTGTACAATGAAAGAGTTTCCAGACACCCTAAAGCACTGTCTTAGAGTTGTAATCAAATTAAGTTGACAATACCATGGGAATGAGTAATTTTTACCAAAGTTGTAACTAATTTGTCAAAAAAAATTCTTATGACTAATCAATCATTTCACACATTTTTCCCTTGAGTTTCATGAAATATTTTGATAATATTTTTTGATTAATTATCAATTAGTCCAATAAACGGTTTTCGAAAGAAATAAATGTAGGATCTGAAACAACACAAATCATCCTAATTTAAAAGTTGTTTTAAAACAGTGTGTGTATGAATTTATCTGAAATTGGTTAAAATACTCATTTAATACAAACTTTTCAAAATTTACAAAAGAGTCTAAAACACCACATAAAATACTTTTTGCCACCTCATTGAATGCGTGTGTAAGAAAGTATGGTACCGTAAACTGGGGGAATTTTGATAAACATGAAGTTTTCGCAGATAATCAACATTAACTAAGTAAAATGTTAAAATATCTGAAAACTGTTCACTACTCTTTAAAGCCTATTAAGTGAGTTACAACTAAGCTAAATTTGGATTTTATTAGAAGATTTTTAATATTTTTTTTTTTTTTACAATTCGTTTATTTGAAACGGCTCAAACCTTTTAGTTTCACGGAGCCGAGGAACCTTTTTTTTTAAAACACGAGTGCTTAAATCTAATTCACAATTTTTTTTTCACATTGTTTTTCATTTTAAACGGTCCAGATCAGCAATGACAAAATGTTAAGTTTTTGTATTTACAGTTCATTATTTAAAACTACGATAGACAAAAAAAAAAGATAAACAAGGGAAAAGATAGTTAAAGACGGAGATCGATAGATTTAAGATAAAGGTATAATTCGAACATGTAGTCCAGGTCTACGGCAGCCAACACATCCCTCACTGGAACATTAGGTGGTTTACCTCGGGCCCGAAGGGAATCAATCAAATTCGCTCTGGCGATAAGATGGTCCTCACACGACCAAACAATATGCTCGATGTCATGGTAACCTTGGCCACATCTACATAAATTGCTGCTAGCGAGATTAATTAATAATATTAATATTACTTAAAATGTTATTTTAAAAGCTGTTTTTTTGCTCGGCAAGGCAGTCAAAAATTAATTAAAAAACGATGTTCTGATTAGTCCGACGTTTCGATGCTGATTAGCATCATCATCAGGGAATTCTAAAATAATTTTTCTTTTATTGTAACTAACTTATGTGAAAATATAAAAATTGGTTCATCCTACTTACAATCGAATCGTTTTTATATGCTTTTTGTGAAAGCTTACTGTCTACCATTTTCTCTATTTTCCCTTTTTTTTCCTGTTTGTTTACACTGTAAAATTTGACAAATTAGTATTAAACTTAAAAATTGTTGATTTCGTTTTGTTAATTACACTTATCGCTCTTTTAGATTTTCAAAGTTGTAACTTGTCACTACTGTTGGTTTGTCTATGGTATTTTAAGCGGTATAATATTTAAAATGGCTACCAAAATGGTTACCAAACGGGAGGTGTTTTTATGGAAAATCTTTTTGTGCCTTTCGTTGTTTTGACATTCTTAGAATTGTTCCTGTAGTTGTGAGATTTAAGAGAGGTAAAAACAGCTGAGTAAGTGTTGAACTGAGATTTGCGACGTCTGCTCTGTAGTTCACTGTGTTGGGTGTGTTGTAGATGTGACACATTTCAAGGAACTTAAGAGTGTGGTAGTTGAGAGTTATTTTAAAATCTTAAAATATTTAGTTTTTCGAAGGTTCACAAACAAACATCTCTCCTGATGAAATTTAAGCATTTAGGAGCCAATGAGTTGTTTTATATGAAAGTTCAACTTTTTCTTTGTTTAGGTTTGGTTTAAGTGTTATTTTTATGGTCATTTGGTGATAATTTTTTGGATATTTTTAGATATAAAAAAACGGTGATTTTCTATAAGAAAGCCCGTATAGTAAAAATGGCTTAAACCCTATCAAATGTTTCGATTTGAAAAAAAAGAACAGAAGAACCTAGGGAATAGCATGATGGTAAAATTTCATTTGTTTTTGAGGCCAAAAAATTTTGAGAAATGTTTATAATTTTTACCCCTAGATGTATGCAGCAACATTGTCCATCTTTTGATTATAAATATTTTGAAAAAAAAAAGTTGGAAAAATCAGTTTTGTCCTTGACGTTTCCTCGAAGAAATTCCCTTTAACTGTTAGTTTTAGGCGTACATCTTAAGAGGATATGATGGTTAGCATCTTACCAATACTAAAACCACCAACCCACATCATGTGGACAATGTATGCCAGGACCGGGAATCGATCTCATGACCGTTGGCTTAGAAGACTTGAACGCTATCCTCTAGGCCACGGGCGGCATGGCGACCAAAAAATTTAGTTTTTACTAAAATCAAGCAATTTTCACTTTTTGCTATGGTGTACTATCAGTGGTCTCTTTAGTATTCGTAAAAGAAACCTAGTTGCTTATCGAAAGTAACTGACTATTTTTGCAAATTGAGGCTAAGAATTTTTGTGTGTATCGCACTTTTGTTGAATTACATAAGCAAAATTGATCGATTTTTTAAAAAGAACTTGATTTACAGCACCGAAATTTAAATGGCGTTATTTTTTCGTTTTGAGTAAACTGTTAGTTCCACCCAATAATTTTTTTTCTCTTTACGCTTTTGGCTCGGTCCAAGATGTGATCCACAATGCCAGTGTTGTCAAGTTTATTTTTTATTCATAATTATCATATCGCGAGCAATACATTTTTAATTTTATTTTATTTTCATTGTTTTAAAAGCGGATTTTGGTTAAAAAATAGTTCAAACATTCATTTTTATTTTCTCGATGTATTCAGCCATTTGTTTGTATTCTTCATACCTTTTTCATTATAGCATTGTTACTGTTTTTGTTAAGTCTTTCGAAAAGGTGATAGCTGTTCTATTAGTCGATATTAGACGATCCTTCGTTTCTGTGTGCAATGTCATTATTTTGGATATTTGAACTGTTTGGTGTGTTTGGTTTTGTTCTGAAATTGTTTTTTGTAATAACTATTCCATTCCTATATTATTTCTTTTTTATAGGTAAGCAGTGTGTTTCCCAGTGTGAATCCATATGGTTCAACATTAACTTTCAATTTCGATGATTTAGCAGCATAATCTGCTCGTTCATTTCCCAAGATGTTACAGTGACTGAGGATCCATTGAACAATTATTTTTTGTAATCAGGCGAGTTTATTGAGCGTTGAGGTTGAGTTTAATGAAGAAAAAGATATAAATGTATCAATGATCGGGCTGTTCCTGAAATAGAATATCTTGGCGATTTCTTTGAATGTTAAAAATTTAGCTCTAGTTTTAACTGGAAGCTCTTAAGTTTCACGCAGTAAAACTTGATTAGGTGTGGACTTTCGTAGTCTCATAGAAATTCTTAAGGGCGTTTTGTAAGCTGCTTGAATTTTGTTGATATTTGTGTTATTAGTAGAAGCATACACTAGTGATAGAATAATCGATTATTGATCTTATGAGAGATTGATTATTTCGTAATATAGTTTTAGAATGGGCCACATGCAATTTCCTACAGAGCATTTTAATTATATTGGTCTTATTATTTATTTTCCTAATGATCTCTGTAACACCTATTGAAGGACAGTTTGTGATTAACATACTCCAAGATATTTTTTATAAGGCGCATTCGTGATGATGTTAAGGTTAAGGTTAAGGACTTTACGGGGTTGATATTTAACTTTAATTTGGTGAAAGCTGATTTGATATTGTTCAATAATTGGTTCATTTTTTGTTCTGCTAATTTATAAACGAATAAATTTAACACACCTGTTGCACGATTCAAATGACACTGACAGGTAAACGGAAATTCCAGTTGGCACACGGCGCCTCTTTATTTTTACAGTAGGCTCCAGCAAGGTGTGTGTGCATATATAGGAGGTGTTACCGTATATCAAATTCCCGATTCAGCCATTTTGGCCATTTCGCCTTAGCAACTGCGGAACTCATGGAGTTTGTTTACCAACAAACCACAGAAAATCTGAGCAAATAATGTTATGTTTGTAAACAAACTCATTGAGCCCCCTGCTCACTTCTCGCCTTCTTACTAGGAAAGTCGGAGAACCTAGTGTTTCTAAAAACCTTGGCTTCATGGTTATTAAATTGTATTATGATTGTATTTTGGCCGAAAATTGTTGTCCAACACGCAACGAGTACATTTTACGCATTGCGTTTTAGACGACAGTTTGTGGCTAAAGAAGAATCTTTGAACAGCAATTTTTTTTTTTTGTTTTATGTCCAATCGTATTGATGACGGAAAAAGTAATTAATGAAAAACCAGTTTTTCTGCTCCTCTCGAGCAAAATACCTTATCCTATTTACGCTTGAGACTCCAACTCCTCTAAGATTTGTTTCAAATTGTTACCATTGAGTCTAAAACTATCGATAAAACAACATTTTCCCCAAAAATGCGTTTTTTTTGTAATTTTTTTCTATCATTATGAATTCCCTGATATCAACAATACTGTTGTTCATAAAATATATTGGTTCACATCATGGCCGTAGGAACGGGGGGGGGGGGGGGGGTTTGGGGGTTAAACCCCCCCATGAGGGTCCATCAAAAGCAAGCGAGGTATTCAACTCTACACTCCAAATTTTTTATTCCTAATCAAATTTTTATCTTGACTCAGAACTGATGACAGATCCTCGAAAACTGATCCCTGGTTCAGAGTTCAGCTACAGTTTTTCAAAATTTTCTCACTTATTGATAGGAATTTATTTCTGAATAATCAATTTTAAATAAAATTTGACTCATTTGAGAGATTCTGGTTCCTTATAATCAAAATTGAAACTTTATTTGTGTTTTAATATTTTGGGCTCTGTCCAGTTTCTTGATTTTCAGTTCGAATCATCATTTAAAATTGAAATGGAAAGCTGTGTTTGAAATCATCGTTTAAATTTGGTTTTACATTTCCTTCAAAATTTGATTTATGATTTTCGAAACTCATACCCATTTTTGACATTTAGTTAAAAAATTTCCGAAAAGAAAAAAAAACTTGGAAATCATTCTTAGTTTTTGTTTCATATTCAGATTCGATGATCATGAATTTGCAAGTCGGATTAGAAATACATAATTTAAATAAATAATAATCATTAAAATCCAAAACATCTGAATTATAATTATGGATTCATGATTGAGGGCTCTGAAACTGATTTCAATTCTTGGCTCATAACTCCACATTCAGAAAACGTTTTCTTGTTCCTTTCCAAAAACGTATTGGAATCCCGAAACAGATTGAAAATTAAAATTTTAAATTTAGGTTTAAAATTAAGATTCAGATTCAGCTCGTTAATGAGTTCCACAAGCGAAATAAAATGATCAAGAAGAATATTTCGGTTAGGGATTTAAATTGCAAGAGATGCAGGCTCATAATTTCAATTGTTGAATCGATTATATGAATTTAACCAAAGTCAAATCGTTTGCACAATTTAGCTAAAAATGACAAAAATTAAGAAGAATTTGAGTTCATTTTGCAACTTTTGTCTTTTTAAAAACTTATTTTTAAAAGCCATCCACAGGAATTGATTTATTATGAAAGGTAATTGATGATGAAGAATGATGTACCTTCTTTTAAAAAAATTGCCAGAAAAAGGGTTTGGCGTTTTGTAAAACATAATGAATATTGCAGATTTTTCAAGAACAAAATTTCAACTAAAATCTTTAATTACTTATGATCGAGTTTGCCTGAAAAAGCTTCGAGTCGCAAAATTTTTATCTTTTACTTGAATATTTTTTTCAAAATTGAAGCCTTTCTTTAAAAAAAATATTGTAAGTTCAAATTAAATAAGATAAAATTGAGCTGGCCAGATTACCGGGTTTTACCAGGACTTGCCAAAAAAAATTTGGCCCAGCCCTGTTGCACAAATTTTGTTGAAAATCTCCGGATGTTGTCCAGGTTCATTCACATTTTTTTTGGGAAATCAAATGAAAAATTAAAATAGCTTCATTATTATTTTAAACTTTTTCGCCAAACAATAGAATTTTTCAAGTTAGATTTATAAAAATTAACATTAACGATTTTTTGGGAGCCAGAAATATGATCCAAAATCTGATTCAAGATGTATTTTCAAAAACTACGTTAAACCAAGGAATTTAAATTGAGGCTAAATGTAGGTTTTTGCAGTGGAAGTCAGTGAAACTTCATGAAAGTGTCACCTTTTTAATTATTATAGCTCTGTCGGTGAATGTTATGATCTTTAAGTACGAATATTTCTAGTATTGAACATCATAAATAGATAAAAGAAGATTAGACAAATGTAAGGAGATGAAAAAATCGGAGAAAGTAGAGTCTACCACAAAAGTTTCCTAAGGAAAAGTGGTACATTTTGATAAGAAAGCGGGTCAGTGGAAAATTTCCTAAAAAAGCGGGACATGTCCCGCTTTTGCGGGACGGATGGCTCCAAAATCGCTTGAAGTGTTAATTTAAAACGAGTCTAACTCTATTCATAAATCTACGTATTTTGTAGAAAATTTAAAAAAAAAAAGTGTGCAAAAAGATGCACTATTTTTTCCGTACCTATCTTTCCAAATATTATTCCTATTTATTCCTGGTGAATTCTATCTTTGAATAATTTACATGATATATCTCGCATTCGCACCTTACTTAAACAGTTTTATTTACTAACTTATGTTTTAAACCCCGTTTCTTGAAGAGTTAACTTGTCGCAACACACGGAAAACCGATAGGCTACTGCAGACTATATCCAAGAGCCAGCAGCGACTGGATTGGCAGCAGCGAATTTGCTTCAGTTATTTCGGAATCGGATCCAGCTTTTTGCGGAGATTATTGTGTTATTTAAACGATTGGCACAACATTGCCATACGGCACACTATAAGGATTAAAGGACACACTTTTTTTGTTGTGCTTCGTTGTACTACGCGTATTAAAACTTCCCGGTTATTCTTTAATTGATGGTAATCGTTTGATTTTGTTGCTGCCAATCGATAATGTGACTGCATTTAACTGCGATAAAGTGCTATCGAAGGTATATTACTCTTTCAAATTCTTGTTCATAAATATTCCACTTCTTTTTTCACCCAAATAAAACCCATCAACTGAAGCGGAAAGAGCACCCATTTCACGACCATAAAACCGTCTAAATATTAGCTAAATCAAGCTCGCGGTTTCAAAGCAACGAGCAACAATCACGCAACTCAGTGGCGGTTGAAGAAAACATTTCGATCCTCAGGTCCAATATCGTTTTGGCTCAATCAAATTTGCCAAATTCGCTCGGGAAACAAACTGAAAGTTGCCCGTCTTCGTTTTGCGTTGTCGTCATCGTCTCAGACGTCGATCTTTCGTGTATGTTTGAATGTCTTACATTCCCTCCAGGGGGAAAATCTCTGGAAAAAAAAAACAAAAATCAGAATGGCAGGGAAACCAATTTTCGTACGCTTACATGCGCCGTCAATAAATAATAAAAAACAAATTTGGAAACGTAGCAAAACTCGCATATTAATAACTTTCATCAGCCATATAGCCCCATCCATATAATGTAGTGGGTACTTTCACTTGGTCTGAAAAGAGGGTAGTATTTTTCCTTCGTTTGGGGCCCTTGAATTGTGTCTGATTTGTGGAGACAACAAAAAATTTCCCCCGGAAAAAGAGCCCATTAAAGTCTCGCGGAAAACATGAAAGCTCATTTTCCGCATCGGTTTCTCGGTGTGTGTATGTGAAAAGAGGGAACAATTCAACTTTTGACGAATGGAAAGGAAAAACGAAGCTTGCGGGGTATGGTAAAATAATGCTCCCCAAAAGTGGAAAACGCGTTGTATCACGAATAAATAAAATGGAATCAGAAGCGCGTTTTTCCCTCCCGAAACGAAGCTACCTATAGGATAGTTTTATTATTCTTTGGGCACGTTTCATCGAAAGTTTATGTTTGTTGTGATTGAGCGCGGCTTATTATTTTTTGCCACTGGGAGTAGAAAGCTCAAGAATGGAAATCGATACGTGATTGGTGGAAGAAAAGCAATCAATTTCATGGGGGCAAACCTAGATTTGATTGCTAATTTCAAGCGTCTGGATTATTTTTCCGAATTTTCAAATCTTGGAAGCTGTTTGGAATTTAAGTTATTGAGTTTAAATAGAAATAAAAGGTGCCTCAAATCAAATTGCCTCGCTTTGCAAACGCTGTAGAAAATCACTCATTGCATATTTTTGCTTAAAATTTTCACAAACATAGCAGAAAGTGAGTAGTTTTTTTTTGCTTTATTTTGAAAAATGAAAAAAAATAGAGCCGATCACAGAGCAATTTGATAAATTCATTTGGGCCAATTTATCAAAAAATCTCAATTCTTTCAACGGGACGTTCGGAAACAACTTTTAGTCGTGATGCAACTGTGAGTTTTGTGATTAAACGTTGATGAGTTTTTATCAGTAATTGGAACCTGTAAGCGAGTGAGTACAGTTTTAGGGAGAATCTCTATACTTCGCTCAGGAAACTACAGAGTGGCTTTTTACAAAATTTTGACCAAAACTGATTAAGATTTTTTGCATTTTTGATGATTGATTTCATCAGATTGTTTATAAATTTTACATGAGTACAATTTTTAAAGTATTCATCAATCAACAGTGATTTAAGAAAGCTTCAAGATCAAAATCACAATTCACAAAAAACGGGTTTACAGTTTTGATTTCATCTGTAAAACGCTTACTGGACCGATTTTCATCACAATTACCGTTTTAGAACCGTTTTAATACCTACCGTAATCCGGGGTAGATTAATCACTTTTTTTTAATGTTTTTCGATTGTTTTTTGTTAAGAGGAATGTGACAGTTTTCATATTTTCAAAACCAGTATTAGACTCCTGTGAACGTAAAACATGGTCGCAGATATTGATTAAATATTGATTAAAATTTATTGAAAAATCGATTCCATCTCTGTTCAGAATTTGATGCTTTGGGTTAACATTTATCAGTCTCAGTTTTGATGGTTTTATCGAGATTTCTTGATCATAAAGGGTAGAAAACACCTTTATAATACTTAAAAATGCTAGTTTACCAATTTTACCTTGCTTTTTAACGTCTTCGTTTTAAAACATTTATAATCGATAAAAGAACAATGATGCTGCATACATTTAGGGGCAAAAATTATAACAATTACTAAATATTTTTAGCTTCAAAATACAAATAAAATTTTGCCTTCACAAATTCTCCAAGGCCCTCCCACTATTTTCATTTTCATTTTTTCTTCAAAGTTAACGATTTGATAGGGTTCCTATCCATTTTCCAATACGGACTCTTAGAAAATGTTCCTTATAATTTAAACATAAAAAAATTATCATCAAATGACTGTAAAAATAGCACAATAACTATTCATATACGAAGAAGAAAAAGTTGTTCTTTCACATTTAACAACCATTTTGCTTCTAAATGCTTTCTGGTATCATCAAGAGGGCTGTTTGTTTCTGAGCCTAGGAAAAAATAGATATTTCGAGATTTTGAAATAACATTTTTACTGACAGGAAAAAAGTTTACATACAAATCAAACTTTGTCTATTTGATACTCAAATAATAAGCTTTCAAACGTAGAAAACAGCTATCCAGAATTCAAACTAATGGCTGAGTTATTGATGATAATGTGCAAAAATTAATTGTTGGTCAAAGTTACCCCGTTTTACGGTACTTAGTTGTTATTATGTTTGGAGCATTTGCTGTCCTATGGGAGAGGAGGGATCGGGGTGATCACCCCCGAATTTGAAAATACAAATATGGAAGTTATTTGTCATTTATTTCTGACCAACGGATCACACATTGATCCAAATGGTGACTTAAAATTAAACTAAAATAAAACACTTCGGTCTAATTTCTGCTCAATCGAACTTTATTTAAGGGTGCTTCAAATTGTTCAAAGTTTAGATTTTTGTCAACCCTCAATAACCCTCAATGATCAATTGTAGTTAACAATATCAACAGATTCTTCCTATTTCAAACTATACTTGAAAATTGGTCAAATAAATCTTTAAACCGTGTGTTCATTCGGAAGTAATGGTTAGATAGCAAAATAAGAAATACAGTTATAAATTCAAATAAAAATTCTCATGCACGAATTCATTTCCTTTCAAATTTTTCATAATTGAAAAATTAATTATGAAACTCAAAATGAATTAGAAAATCTAAAAGTCAGAATTTAAATATAGTATTCTTTTTCATTTTATTTCGTTTCAATTTTATCGCATCAATTATTCATATTATGGACGACCGTTTAAGATATTGGTAGGGGAGAGTGGGGAAACTTGATTTCCTTTTCTTAATTTTAACATATCCTTTTGAAAAAAATTAGAAACTCACCGTCTTTTGCATTTTCCGACAGCGTGTAATTTCAAGTTGAAATGCTTTAAAAGTTAGAACGATACATGAACCCGTAAATGAACTAGAAGTATTTTTGTAGGACAAAAAAAGTTGTGACAATTTTCCAGTTAAAGGAGACTTGATCCTTTTTTCAGGATGCTCTGGCCCTAGGCAAAAATAGAGCAAATTCCAAATATAAAAGGTCAGTTGACTATTTTTTGCCATATTAGTTCGCATTTAACAGTTTGTAAGTATAAGAAAGCAAGTATTCTAAAAGTTTGTCTACTATCCTAAGGTCATTACATACTTTAAGGCGCAATTTCAAGGTTGTTTGATATAATACGGTGAATATGATATTTTGAGTCCTATTTAACAGATAATTACTAGATAAACATTAGTTATTGTACAGATATTAGTAATTTCGGGACAACCCATGATCACGATCCATTCAGAAGAAGAATATATCTTTTCGGGCTCCAGAGTTTAATTAAACCCATAACAAACTTTTTAGAATTTTTTTAAAAAAATTAAGGGTTTACCATTGCTTTGAAAGTATGGCATGATGTAGTTCATGTTATACACTATCGATTGACATATTGTAAAAATATATTTCAATTATAATTTTTTCACACGGGAAACATTTTAAAGTGATAAAAAAAAATTCAAATTACATTTTGTTAAATTTTTCAGTTCAATAACTCGAAAAATATATTTTTCAAAATTTGTTGAGATAGCAGAATTGTTGTTTTGTTCTATTTGGAACATTTTTCTAGAACATTTAATATTTGTAAATCATTCCGGTTTCGTGATACAGCGAAGGAATCAAGAATTCCCAGGGATCGAGTATCCTGATTTTCCCTTACTGGAAAACAGAAATGGAGTATAAAATATTACAGAATAAAGTTTTTAAAAATTCTACTTCAGATTTCTTAATTTTCTAGATTCTAGCAACAAAATATCAAAGGAAGGCAATGTGTGTTATAACATTTGCGGTCATTAAGAATTTTCAGAGTCAAAAAGAAAAATTTTGAATCTAGCCGTCTTTACAGATTCTGAAAGTGTGTTATTTCAAATGTTGATGCTTACAAAATTAGAACGATACTTGACCCGTACATGAGTTAAAAGCATTATTACAGTATTAAACATCGAAAAAATTGAAATATTGGAACCAATTTTTTTTTATTATTTTTTTTTCATATTGGAAACATTTAAAAATGATGGAACAAGATCTTTTAGTCACATTTTAATAAATTTCTTATCAAAAGATCGATACCTCAGAAAAAAAAATTTTCAATTTTTTAAAAGTAACGGCATTGTTGTGATGCTCCATTTGACATATTTTCTATAACATTAAATTTTTGCTAGAGATTCCGATAACGAGATAAAGCTGATTTATCAGGTCAATCTGGAATCAAGTATTCTCATTCTCCCCTTTAAATTTAATGAATCTCCAGAACTAAAAATACACGTTCACAATTTTACTACACAATACAGCTAAATTCATTATTTTCCGAGCAGCATAAACTTGAAAACTAATTTTGACTTATTTTAAGGCGTTTTGAAACATTAATTTTGAAATAAGTAAAAATTATAAGTTTTGGCAAAAATTGTAATATGTTCAAATTATAAAAGTTTTGACTTAATGATCAATTTTCCTAAAAGCCGTGTGAAATTTTGACTTCTAAGTAAAAATTCAGGATTTTTTCATTTTATTATTTTTCCCGTCACAATTTTAAACAAAAATAAATCTTGGATATTAATAAAAGCTTAAGTCCAAACCTTAAGGGAGGGGTAGGGTCTAACACTTTCAAAAAATCGATTTTTTATTTTTTTTATTTTCATATTGTAAAACATTTCAAGAATGTTGTGTCAAATTTTCAAGTCAATTGAAGCAAAACTGTAGAAATTATAGGCCTTTATCTCCTCCTATCTAATACTGCAAGAAAGCAAGAGCAGAAACTTCAAATGCGTTTTTCTCGAAAGCACATTTTTAAAGTCCGTGGACATCGTCTACTTATCCGATTCTTTTCACATTTGGAACGTATTTTCTACATTCAAAATACCAGACCCCAACGTTTTTCTTTTTTTTTTACTTTGGGGAGATTTTACAGATAAAAAATGGCGGATTTTTTCGTGAAAAATTGTAGTTTTTACTTCAAACAGCCACAAAAATTTCATAAAAATATTTTTAAGTTAAATAAAAACGTTGGGGTCCAGAAAAACATCTATTAAAAATATTTAGCTCTGATTTTTTGACTTCAGATGTTTCTGTGCTGAGATACAGTGTCCACCGCAAATCCTGTTTTCTAAAAGGCATCCTCGAAAGTGCTCCGTCACCGGCTCATTTTTCAATATTTTTCTACGAAAAAATTACTAAATGTTCTTTTAACAATGCTTTGTATAATGCAAAAAATTTGAATACATTTGTTTGAACGATAGCTCTAGAAAAAAATCGTGAAAATGGTGTTTTTTTATAGCCGTTAGACCCTACACCCCCTCCCCCCCCCCCCCTTAAGCAGTCTTAAACAAAGTTGTTTAATAGATTAAAATCTTCAGTATTCAATACTAAGCTGAACAAAACTTTCCTTTGTGAAGCCAGGGTTTGCTATGATGTTATCGAATTAAATTTCTATAAATATCACAATCGATTTTTTCCAAACCTTGTATTTCCGCATCAACAATATTTTAGCAAAATCTGTGTGTTTTTCCCGGAAATTTAGCACTATGTGGCCTTTTCCCTAAAATCTGTATCTTTGAATCAATGAAGAATAATTAATAGATACAAACTCATTTTTTGTTTGTCATGTAGGTGAGTAACTTCCTCAGTTATCAATGATTGATGTCACAGTCAAGCTAGACTTATTAATTTTACGCCATATCCAACCTTGACTAGGAGTGAAATAAAGAAAAAACCTGACGAAGAATACATTTCTGGAAGCAAAACCCTTCAAAGTCAGTTTTTGAACGTTTGAACAAAAAATGATGAAATGTAATGAAGAGATTAACCACCTCAATGTTTGTATGTTACTTTAATTGGTCGGCCTTAGCGGTGAAAAGTGATGTCCTTTTTTAGTAAGGACATCTAAAGATTATGAAATTTTTATATATCTAGGTGGATACAGGCCCGTGCGAAGGACCCGTCCATGGGGGGGGGGGGGTTTCGAATTTTAAATTTAGCTAAAAATAATAGCAATACCAAAAATAAAGAATAAAAAAGGAAAGAAATGTCTGACACCGTTTTTCACTCATGATAACCACACAATTTAAAAATGAATTGGACTGATAAAAAACAAAATTTTCAAATCATACCAGAATGAAAGCTTCAAATTTTTGGTAAGTCATTGATATATTTTTTTTTTTTTCAAAATTATGTTCTTTATTCTGAACCAGAAATTTGTTTCAAAAGAATTTCTAAGCTAATTTAAAATAAACGTTTCCAAAGCACAGAGCTTAAAATAAATCTGGCTTCTAAAATAAATATCCAATCAGGTAAAAAACTACCATGATTAGTTTTAAGGAAAATGGTAATAATTTGTATTCATCTTTATTAAAATTTTGTTATTTATTTTCAACTGAAAGGTGGTTGAAAAATTCCGCTATAAATTTTTGAATTTTAACAAAAAATATTCGATAATGACTTAAAAAGTGAATTTTTGATAACTGAAAAAAACAATTTGAACTTTGGAGAATTTATTCAATGATTGATTGTTTAATTTGATTCGATAAAAAGAAGAATAGATATATTTATTATAATTTGAAAAGTGCAAGTGAAAGAAGTCAGAGGAAAAACCTATTTATAGAAAAATAAATGGCTTAAATAGTTCATTTTTGAAAAAAAAAAACTTCATGTTCAATTATACTTACAAGGAAATGTTATGAAATGGGTAATTTCATGAATCATCAATGAAAAGTGATAAAAATTGAAAGATAGGGAGTTTCAATTTACAACAAATATTGTAAGAAGAATGCTAATACAAAGTTAGTCAACATTTCGCATTAAAGTTAAGTTTAAAGTTGCTACCTTCTTCAAATCATGTTTCAAACTTTTATAGATTAATTTAAATCATGATTGATTAAAAAAAGGCGATTTCATCTAAAAAAAATTGATGAAAAGTTTTTAAATTTTCACTCACAAGTTTTAAAGTTTAAAATTTCAGGCTTTGAGTATTTTGCCACTTTCGATTGAAATATTGGGTCCTGGAAAGAACAGAAGGATAAAACTTTGTTTTTCTTATTAAAAATTAAGACTTAAGGGCTTATGCGTCAAGTACACAAAAATTCAGAATTTAAAAAAACAAATTCGTAAAAATTATTTCTCAAATTTCATTACTTCGACTAAAAAATTCGGCAAGTTAATAAAAGAATTGAAAAAAACTGTACGTTCCGTGTATTCCGTTAATTTATTTGAAAATTTAAACAAAATATGAAAATTAATATGAAGAAGATAGGTTTTTTTAAACATTTCAGGAGGTTTTTTTTTAATAAACACGTTTCAACATAAGAATTTACATAATTTAATTGATGACTCAAGGCAACAGAATTTTGGTGTTTTTTTTACTGATTGATTTGGTAGATTTTAGGGGTATGAACTAGAATCTTTTTTCAAATTTTGTCGAACACTTTGAGTTTTGGTGATAAGAAATTTAAAAATGTATCAGTTTTAAGTAAAACCAAACATTGATAACTGATTAACTAACAAACCTACACAGCAAAAATTATTTCCTGTAAAATTACGCAAATGTCCTGTAACAAAAAGGAGCAGGACATTTACCGTTATTTTACAGGTCGAAAACATGATTACGTGACATTTAATTATGCGTGTACAACTTTTTTACAGGACATTTGCTGTAATAATAAATGAATCTTCGTCAACTTTCAAGGAAAACAATTTAAAATTACAGGTTTTGTTAATTACAGGTGGTTTATTTTAAAGGTTGCAGTTTTCAGTGACACGTAAGAGTAATTTTTTTTTCTGTGTACATATACGAAAAAATCTGATTCTAATTGTATTTATCATACTTCATGCAATTAAGGGATATTATTATGGTGAAAATGATGCATTATTTAAAAAATGTAAAATTCAACCATAAAAAACGGGAAGATAACATTACAAGTGGTTTTGACATAAATGTAGAAAGTGTAAAAACACTTGATTTCATTTAACACATTCGTTGAAACCTGCAAAAAGATTACATGTTTTCATAAAAATATCTAAAACTCAGTTTAGTTTAAAACTTCTGAAAAATTTGATAAATGAAAAAAAGTAAAAAACAAGATGTTGAAAATGAGCGGGTAGAATTTATTTAGAAGCATATCATCACATATCATGTCCCTACAAAAAAAGGACATCACTTTTCACCGCTAAGGCCGACAAATTAAAGCAACATAATGATGAAATGTTTAAATTTTTCCATCCACACAACTAAAATCCAGCTTCAGCTAAGTAGAAAATGCACTCTGAATCTTTAAATTTGGTTATTTCAATTATATCTGAAAATTTCTTAATTTATTTGTCTTATTGGCAAGGTTAGTTTAGCTTAGCTTAGCTTAGCTTGATTAACTACTCACACCCACCTTAAACCGTAAAACCCGAAGTGCGTGGTTGAATAAAATATATGCATTGCTGGTTCCAAAAACATATTATGATAACAATCACTTCGAGGTCCACGATCGCTGGCGTGGCTCAGTAGAACAAGTTCCACATCGCCAATGGTTGCTACTCCGTGATTGACCGAGGCCATCAATTTTGATCAGAGGTCAAATGAATGGTGCTTGGGATTAGCAGCTCATTCACACTGCACAAAACTGATGCTCTCTCTTTTAACGTCAATAACGGCGCCGGCCACGTCCTAGTAGTCAATAGATAGATTGGAAGAAAGAGAAAAGGATGAAAGATCTATTTTGTGCTTTAGGACCGAGGTTACCTCTGCATCCTAGCAAAACAATTTTGGTTGGGAGAGGGGTTGAAGGAATTGATCGGGAGACACTTTTGACTAGTGTTACGATGAACCTTAAACATTATTTTCCTAACTCCTACTAGTTCCTATTTAAAGCTTTCAGTTCATTGAAAGGCTTGAGTATGTTAAGTTTAATGATGACAAAATTAACTATGAAGGGACTCTAAAAATTCTTGTTTCTTATTGCTTTTTATTTCGAGTGAAAATTTTAATGCATAGTGCCGCGAAAATTGTTTCCTGATATTTAAAAAAAGGATAGTAAACTCTTCGAGAGTAGTAGTTTGAATAAACACAACTTTGTTAATTTATAATCTCTAATACATTTAGATACAAGATTCGGATTCAGTTCATAAAATCACAAAAAAAAACAAAACATGTATGTATCATAGAAACAATATTGTGAGCGTAAAAAAAGTGTATATTAAATGCTTACAAAATGTGTTTCGAAACTTCAAAATTATGTTTTAGGAATATTAAGAGCATCGTATGACTAATAAAATCACATGACACAATTTATATCATTTATTTTTTATCGCAGCCTCATTCACAAAGACGACTGAATTTTACAACACAAACAATGCTTTCTTTTTTGTGCATACAATATGACACAAAATTATATAACTGAAAATCTAATTTTATGAGTGACAAATGCGATGCTACAGATATGTGCGTGTTAATTGACAAAAATTTACATTTTAATCAGTTTTAATTTGTATCTTTAAGCGTTTCTGGCTTCGATCCATTATGTTTACGATGTAAATTTATGTCAAAATGGAAGCTACAGTTTTCTGTATCGATTAAAGCTACAAATGCAGAATTTTTTTGAAACCAAAGTATAAAAGGTTCAAATTTCGATCTTTTTTGTAGCGCTTAAATAACTGGAAACCAACGATTAATTGTCTTATTGGCAAGGTTGCCGAAAAAAAATCTGTGTTTTGCAAAAATATATTCTGACTGTCTGTGATTCAACCGAAAAATTCTGTGATAGTTTTCAATGATGTTATTTTAATCAATTTCATTGAAAATTCATGAAAAATTGGGTCTTTTTTACATTTTATTTGCCAATTCAAAGTGAGTTATCCTTAAATTACATTGACATAAAAAAATTTATGGTGTTCAAAATACGCACACAATTTGAAAAAAATCTGTGAAATCTGCAAATTATTTGAAAATTCTGTGACACAGATTCTGTGATGAAAATTTCATCGAAATTTTGTGAAATTGAAGATTTTTCTGTGATTTTGGCAACCATTAAAAGACCAAATTAAAAGAAGCGTTAAAAGAAAAAAAAAAAAGAAGAAGCGTTAAAAGAAGCGTAATCATATATTAATCATAAGTAACAAACATAAATTACGGTGATTAATGTATTCATTATTGTATCAATTATCAGAAATTAATTCGTTATTATATTTTTGTATTATATTTCAAAGTTTGGAAATAATGAGTTCCAAAAGAAAAAATGCAATTATCACTTTTTTCGAAAAACATTTGTTGCAAATTTTCTACCTGTACATTTATTCCAGTTCAAACAATATAAAAAATATAGTATGATGGCCATGAATTCGAGAAAAAATCAAGGAAAATAAAGTTCCAAAAGCTATATTCCTCAGAATCTGATTTTGAAATAAATTGAAGAATCGAAACCAGAATTCATCGTAATATAACGATATTTTCGGAACACAGTTCAGTGAAATAAAATATCAAAGTTTTACAATCAGTTTTGAATATTTAACAAACATTTTTCTCAAATGTTTGATTTTTTTTTCAAATGTATGGTTGCAAAATGAGAAACATTATACATAATTATGATGTGAACCTATCTCCGATATAAAAAAGCTCTGAAAAAGTATTGTAAATATCTTGACGAATTTTATCAAAAAGATCATAAACCCATAAACTTTAAAATACACAATTTACGAAAATTTCTTATGTGTGTTCAGTAATTATCTGTTAAATAGGACTCAAAATACCGTATTTTTTTAAAAACTAGAAAATTGGGCCTTACCCAAGTGTAGTGTATCAACTAAGCACAATAATAAGACGAGCGATGTCTAATAACTAAGATGTTCTTTATTCAAATGTCAACTTAGGAATGCAATATATCGAGCACTGCACGTTCTATTTGGTCGCGATTCGACCAGACCGAACTGAACGCCATAAACTTGATTTCGAGAAAATCGAGTTCGAAGTTCACAGCCCTACCAATTGATACCATTTCATCAGATATCTTATTTAATCATTTTACCATCACATTTAGACTCTTATAAAGCCATCGAGGTTATACTGGTCGATTTCTGATTACACAACAAGCAGAAAACTTAACTTTAATAGCATTATGTTTGCACCCAGTTCACTCTGGTCGGACAAAAATGTTTAAAAAATTGTCATGCACCATCATTTGAATGGGCAATTTGTTTTAAACGTAGGAGCCTACTTATAGGCGGTTTACAAGCAGCACCCAACGAGTATGACTGATGCTTGAAAAATGTTTTTTTTCGTTGAGCCAGAGTGAACCGAGCCATACAAATTTCGCACTTTTGAAAAGCGGAATATCTGTGATTTTAACTTACCGGTTGCGTTCTGAACGACAGTGAGCAATAAAATAAAGCATCTTTTATCGTTAAATGTCAAAAATCCTAACATTCACTTAAGTAAATTGGAAAACAAAATTCAAGGGATTCGGTTCAGTTTGGCTGAACGAAATGTTAACAATCCGCAACATGAAGTTTTTAGCTACGGGAACGTTTCTTACCATTTAATTTGTTAGATATTAGTTCCTGACAAACCGAAGAACTGTTTTGAAAAGAAAAAAAACCAACAAACATAAGCTTATTTCGCACAAAATCAGTTTCATGACCCAAACATGCTTTTCATCTTCACCTCAAAGCTGGCTCTCAGTTCACTTTGGCGCAACGCATTTTTGCCATTTCGACTGTCTGCAACATTGAAATTTTCTAATAAAATCAGTAAAAATAGTAAAAATGTTCTGATTTTCATTGGATAGGTAGTTTATCATGTTTCGCATCCGTTGCAATAGATAACTAAATTTTTTTCAAATTGGCGTTCAGTTCGGTCTGGTCGAATTGCGACCATTTATACCCCGGTCTACTATGGCTGTTCTTCTCGCGTTATTGTAGATTATGCCATATTCCCTTTTCGCACGGCCGGTCAGCATCCTGGTTGCTTTGTTGTAGCTGGTACACTACAACTACTCCCTCTCCTAGAAACGAAGTGGTTGATGATTCGGCTGCATCTGCTCACGTAGATTCCATCAGGATGATGAAGATAACTGATGCTTTTTTGGGACCGATGGGACTCCGGAATTAAATGTGATTCTTCTTCCTTGACGTGGCTCTCCATTGGATCGTCATCGTTAGACCCAAGATCTGCTTCGCTACCAAAATCATCGTATGGGTACTTGTTGATTTGATGACTCCGGCGAATGATGACTCCAAGCTCTTTAGTGTGGCATTCGTAAAGACCAGAACCTCTTTTTGCCACGATGCGACCTCGGATCCAGGATTTTTTCTTCGGTAAACGGTAGTCTCGAACGTACACTGTTTCGTTTACCCTGAAACTCCTTTTCGCCTTTACTGGACCGTCGCTGAAGATGCCGGGTTTCGCCTTCTCCTCGAAAGCTCGTGCTCCCCGATGTGTCCTGTAAAACTTGGGAAAAGATTCTTTTTTCGATGGAGCATTTACCTCTTTCATGTGCTCCTTTGAATGACCAAAATCTACTGTCAACCCCCATCGCCACATTGTTTGTCGTCCCAGCAACGGTTGCCGATCACCATCGAAAACGAAGATCACCTCTTTGGATTTGTGGTGTCTAAACTCCATTTTCGCTCTGAATTTTCCAGCTGCTCGAAAGTTGTTGCCGTTATAGGAAACGAAATCTTCGCTTCCACCAGCCTCGAGCGGCATCGATTTGAAAAGCCGATGAAACAACGCTTTCGGAATAGCGTTCACCGGACTTCCAGTGTCTAGTTCGAAGTTGATTGAGTAACCACCAACACGAACCGGAACAATGACGGGAGGGGGAACATCCAACCTGTTCATCGCCAAATGATGAACTTTGGGCTTCGTCGCTCCTTCGTTCGGATCTTTCCTGTTCGGACATACTTTGGCCAGATGTCCTTTCAGCTCACACAACTTGCACACGTACGCCTTGTACTGGCAAGTCCGGAAATTGTGATTGCCTTTACCGCAGGCAAAACAACGGGAATCTGGATCGGGTCTTTCCAGATTGTCTTCCTTCCTTCCACGGTCGGAACGAACCTTGAATATTTCCAAAACCTCACGTTGTCGTAATGTTGATTCCTTCTTCATAGCAGTTTTCACGAGGACTTCCATCTCCGAATTCGGATCCTCTTCGCAAACCCTCTCGTAAATCGGTCCACGTTTAAGACCAACTACAAAAATGTTTTTCAGGAACACTGGCAGATCATTGCCAAACTCGCACTCGGCGGCCAACTTCTTCAAGCGGGTTGACCACTCGATGACTGATTCGCCGTCGCCTTGACGCGCTTCTATGAACCGGGTCCTCTCGTGAAAAATTACCAACGTCGGGGTAAACCGTTGGCGCAGCAAAATGCAAAGTTCGTCGAACATCTTTGTTTCCGGTTTCGCTGGGAAACAGAGGTCCTTGATTGTCTGGTACACCTCCATCGAAACCGCCGTCAGCAGAAAGGCAGACCGTCGCTCGTCATCCTTCTCCTCGATTCCGTAGGCCACAAAGAATTGTCTCAACCGTTCTTCGTACAGTGACCAGGAATCACCAATGTGGAACTCCGGAGGCTTCACGTTCATTTTCGAAAATCCCTTCGTCGCCAAACTGTAGTGTATCAACTAAGCACAATAATAAGACGAGCGATGTCTAATAACTAAGATGTTCTTTATTCAAATGTCAACTTAGGAATGCAATATATCGAGCACTGCACGTTCTATTTATACCCCGGTCTACTATGGCTGTTCTTCTCGCGTTATTGTAGATTATGCCATATTCCCTTTTCGCACGGCCGGTCAGCATCCTGGTTGCTTTGTTGTAGCTGGTACACTACACCAAGCAACATTTTAAACTCATAATAGTTTTATAAAAAATATAAGTTGTTGTATAAGGAATTTATAAAGTTTTATTTGCTGTGTAACGTAATTTATTAAGATCTCTATATAAATGCCCTTCAAGATAGCATAAGAACCTCGACACGAATGCCATAAGGATGGTACTCCGGTCAATTTTTGCGTTAGTTTTATAACCATTTTTTTTTTGTTTAGTAGAGTACTAAAAAGCAATTATTAAACCTGTCTAGAAAACCAAAATGATTAGGTTTTGAAACCTGCTATAAAGCACTTTCGAAACCTTGCTATAAAATCAAACTTAAATGTCAAAAATGACATAAAAACATCACGTGTCAACAATCAGCTGTGACTTGTTATGTAAACATTTGAAATTTTCGTGCTTGCCGCCCTGCCGTTTGTCCAGTTAAATTTTCCGGAGAACATGGCCTTTCTAAAAGGAGCCCCTTCCTAGGATCAGAATGAACAAGCTGATATTGTCGGATCTTCCTATATGAAGATGGCTAGTGCAATTTGTTTAGAATTGAACCAAAAGACGCTTAGCGATAAGCTTTTCAGTTGCAAACTTATCAACGCACAATCAAACTTTTTTATTATTTCACTCGTAATCATAATATATTTTTACGAAAAAAAGTGATAAAACTTATGAGCACAATAAACTTAAATATATCTCTCGTATCACCTCCTGCTCTTGGGTTCCTGGTTCGGAAAATAATAGAAACCATTTTCAGCTGCTCCTGCTACTGGACGCTATTCTCTGTTCCTTCTTCTGGCGGGATCCGGTTCTTGGAACTGATTCGCGCCTCCGAGTTCCGACACATATGTGCTCCCAGTTGAGCTGAATCAGCTGTTGGCGAACGACGACATTCCGTAGTCCGGGAGGCGAAGCTCTGAAAAATTAAATTAATGTTTAATTTGGTTAATACTTGAAACATTCAGGCATATTTACCTATACATTCCGTGACGATAAAATGGTTTTGTGCTCCGGTTCCGATCGGCAGTACCCTTCCGAACCATCAACTCAGGAATGCACAGGGAAAAGAAGCCTTTTTGTCAAAATTTTATGCAGTATTTACTTTCCGCAAAGTTTTTTTTTTTTGTTTATTTTTTGACTGTCAACTGCACAGAAAAAATTAACACTTTGGAAGGTCCGTGATCAGATCTTTAGGTTTTATAGCGGGCCAAACCGATGTTCATGAGAGAAATTGTAATACTTTTTCTTATAAATGTTTTTATCAAGTAAAAAAGATATTCCGTCTTAATCGCCATTTTCGGATGAAACAATGAAAATTTTAAAACATGTTTGCATGGAATATCTTTGTTTTTAGTGTCATTTACCAAAAACGGCTTCGAACAAAATACATTAAACACAATATTATATCAAATACTGACATGAAGGCCTCAAATATGTTTACTGAAATTTATTGTAACCATAACATATTTCAATTTTTATTTATAAACCTTTTCAATTTCTCAAAATTATCCTGGCGCGCGATTATTTTGAGAGTTTTTTGAAAAACAAATCGATAAAATTACAAGCGCAGCAATTTTATCAATTAGGTAAGCGAAAACTTGATAATAATTTTCAAGGGAATCATAACAGGTCATTTTTGAGTCTTGGTCGAAAAAAAAGGCTCAGTTAGATTTTAACTAAGTCAGAGTATTTTATTTTAATAAAAACTTTTTAAAACCTGAAATAATATTCATGAATAATTTTGTTTTCTGCAAAAAGAATTGGTTCTCTAGAACGAGCTCTCGGAAAAGCACTTTTCAGTGCAAATGGTTTTATAAGATCCTTCTCCGATTCACTTCAGAACCTCCTGTAGGTGGGCTTTTTTACTCTTATAGCTGTTATATAAATGTTTTAATGGGGTTTATATAACTAAAAGTTGTTTTATAACATAGTTTTGAAGTGCCCTTCCAGATCTTTTTAAAACTCAAATTGTTACTTGGGTTAAATATACAAGGACTCTTGTCTAGGTTAGTAGACAAACTTTTCGAATTCTCTTATAATCTGTGAAATGAGAACTAATATGGCAAAAAATAGTCAACGGATGATCTATGGATTTAGCTGATTTATGGATTGTCTCACGAAAATGCTTCTAGTTCATCTACAGGTTCATATGACTTCATCGACTCAGTCTCTTGAGGCAATCAACGAATGACTTTGGAGTATTCAACCAAATAAACCAGATGTACAGAGAGCTAATTGAATTTTTTTTTTAAATTTCCAAAACTATCAGATGAGTTGGCAGCTGGAGTATTGAAAAAAAAAATTGAATCAAAAGTGGCTCCAGAGAGTATTTATATTTAGTGTTTCTGTTCAAATAGTTAATAATAACAAAAAAAATAAAAATAGAAATGCAAGATTTGGAAATTTTCATTTTCAATTGATAATTTTGTAAAAATATGTTTTTCTTTCATGAAATGAAAAATCGAGTTTAACCATCCAATCGAATTGATACCTCCATTATTGAACTGACTTTAGAAAGGTTTTGCAATGGACAAACAAAATCAAATGTAGAAATAATCTCCAGATTAGTCTCAACACCCAACTGATTTGCAAAAAAGGACAAAAAAAACCCATCAAAACCGATATGGGTAAATTCGCCGCCCGTAGAGTGAGAATCGAAAAATGCAATCTAAAGTTGGAAGGTTCACTTTCTTGAAATAAGTTCAAATACACTCCTCCCAGATTTGGCCCAAGCTGAGAGGGAGTTTTTTTTTTCAACCTCCTCGCAGTGCATTTTTTCTGCTAGTGGTTTGCATGCGAGGATTCCGTCCAAATTCAATTGAGTGGAGATTTTGTTTGGATTTCGTGATTGTTTTCGCCAAACAGAGCGTTGGGGTTTTTGCTTGCACTCACAGCAGCTATTGGAAGCTTTGTCCGTGTGAACGAAATCAAAATAAGAATAAATTTGCACTTCGTGAGACGAAAGCTGTAATATGAAGATGTTTTTTTTTCGGGTGTCTGACGTTACCCATCTCTTAACTTACAAACATATATTGTTTATGGAGCCACCATAAACCGTTTGATAAACAATCTCCAAAAGCATGTATTTTATGTAAAAATATTTTTAAAGACAACCCAATTCGACAAGTGGATCAGACACGGGGCAGAAAAAAAATAAAGATACAACCGAACTTTATTGAGCAAAACACTGCTTGAAATCGAACGACGATGGTTTCCAATCCTGATCCAACCATGAGCCTTCGATTCTTCGCTGGAACCCGAGAGCAGGTTATTGCAGAAAGCCACCCCTAGATACATGTCTGTCTTCTTCTTCGAGCTGTTCGATGCTGTTGAATGTGGCTTTTCAGCTTCCGACCATTCGAGCTACCATCCGGCCAAGAAGAATCGGATTTCCCATAAAACCGTTCATTTTACTGTCAAAGAGCTGTCTCGTATCTTTCAAAGCAAACCTTTATTCTCACCGATCCCGATTCACGATTTGCTGCCTGGAACATCTCCTTGGCTTGGTTGGAAAAAAACTTTCGTGGTAAAAAATCGTCCACAATTCCGTTCCAGGGGTCCGTCAATTTAGAATTGTGCCCGGGTATCTCGGCTAGTAGTAATTGGACCAGAACAGATTGCAACCGATTCGGTTAGGGTTTCAAAAAGAGAAGAAAAAGGAGGCAACGGCAGACAAATCTATTGGATTGCATCCCCCATTCAATCGCATTTCGTCGCTCTGATTGCAGCCCGGGTGCTGCTGCTGCGTGAATTGTGCGATAAATTACACCACTTTCTTTTATGTCGCCTTCCTTTTTTTCTGGGTGTACATTCCTTTGAGATTTTGTGAAAAGAATATTGAGAATAATATCTAACCAGATTTGGTGACAGGAATTAAACTCAATCTGAATTCTTTGATGGTCATAACGTTCATGGTCAATATTAATTTTATCTCATCGAGTCGTGTGAATGTAAGTGGAATGTAAACTGCTAATCAATATTTTCTTAAAACTGTTACATTTACATCGAACACAAGAATAGAAACCATATTGTGTACAAGGTTTATTCCATCGTGTTTCGCTTCCTTTAATTAAACTCCCTCATCGAATCAAACCTCCCCCGCAGTTCACTCATGGTAGGGTAAATTTAAATTCAATTTAGATTTCGCTCAGGTACGGCAACGCTGTCAGTCTCCGGATGGTATTGGTTCCAGGTTTCTTGCGTCCGTATAGCAAATATTTTGCGAACCATTTTCCTTCGAGTTCATTAAATCTGAACGTGTCGCACAAAGGAAATTGCTGGACGGTCTTTAAACACATCGATAGCCAACCAATGCCATGATGGAAGTCGTTCGATTCGAGGTTTGCATGTACTAAAAGGTACTGTCTACTATGAGAGTAATTCCATGGTGGAATTTTAGACTTGGAGGAAAACGGCAGTCGTTCGACAATTGTTTAGAGGAAGGTTGGCGCATCTCTTGTGGTTTCCAACTGTTGGCATTTTACATTATTCGGGACCATCACATTAAATGGACGCCGCCACAAACTGTTGCATTCTACGTGAGAACATTGAAGGGTTCGAAATGTCTTCGAAATGCGAAGAGGGGCGCTTTCTCAATAAGAGAGTGAAAGCAAACAATGTGAGATTAGTTTGGCGCACTGCACTGTCAACTATCTTTGGGGTGTTAAGATTTAAATGTTTAACGTATAATTTAAACATTAAATTTACTATCAAGATTTTTGTTAAAACAGGTCAGTTGAGCTTATGATAGGTGCAATTCTAGTTACAAAGAAAAGTTCATCTCGTGAAAACATACTCTCTGGAGCCACGATTTTTTTTTATTGCGAACAGCCATCACTTCTGTTGGCAGTTCGCAGTTAACGCAATACTAATGAAACTCTTTAGAAGTCATGTTTTTTCCTAATTTTATTCTTGCTGTTGCACGACCTTAGCAGGTGAAAAATTGCTTTTTTTTCATTTCAGATGATGTTATAATAAAAGTCGACTGAAACCACAAAAAACATCACTTGGGAATATGCATAAAGAGTTGTTTGAAAATTTTTGGATTCGAATCTATACAGAATTAAAGATTTGAATTGTATGTCGTTTGTTAGCTTAAATAAAATTGATTCAGCTACAAATTTTTATTCTTTCATATTAAGCACTTTTAACCCTCATGTGTCCCTGAAATTTTTACCAGTCACAGTCTCTGGAGTGTCAATTTGACACTCCTCTCTTAAAAATGCTTAATCTCTCTTGTTACTCAACCGATTTTTAAACACTTTATAGTTTAGGAAACCTCGTAATGTAATTTAAATATTCACCTAAAACAATTCAGTTTTCCGATATTCAAAGTCGAAGAAAAAAATCCAAAAAATTCTTGATAAAAATGATTGTTTTGTTTTGTATGCTTTATTTATCGAGGGATTAACGATACGTTTTCACCCTCCCATTTGTACATCAAATATCACTCAAATCACACTTTCTTATGAACTTCAGCACTTTCTTTTATTCGCTTTTGTTTGTTTTGTTTATAGCACTGATTAAAATGTTGTTCCTTGTAATCCATCTTCGTGTGACTTATTCTCAGCCTTGTCAGGAGGATACGCTGCTCTTTTTTCCATTTCTCTCTCCATTTGTCGGTCGCCATTTTTACTTCTCCTAACTTGCTCGTTGTGTTGTTTCTCCATGTAGAGCATGGGTGGCCAACATTTTCAACAGGCGGGCCAAATTTCAGAAATAAGATTGGCTGGCGGGCCAAAAAACAAAATAATAACAATTATTTTTTTAAGTTTTTTTTTGCTATTGAAAATATCAATAGCAAATTGATATTTTCCGAAGTTTTGGTGGACACTTTTGAAATAAAAAGCCAGGATTCTTCCACGTTTTCAGAGGGAAATAGCCCGGAATTTTCCGGCCCGGCTGAAAAAACTCTGACAACCTTAGATTCATCTCAATAAATCTTTTTTGTTACTTGCATATTTTTAAAAATTTTCTACATTTGAAAAATAGTATAAATATTACGCAATACGAAATTAATTATGTCTCCCAACTTATGTACGTCTATCTTTTTAAGGCATTCAAAATCTCATTGGATTACATTGGACAGAAAGTCAATTTCATGGTCTCCAAATATAAAAATACCACCCATTTTCCAAAGTTTCCAAGTTCACCGTTTCCTTTAAAAAAAATTGATAGACAAATAAAAAAAACCGCAGAATGGTATTGTTGAAAAAATGGCGTTCACAAGCTTTCGACATTTAAAAGAATAATTTTTTCAACGAATCCTAGTTATATCATAAATAATATTGATTTTTAAAAGTACGAACCTCAACCTCAACTCAATCTAACTCTTTAAAATTTATCAATGTCTCTATTTGATAAGTGAATTTGAAAGGCCAATTAAAATATATTTGGATTTGGTTTAATTTTCATGAATATACCCTTTTCTGTTAAAGCTTAGGGTACATTAGACAATACCCTTGAGGAAGACCACCAAAAATGGTCGAAACGTCGGGCATTTCACAAATAAAAGTCGTTTGAATGAAATCCAAGACCGAAAAATAGCCAAAATTTTGAGAGTATTTTTTTTGTTTCGATTATAGTCGTTTTACCATCTTTATGGCATTCGCGATTTTATCGACGGTGCAGTTGGCGGATCGTTATTGAAAAACTTATCCGGTACAAGTGTGTTCGATGTTTGCTCTTGGGCTCGGACTTGCGGACATCGGCTCAGGAGACAACAGGCTTGTCAACTGAGCTATATAACAAGCCCTATGTAAAAGTATTATATGAATTATGATGTTGATATACTTCGGTGAATTTTCACGATTTTTGAACGATTTTTATATGATCTTACTATCTTTCGGAGGCTGTCCAAACTTGTCAATATTAAAACTAGATTCCGCTTGAATGCCCTTCATACCAATGATACGTAGTCACCAAAGCCTAATAGGGAAACACTGAAAAATGTGTGATAAAATTTACAAATAATGTGTCAAATACAGTACAACTTTGATAATTTGAAAATTGTAATTGTTCTTTATACAGTGACCTTTCTTGTAAAATTATATAAGGCCCAAAGCCAAAAGGGGTATAAGTGCAAAATTGATAGATTTTGAGTAAATCATGTCAAAAATATGCTAATATAATATTAAAAATCTAAAAAATTCCACATGGAGAATGGATGTGGATTTTTTTTAATTTTTAATATAATATTACAATATTTTTACGTTCAAAAGAAAATTGCAAATGTTTGAAAACTGTATGGAAAATTTCTCAAAATTAGTTTTTACACTTTTACCCCTTTGGTTTATATCACTTCAAAGAGATTTTCAGATCTTTGTTTTGAATTTGTTAAGAATAGATTCAAAAAGTTTTTTTTTTTTCAAATGATATACGCAGACCAAAAACACCGATGAATTCTTAGAACATGGCTTTTCCTAAATGAGCTTCGCGGGCCACAAAAAGTTGGTCATGGTTTGGCCACCCATGATGTAGAGTGTTCTTGTGTGTTTTTCGCAGTTTTAATTTTATCCATTTTATGGAGTCATTTTTTGTATTCCTATTGATAACATTTCTGCGTCTCTTCTTTCGTTTCCTGCTATACCGGTATTACTTGGGAGCCAAATGAAGACAACATGTTTCATGTTTTCATGCTTCTGCATTTGTTGTATGTTGTGTCGCTGAGTCGGAATAGATAGCCATTGGTGTTAATTGCTTAATTGTTAATTGTTAATTGCTGAAAGTCATGCTGCTGCCTCTGTTGAAAACATTGATTGATTGAAATGCGTTTATTTGGGAGGGTGCCGTGCGCCAAGCGATTAAGCACCCTTGAAAACATTGAATAGGCTTCTAGTAATTTTCTTGATATGTTTTCCTTACCTGGGTGGAAAACTCCAATGCCTACTTTGCCATTTGCTAAAGAGCCATCGGTGTATCATTCATCTTTGTGTATATATTTGTTGTTTTTCAGTGAGTTAAACAAGGCAAACGCTTTTCTACTGCTTTCTCCTGATTTGAACTGTCTTCCGATGAATCAGTATATTTTCGGTGGAGTTTCATCCTAGTTCCTTGTCGTTTCAGAGGACAGTCCAAGTATGGGGGAAAGTCGAAGATCTGTTAACTCTTACAATGATCTGTTGGCTCTATTCAAAAAGAAAATTTTCACTTTCTTTCTTTCTTTCAACAATCCAGATGGCTTTCCTAATCCAAGTAATTGTCGTTAAGAAAGTAAACGGAAGTAATCCGTTTTGTACCATAGTACATGGAAAATAACAGGTAGGTCATTGCGCTTAACCTCACTCGAAAGCTCCGTGTATTTACACAGCATGCTTGCATACCAACAAAAATATATATGAAAACTTGGCAGTTTAATATGGAATAGCAATCAAAATTATTAATTTCTCCGTCAATAGCCATTCGATTCTTTTGAAAAGGGCTTCAGATTAAAGATTGATTCTTCAGGCTCATCGGAAACTATTTTTTGCATTGGATTTTCGGATCTGAACCATAAATAATGAGCATTCAATAGTAATTTTCATCGTCGTCCCTCTTTTTTTGAGAGCAAGCAATGTAATATTTTCTTCTGTATCTGTTAAACATTTGATAAATGATCTAAAATACTTCTTATTTCTGTGATGAAAAGTCAATTTTTTTGAATTTTTTTTTCCAAATCACAAAAGAAAAAGGCCACACAAGGCAAAAATATCACCAAATTTTAGTGCTAAATCGAGAAAAAGCCCATTGCATATTTCATTTAGAGGTGTTGAAAAGCCAAATATTGTTTGTTGCATTAAAATGCATCAGTGCATATTTTTCTCATATTTTTAGTTCTTGAGAATTTTAAGAAAAATGTGAATTTTGGATAAATTCCATACATTTGCCTGTTTTTTCCATAACTATTTTTTCGGGGCTTCTTACCAATTCGTTGAAAGAGAGCGGAATGTCCTACTATGGTTTTGTACTTGAAGTGCTTCTATAGGCGATCTACAAAAAGCACCCGAGGCAGTACAAAGTAGGCTGTTGTAAACTGTTCACACTTGTATCATATATTCTGGATCGAATAAATAGTTCACAACCATAGAACAACTTCGATAGCACTGTGGCAAACCCTTTTTTTTAACAGAGTTTCTCGATTTCCCAAACTAGACAAAACTTTTATGAAGCGAATTCTGCGAAAAATTCTTTATTGGTGTGTTTTATATGGGCATTGGCGTTTTTGTTCTGGTTCATTATAACTTCTGAGATTCTCGTGGTTCTAGTGCGTTCAATTTTTTCTCCGTTCATCGTCAATTTTTTAAGAAGAGAAAAACGATGTTTTCTTGTTTTTGTCCCGGAACATGTGTGTATTAAGCTAACTTATTATTGTTATTATTAATTATTGTTATTTTTAATTATTGTGAATTGTGATAAAATTTTTAGAAACACCGCTGGTGCACTGGCAACAAAACACAGACTTCCGACAATCTAGTATTTACTTTTCTTTGTCGAAAGTCTTTCGGAAGTTGGAAGTCCGGACTTCCGAAGTAAATTGCCCATTTTAAAATGCAATGCCAATGCCGTGTTGCAGTTTCTTTCGACATACTGCCAAGAATTTTCCGTTTACCACTAACAGAATACCATCTGCATAGATTAGGGCCGTAATGTTTCTAGGGATGGTTTTCAATAAACCATTAATGATAAGTATGAATAGTGTCGGTGATAGTTCTGATCCTTGAGGTACTCCTGTAGATTAAAGTCGAGTAGAACCAGGTAGCTATCCAGGATAGCATGCTAATTATAATCCCACCCCCAAGGTTTCAGAAAAAAGAGTGCATCCTTATTTTACAAAAAGTACAAAAGTACAAAAAGCCTCTCGTGTCGATGTTCAGTGAGGATGTCCCTCAATTGACTGAGATGGCTAGTGGTTCCCATTCCACTTCGAAATGCGTGATGATTTGGATTAAGAAAGTTTTCGTTTTCAGGGTATGTCTGTGGTCTACGGTCGATAAGTCGCTCATAGATTTTTCCCGAACAAAAAGTAAGAGCAATCGATCGAAAGTTTTCTGCTTCTCTCGATGGTCCACCGTGTTGGGAATAGGGATGATCTTATTACTTATCACCATGTTTCCGGGTATTCTCCATTTTTCTACAGGTTATTAAACAGTTCCAGTATTATCGCTTTTGCTTCTGGAGGTATATTTCTTATCATACAGCATGAAATTTTATCTGGCCTGGTGGATTTTCCAGTACTTTTTGAGGCACTACATTAAGTTCCGATGCCGAGAAATTTCGGTCAGTGATTTTATTATCAGGTATAGAGTTGGCTTGTTACCACAGGTGGGTATTTATCAGTGGTAGAAGTTTTCTTCGAAAAAAATTGTGATGTGGTTTACATTTTTTTTTTTTTTGGGATCATTTGTGTATTTCCCTTTAATCGTTATTCTCCTCATTCTGCTGGATTTTCGGCCAGAAGTTTTACTAATCTTCAGTCACTTTTCTGATACAAGTGTGTTTTCATTGAACGAAGTGGCAATTTCTTCTCCTATTAAATGGTGTTTTTTTTTTCGTTCGAGCTTTACGAAATTGTTCATTTCTTGTTGACCACATATCATCTGACCGATTCTTGGTTATCGAACTGATTTCTTCAGTCCACCAAGAGGCAAATTTTGGTCCATCTCATCGAAGCACAATACGAGGCATTTTCGTGCAAGGTCTTGCACGACGGTATCTTGTCCGAACCAATCCCGGTAACTGCTGGAGTGAGACAAGGATGTATTCTATCACCGCTACTTTTTCTAATCGTAATGGATGAGATTCTAACTGGATCGATCGACTGTGCACCGAACCGAGGATTGCCGTGGAATCCTTCAGCAATGGAGCAACTGAACGACCTTGACCTGGCAGACGATATTGTTTTGCTCGCCCAAACACAACCAGATATGCAGAGCAAACTCGATGACCTCACCGAAAGTTCCAAGGCAGCAGGTCTCAAAGTCAATGTCGGAAAGACCAAGTCGATGGAGATCAACACAGGAAATCCCTCCAGTTTCATGGTAGCTGGGCAACAAGTTGAGACAGTGGAGTACTTCCAGTATCTTGGTAGCCAGATAACGCCTGATGGTGGTACCAGGAAAAACATCGAAACCCGGATCAGAAAGGCCCGATTTGCGTTTGCGAGTCTCCGAAACATCTGGCGGTCACGCCAGATCTCTCTACGAACGAAAATCCGAATCTTCAACTCCAACGTCAAATCCGTATTGCTCTACGGGTGCGAAACTTGGTGCACATATGCGGTAACGACGCGAAAACTGCAAGTATTTGTAAACCGCTGCCTGCGGAATATCATCCCCCAAGTAACAATTTTAGCTTTATTATGGTCAGCCAAATATCGTTTGGACTATCGCATTAATCTTCATAAAAAGCTAAAGCGCATTCTATAACATCACCTGGACTCTAATAAAGCCAAAATCAGGCTATTTGGCCATACCCTAGAAACGTCATCAAGACATATAATTGTTGGTCATCAATTTTGGTCACCAAAGCTTTTAAAAAGCTATTATATTTTTTTTCGGTTCTGTCAGTTCTCGGAGTTTTTTTTTTTTAATTTTTTCCAGCAACCATAATGGTTGATGAATGATGATTGCATTATTCAGATATGATCTGGTAAAATTAATAGCTAAAAAAACCAATGTTTTAACCATATATTGAGCTTCTTTTCTACTACCAGTCAAGATTTTAGGTAAAATGTATATGAAATAGTATCTTAAAATAAATGCGCCTCGTCAAATCTGATGGTCAATCATGATGGAATTGATGGAAAAAGGCCTGAAATTTTTTTTCCAATGCTTGCATTGTGAATCCATCAACATGGCGTCATTTTGTGCCCTTCGATTTTGCAACCAACATGGCGTGAGTTAATTCATAGTTTTATTATGGTTTAATGATGACCCCAAAAAAAGCTACGATTTGACGTTTCTCTCGCAAACCAACCAATTACACGCTAAGGTTGAGTTCCTCATTTCTGAGTTGTTAATCATTAGTACAGTAAATGAGGACAGACTTTTTGAATGAAAAGGGATTGGTTTTGAATGACCCGTGGAATAAATCATGAGTTGAAGTCAAATTTCGTTGTCTGACGCCATCTTGAAATCCAAGATGGCGGCTTCCGCTGAACTTTAAAATGGTGTAAATAACTTGAAATCGCATGCAACCCCAACAAAATGGGTATCGGGTGAAAGGGCTAAACGAGTAGAAGTTGAATTTCGCTATCAGACGCCATCTTGAAATCCAAGATGGCGGCATCCGCTCAACTTTTAATGCTTAATGCTGACAAAAAGTCGCATTAAACCACCACTATACGGGTATTGGGTGAAAGGTCTAAACTAGAAGTCGATTTTTTTCTTTCCGATGCCATCTTGAAATCCAAGATGGCAGCTTCCACTGAATTTAAAATACTCTTAATCAATAAGGGATATTTAAATAAGGTAGTGTCGAGAGCCATATTGCATTTTTTTGTGACGTCACAATAACGAATGTATCGAAAATTTATATGCGAATGGCAGAAATTTCAAAGAAAAACATATTTTAGAACGAAAATGAATTCCAATTACATTTTGATTGTATTTGTATGTTGTATGTATGTTGGTAATCCGCCATGGGTGCACGGATTCACCGCAGTTTCTGCCAAAGTATGGGTTCACATGCATTCCTTAGATTATTAGGTCGACAAATCTCCAATGCCGCGCGCCACCATACCCGGACCCATGACTTTGTATGAACTGTTATGTGGTGAATGTATGGCGTGTGTTGATGTAGGTATATTTTGGAAGAACGAATCAATCAGCTGGGCTAGTTTACTTACAGGTATTCCGGCATCCGTGTATATACCTGGCCAGCTGGCAACTGATTGAACATTCCAAATATATAGTCAGTTATATAATGAAACACATCTTACCTGTCGGCTCGCTTATGGGATTCGAACCCAAAAGTTTTTCTTGCCGATACCAGGAATCGAACCCAGTACGCCTGGCGTACCAATACCAGACTCGCGCCAGCCTATCCACTAGACCACATGTGCGCTAATTCCAATTACATTTTGATTGTGTTGTAAAACTCCTATTTCACTATGTTATGAAATTTTCTGGTCCTTTGAAGATTGCATTATGTTTTTTTCTCATTTTAATAATGAACGCAATGTCATCTTGAAGCTAAAACGTTCAAAAACGAAGATAAAATCTACTTTTAAAAAGTCTAGCTGGTAGTTATTGAGTGTTCAACTGATTGTCATGATTTTTATCCAATCGGTTTACCATATTCAATTCATATGTAGAACAATTAACATCAATTGATTATTGTTAACTCGATTTACTAAAATGCGAATAAATAATTGTGGTTTTATATAAAAGTTTGTTTTTTGATTTTTTTTTGTAATAAGGAATTTAAACTGCACTGACTTGATCATTTTCATGGAAGACTTTGAACTAATTTTCAAGTTTTGCAAATTTGAGTAAGGAAAATCCACTATTTTTTCGAACTTCGATGGTCTATTTCAAACAAAAATTACTCGAAAATCCATCTTTTTTCGTACCAATCTTGAAGAGCAAGAATCCTTCTAGAATAAAAGGTATTAAAAGTGGAACATTTCCAGCAAATTTTTCAAATTATCAACGAAAAAGGCAAATTTCTTAGTAAATTAACAGATTTTTTGTGATTGTGACGTCGCAGTGTGCACTAATACTAAAGCAGGGCTGCCTCGACACTACCTTCTTTAAATACTCCTTGGTTAATCAATGAAAATCGCTTGAACACAACTTTTTTCACGTTATACTACATTAAAACTACTATTTTAAGACAATTTAGATAATTTTAAATCACTTTTATTATTTTTTCATTATGTTTCTAATGCATTTAGCACTTTTCTGGTTTTGTTTATAGTTTTTGTTTTTTTTTTGCCATTTATGTGATTCTATTATTCCTATCATGCTATTATGTTTAAATTGTATTGGTCTTATTCTTGCGAAAACTATAAGGTTATGTTGTTTCTGTTAACCATCTGATTTAGGCACATGTGCCAAATTCGATGTTGCCAAAATCGAATGTTGCCAAAAACGAACGGGGTCTGTATTGCGGTGGTTTTTGTGGGATTTTCAGTCACTTACAGATTTTCAGAGAAACGCGAAAAGAGATATTTGACTTCTATCATTTAGCCTTAGCACCCAATACAATATATTTGGGAGTTTCATGCTATTTTCATTCATTTACAGTATTTTCAAGTTCAGCTGAAGCCACCATCTTGGATTTCAAGATAGCGTCAGAATGCAAAAATAAACTTTTTATAGCTTATCCCAATTGACAAACACCCTTATTTTGGAGGTTTCATGCAATATTCAATGATTTAGAGCATTTTTAAAGTTTATAGAAAGCTGCCATCTTGGATTTCAAGATGGCGTAAGATAGCAATATTCAACTTCTACTCGTTAAGCCCTTCCACCCACTACCACCTGGGTTTCATGTCATTTTTAAGTCATTTACTACATTTTAAAGTTTAGCGGAAGCCGCCATCTTGGATTTCAAGATGGCGTCAGATAGCGAAATTCAACTTCTACCGGTTGATTTCTTTCAACTTATACCCCTATAATATAGGTTTAATGCGATTTTCAGTCATTTACAGTATTTTCAAGTTGAGTGGTAGCCGCCATCTTGGATTTAAGATGGCGACGGGCAACGAAATTTGACTTCTACTCTTATTCTACTCTCTTATTACTTTCACCTAATAACCATATTGTGAAGGTTTCACGATATTTTCAGTAATTTACAGCTTTGAAAATAAAAGCGGAAGCCACCATCTTGAATTAATGATGGCGTCAAGCAACAATTTTTTTTCCTACTATTTGGGCCCTTTCACTCAATACTCATATTGTAAAGATATTCATACCAATTTCGGTGATTTCAAGTTTTCAAAGATGTATTTTTTTAATTTTAACTCAAAACCAACACGCATAACTTACCAAAATGTGTAAAAATGGGAGTTCCAATTCAAATATGTGCTATCTAATCTGAGCGTGTCCTGTTTTGACATCTTGATCGAGAACTGTCACTAAGTTTTATGGCGGTTTAATAATCATGCACTGAGTGCTATTATAAAACATGCAAAAGAAAGCTTGGAGCAAACTTCTAGGTTTGTGTTTTATTATAGTTTAAAAAGAGCATTCACAACTCTTTCAAAATAACTAAAACAGCATGTTTAATAAAAGTTTTATTAGCGTTTTCAAAATCATCTGAAAACATATGATCGGAAAAAAATTATAAGCATTCTGCATGACCATAATAAAACCGCCATAAAACGAGCTGCACAAAAAAATGCCACAATTAAACCATGATAAAACTTCCTAATGCTAGTTGGCATAATCTGTGTTACTCGCGCTTGGTGGCCTGGCAACTGGATCTCGAATGAGGAACTACATCGCCGGTGTCATCAAAAGGCGCTAGAAATCGAGATTCGGGAACGTAAGTGGAGATGGATTGGGCACACGCTGCGAAAAGATGAAAACGAGATTTGCAGAGAGGCGCTTGAATGGAATCCAGATGGACATCGAAGAAGAGGCAGACCCAGAAACTCGTGGCGGCGAAGCCTAGCCGCTGAAATCCGAACTGTCGACGAGAATCTTGACTGGGACCAGGTGAAGACGCTGGCTCCGGATCGTCAACAGTGGAGGTCTTTTACCACGGCCCTATGCACCGGAGGATCGGCGCGGGATCATTAAGTAAGTAAGTATCCCGGGAATTCCCGGGAAAAAGATCGTCAGATTTCCCGATTCCCAGGAACGCTAAAATGGCCGGGAAATGGACACTCTAATTGCGTCGTTTTGGCCTAACAGCCTTCGGCTGGATAACCGTCGGCCGAATAACCCATTCGGACTAGTGGCCTGTTCGGCCAGATAGCCCGTGTTTTGTTGATTCAACCAAAAAAAAAAACAAACTAAAATCAAAATAGATTATCACCCTTATTCTCATTTAGGGTCTATATGATCCGAACTGTACTTTCTCCATGTGATATCTTAGGAATGGTATAAAATACATAAAATTTTCTGGCTTTTTCCAGAAAAGAGAAGCTCTACAATTCCTTAATTAAAGATTATTCATAAGGGTTACCAGAGTCACTCAGCAAACCCGCATTACAGTTATGGATATAAATTCAAACCTACTGAACCGATATCCATAAACTAAACCTTTTAGAAACCGTCCTAATGTATGCTATCGGGTGCTTCCTCATAATTTGGTTTTTATTTTGTGGTCTTCAGAAACTGAAATAAGATTTAAAGTATCTTTTAAAAATACGGTTTTTGCGACCAACATTCCAAAGTAACACACAAAAATAGAAAAGGTTTTATAATTTTTATAAGGTGTTTTATAAGTGATGTATGATACCGTAAATAATTCTAAAATGTATTTATGGGAAACCAATTCACAACTTCTCTCCAGGACAGCTACAAGCGTCCTATGAAGCCAAGTTTTGAAACAGCAATAAACTTCCATGATTGCTTTTTTATTTGGCACTTGGTGCATGTTATAAAACATTTTTGAATCTGAAAACATAACACATTTGAAAAAGTTAGTGTTTTGATTTATAAAAGCCTTTTTAAATAATTTCGTAGTATTCGTGTCCTTATACGGTCTTCACAAGTAGCTTTGGTTTTATAAATGTTACATGATAACTGATGGTGGCCTCTATGAACCGGTTATATAAAACAAATCCCGCCATAGGCCAAATAAAGCTTATAATAGGCAATTGGTCAACTTAAGGGTTTATAAAAGAAAATTATGCAGAAACAACCGAAATGTAAACAATAATATGAATTTCGGTGGCGAAAGGAGAAATAAATGTTTTTTGCATATGAAAGGAACAACAACGGATGAAATTGACCTCGTCAAGCGCCAGAAGAAAGAATTGGCTTGCTGCACAGTTTTAATTATTTGCTGGAAGTGTACATCTTAGTGGAATTTCCTGATTGTTAGTTTAGTAATGAGCATTTCAACATTTGTCTTGGTCCTTAATAATTGAAGTTTACCGATAATAAAACAGTGAATCCACGAATATATTTAATTGTCTCTCAAGAATATTAGAACAGTGTGATAAAGTGATAAGGGAACAAAAAAATCTTTGCATAATTCGACAAACTGTGTTCAATTGTTTTTATCATCTGCCGCGAACATCCTTTGAATTATAAAGGTTTCAAAAGATGCTTGTACTGTTCTTATCGATATATTTTCAAGGGGGCCTCTAGAGTTTTCGTATTTATGAGATTCTTTTAAATGACTTTATATAACTTATCAAGCCTGAAGCGGTTTTTAAGAAAAAACTTATAAATTGCTAAATGGCTTTGTGGGTATAAAGATTTCCGTTCAAGCTACCTTTTACAACTCATAAAACTTTTACAAGACAACAAAGTTTAGTAAAAGTGAATAAGTTTGATTGGCAATTTATAGATAACAAAATCGTTTTTAAAGTGTCCAATAACAACTATTAAAAAAAATTGTAATATCGCCATTTTCGTAGCCAATAATGATGAATTTACTAACGACTGTTTGTTATTATAAAAAGTATTCCTCATCTTATTCATGCTTTATGAGAGTTCCATCATCTTTATGGAAGAAAGAGTATAAAAAAATTCTTGAACGAGCACAAATAGTTCAAATTAAAAAAAACTCATAATTTTGATATCTATTTTATTGCATTTTAATAGCTGTAAGGAGCAATTAACAATAGGCCCATTATTTTTTTAGAATTTTCTCATAAATATTTGTGGTAAACTTGAAAGCGCATGTTGATTAATGGTTGGAATCGAAAATTCTGATTGATAAAATCATGTTGAATTCCCTAACAGAATGATGACAAAAAATTTCAGCTTTGTGCTTTCGATTTTATATTTTATTTGAATGAGATTAATTTGTTTTAAAAATTATTATTATTGAGAACCAAATGCCGGAGCGAAAATTTTTATAGACGAAAACTATATAATAAATAGGATTTATAAGCGAGATTCATACAGAACTTTTAAAGTTGATTTGGCTTGTCAAGGTTTTATAATTTGCTCTACAGAACCTACTGCAGTAGGGCCTTTTTGTGCTACTAACCGTTGTATTGGAGTTTTATAGATTCTTACATATCTGAACGCGGTTTTATAGTTTTAATTTATAGTTGGCATGCAGTTAATTATGAAACCCAAATTGTTACTTGAGTTGCTTATTTTTCTGAAGTCAACTTGCAAAACTTTGAATTTATATGAACTTTGATAGATTAGGACTCATATTGGAACAATTAAAATGCTTTGTTCAACAGATCACAACTGGTGATTTGAATTGTTTCTTAAAAGCCGCCGATCGTGGCTTAGAGGATAGCGTTCAAAATATTTGTTGTTTTCATAGATAGTTTTTATTTTTAGTATTTAAAATAATGATAGCTAAGAAATAATTCAATGCTATTTTAAGTTTTCCTTATAACCCCATTTGCGGCATATAATATTGAAAATATTTTTTTTTTGACTTTTAATAAATCTTTTCGATTTTTAAAGTTTCTAAACCTGGAACAGCCACGATTTTTATTTGAAAAAGTCATCTTTATATTGAGATTTTCATATATATTTTTTTTTCAAAACCCGTGTTACCTGATTTGATGTGAGAGCATTACAAGCTAAATTTAAGTGGATTTCAAGTGGCTAAAACTGGCATTGTGAAGTTTTCGAATCTTTTAAAAGTAAAAGTGAATCAAAGCAATCGAAAGATTCCTTTTAATTCAACCACTGTAAATGAAAAGTTCATATACCAGTATTTCGATAGCAACTTACTACCTTTTCCAGTGAGCGTTTTCTATTGATGAATGTGTATCGTTTCCCTTCCTTAAGGGGGGGTAGGGTCTAGCGGGTATAAAAAAAAACACCATTTTCACGATTTTTTTCTAGAGCTTTCGTTCAAACAAATGTATTCAAATTTTTTGCAGTATACAAAGCATTGTTAAAAGAACATTTAGTATTTTTTCTCGTAGAAAAATATTGAAAAATGAGCCGGTGACGGAGCACTTTCGAGGATGCCTTTTAGAAAACAGGATTTGCGGTGGACACTGTATCTCAGTACAGAATCATCTGAAATCAAAAAATCAGAGCAAAATATTTTTAATAGATGATTTTCTGGACCCCAACGTTTTTATCAAACTAAAAAAAAAATTTTAGAAATTTTTGTGGCTGTTTGAAGTAAAAACTACGATTTTTCACGAAAAAATCCGCCATTTTTCACCTGTGAAATCTCCCCAAAGTAAAAAAAAACAAAAACAAAAACGTTGGGGTCTGGTATTTTGTATGTAGAAAATATGTTCCAAATTTGAAAAGAATCGGATAAGTAGTTTTCAAATGACGATGTCCACGGACTTTAAAAAAGTGCTTTCGAGAAAAACGCGTTTGAAGTTTCTGCTCTTGCTTTCTTGCAGTATTAGATAGGAGGAGATAAAGGCCTATAATTGCTTCAGTTTTGCTTCAATTGACTTGAAAATTTGACACAACATTCTTGAAATATTTTACAATAAGAAAATAAAAAAAATAAAAAAATCGATTTTTTGAAAGTGTTGGACCCTACCCCCTCTTAAATTATCCGAGTTAGGTAAGCTACTGGTAAGTACTGGACAAGTGAAAGTGTTTAATTTGTAGAAAATCTTGCAATTTGTGGGTATCTTGCAGTGCTTATGTTCTTGTTATCTTGTTGAATTTATTGGTACCTGATAAATAATTATTATTCGTTTCATTATCTTATTAAATTTTTGATGTTACACTTCTATAATGTAATTTCTTATAAATTTAAAGCGTAATATTAATGTATCAACATGATTTTTTGTCAGTTAAAGTTAAGTTGATATCATTGAACAAGAAACATTTTGATTTCCAGCAGGAAGCAAGATAAGATGTCAAAAATCACTGTGCTCCGTCAAACTTTCATCCGACAAGAAGTGATTCCTTCAACCCAGTGTTGCCACATTAATAAAACATTAGACCGATTGTCGTCGGCGTGTTTTATTTGAAGCATTTTTTTTTCAATCTCCTCCTCGTGTCGACGAGTTGTTGGCAGCCTAAAATGTCGCGAAATTTATGTTAAACTTTCTTCCCTGTCGCCGCCACCCCCGCCTTCGTCATCATATCGGAAAAAGTTGATCAAACAATAACTGTTTAAGTGAGAAGCGAGGAAAAAAATCGCGCGCTATGGAATAAAACATTCGACGACATCCGGCAGTTGCCGGGCTTGGAAAAACTCGTGAAACATGTCGTCGTCGACTTCTGGAAAAGCACCACGCGACAACTTTCTAAATATTTAAATCGAAAACATTCTTACATCGTTTTTACTTTTTTTTGCCGCCAAGAAACTTTGTCGGCCTATGTTCTGAGCTGTTTGCTGCTGGGAAGCGAAAATAGTATGAGATTTGAGGATTTTTTTTTTTAAACTGGTGTGAATCAGCATGTTCATTATGGTTTGCAAACCGATTTTGACTCAATACTACTTAGTTCAGACATTCTTGTGCTTCAAATATTTAGAAGCAATCTTTTAAATTTATAAACCATCTGAAGAAAAATACAGAAAAAATTAAATAAGGATCCCCAGTGGCAAAATTCCAAATATGTTTTGTTTGAAAAAATACTGAAAATTTAAACAGCAGTAAATATATTGTTCTTGGAATCCCAAATTGAAACAGACTAGACATTTCAGGACGTTGCAGTCTACTGCACTGGTACTCATTCTTCATTTTGTGGGAGCAAATCAAGGCTTTCGCCGAAAATCGTATCAACATTTAGCCCGAGGCTTCTGTCAACCTTCAGGCTAGATTTCAGCATTCTCGATTCCGGGCGGCCATCGGTGAAATTAATTTTCCCCGGAAATGGCACCCGGATTAAATTGTCGTGATTTATTTTCATCTGCCTAACCTGACGAGCGAGATTCAGATGCTAGTCGAGACCTGACGATAGTTGATGGTGGTCCCTCGAAATCCGTCCGTCGATTGGGAGATGATGATCCTGACATACTCCCGGACCGAAATTGTACTGGATGTATCAACCAACAGCATCCTAGAGAAGGGTGCGATGCTGCGAGGATGTTGTTTTGCAATATGCTGCGATGCGTTTTCATCCATCTATCGGAAGGTATTCTGGATGAGTGATTGCGTCTAGACGGACTTTGTGACAGATTTTCGGATATCGAACTTGTCACCTCGCGTCACGTCACGTCGTCGCTATTGCTGGATTTAGAATCGAGACCGGTGAATTGCTTAGGATTGTTGGGGGATGCATTTATGATGTGATGGAAATGTTTGCCAATGAAGATCAAATTATTTGGTTTGTTTTGCTTTGGAAAACACAAATTGTGCAAAAATGAGTTCCTATCTATTTCGGAGAAAAGGCCGAATTAGGTTTTAAATTCGCTATCAAGCGACATAAATGACAAAAATGACAAAAATGACAAAAATGACAAAAATGACAAAAATGACAAAAATGACAAAAATGACAAAAATGACAAAAATGACAAAAATGACAAAAATGACAAAAATGACAAAAATGACAAAAATGACAAAAATGACAAAAATGACAAAAATGACAAAAATGACAAAAATGACAAAAATGACAAAAATGACAAAAATGACAAAAATGACAAAAATGACAAAAATGACAAAAATGACAAAAATGACAAAAATGACAAAAATGACAAAAATGACAAAAATGACAAAAATGACAAAAATGACAAAAATGACAAAAATGACAAAAATGACAAAAATGACAAAAATGACAAAAATGACAAAAATGACAAAAATGACAAAAATGACAAAAATGACAAAAATGACAAAAATGACAAAAATGACAAAAATGACAAAAATGACAAAAATGACAAAAATGACAAAAATGACAAAAATGACAAAAATGACAAAAATGACAAAAATGACAAAAATGACAAAAATGACAAAAATGACAAAAATGACAAAAATGACAAAAATAACAAACATTAAAAAAAAATTAAAAAATGACAAAAATGACAAAAATGACAAAAATGACAAAAATGACAAAAATGACAAAAATGACAAAAATGACAAAAATGACAAAAATGACAAAAATGACAAAAATGACAAAAATGACAAAAATGACAAAAATGACAAAAATGACAAAAATGACAAAAATGACAAAAATGACAAAAATGACAAAAATGACAAAAATGACAAAAATGACAAAAATGACAAAAATGACAAAAATGACAAAAATGACAAAAATGACAAAAATGACAAAAATGACAAAAATGACAAAAATGACAAAAATGACAAAAATGACAAAAATGACAAAAATGACAAAAATGACAAAAATGACAAAAATGACAAAAATGACAAAAATGACAAAAATGACAAAAATGACAAAAATGACAAAAATGACAAAAATGACAAAAATGACAAAAATGACAAAAATGACAAAAATGACAAAAATGACAAAAATGACAAAAATGACAAAAATGACAAAAATGACAAAAATGACAAAAATGACAAAAATGACAAAAATGACAAAAATGACAAAAATGACAAAAATGACAAAAATGACAAAAATGACAAAAATGACAAAAATGACAAAAATGACAAAAATGACAAAAATGACAAAAATGACAAAAATGACAAAAATGACAAAAATGACAAAAATGACAAAAATGACAAAAATGACAAAAATGACAAAAATGACAAAAATGACAAAAATGACAAAAATGACAAAAATGACAAAAATGACAAAAATGACAAAAATGACAAAAATGACAAAAATGACAAAAATGACAAAAATGACAAAAATGACAAAAATGACAAAAATGACAAAAATGACAAAAATGACAGAAATGACAAAAATGACAAAAATGACAAAAATGACAAAAATGACAAAAATGGCAAAAATGACAAAAATGACAAAAATGACAAAAATGACAAAAATGACAAAAATGACAAAAATGACAAAAATGACAAGAATGACAAGAATGACAAGAATGACAAAAATGACAAAAATGACCAAAATGACAAAAATGACAAAAATGACAAAAATGGCAAAAATGGCAAAAATGGCAAAAATGACAAAAATGACAAAAATGACAAAAATGACAAAAATGACAAAAATGACAAAAATGACAAAAATGACAAAAATGACAAAAATGACAAAAATGACAAAAATGACAAAAATGACAAAAATGACAAAAATGACAAAAATGACAAAAATGACAAAAATGACAAAAATGACAAAAATGACAAAAATGACAAAAATGACAAAAATGACAAAAATGACAAAAATGACAAAAATGACAAAAATGACAAAAATGACAAAAATGACAAAAATGACAAAAATGACAAAAATGACAAAAATGACAAAAATGACAAAAATGACAAAAATGACAAAAATGACAAAAATGACAAAAATGACAAAAATGACAAAAATGACAAAAATGACAAAAATGACAAAAATGACAAAAATGACAAAAATGACAAAAATGACAAAAATGACAAAAATGACAAAAATGACAAAAATGACAAAAATGACAAAAATGACAAAAATGACAAAAATAACAAACATTAAAAAAAAATTAAAAAATGACAAAAATGACAAAAATGACAAAAATGACAAAAATGACAAAAATGACAAAAATGACAAAAATGACAAAAATGACAAAAATGACAAAAATGACAAAAATGACAAAAATGACAAAAATGACAAAAATGACAAAAATGACAAAAATGACAAAAATGACAAAAATGACAAAAATGACAAAAATGACAAAAATGACAAAAATGACAAAAATGACAAAAATGACAAAAATGACAAAAATGACAAAAATGACAAAAATGACAAAAATGACAAAAATGACAAAAATGACAAAAATGACAAAAATGACAAAAATGACAAAAATGACAAAAATGACAAAAATGACAAAAATGACAAAAATGACAAAAATGACAAAAATGACAAAAATGACAAAAATGACAAAAATGACAAAAATGACAAAAATGACAAAAATGACAAAAATGACAAAAAATGACAAAAATGACAAAAATGACAAAAATGACAAAAATGACAAAAATGACAAAAATGACAAAAATGACAAAAATGACAAAAATGACAAAAATGACAAAAATGACAAAAATGACAAAAATGACAAAAATGACAAAAATGACAAAAATGACAAAAATGACAAAAATGACAAAAATGACAAAAATGACAAAAATGACAAAAATGACAAAAATGACAAAAATGACAAAAATGACAAAAATGACAAAAATGACAAAAATGACAAAAATGACAAAAATGACAAAAATGACAAAAATGACAAAAATGACAAAAATGACAAAAATGACAAAAATGACAAAAATGACAAAAATGACAAAAATGACAAAAATGACAAAAATGACAAAAATGACAAAAATGACAAAAATGACAAAAATGACAAAAATGACAAAAATGACAAAAATGACAAAAATGACAAAAATGACAAAAATGACAAAAATGACAAAAATGACAAAAATGACAAAAATGACAAAAATGACAAAAATGACAAAAATAACAAACATTAAAAAAAAATTAAAAAATGACAAAAATGACAAAAATGACAAAAATGACAAAAATGACAAAAATGACAAAAATGACAAAAATGACAAAAATGACAAAAATGACAAAAATGACAAAAATGACAAAAATGACAAAAATGACAAAAATGACAAAAATGACAAAAATGACAAAAATGACAAAAATGACAAAAATGACAAAAATGACAAAAATGACAAAAATGACAAAAATGACAAAAATGACAAAAATGACAAAAATGACAAAAATGACAAAAATGACAAAAATGACAAAAATGACAAAAATGACAAAAATGACAAAAATGACAAAAATGACAAAAATGACAAAAATGACAAAAATGACAAAAATGACAAAAATGACAAAAATGACAAAAATGACAAAAATGACAAAAATGACAAAAATGACAAAAATGACAAAAATGACAAAAATGACAAAAATGACAAAAAATGACAAAAATGACAAAAATGACAAAAATGACAAAAATGACAAAAATGACAAAAATGACAAAAATGACAAAAATGACAAAAATGACAAAAATGACAAAAATGACAAAAATGACAAAAATGACAAAAATGACAAAAATGACAAAAATGACAAAAATGACAAAAATGACAAAAATGACAAAAATGACAAAAATGACAAAAATGACAAAAATGACAAAAATGACAAAAATGACAAAAATGACAAAAATGACAAAAATGACAAAAATGACAAAAATGACAAAAATGACAAAAATGACAAAAATGACAAAAATGACAAAAATGACAAAAATGACAAAAATGACAAAAATGACAAAAATGACAAAAATGACAGAAATGACAAAAATGACAAAAATGACAAAAATGACAAAAATGACAAAAATGGCAAAAATGACAAAAATGACAAAAATGACAAAAATGACAAAAATGACAAAAATGACAAAAATGACAAAAATGACAAGAATGACAAGAATGACAAGAATGACAAAAATGACAAAAATGACCAAAATGACAAAAATGACAAAAATGACAAAAATGGCAAAAATGGCAAAAATGGCAAAAATGACAAAAATGACAAAAATGACAAAAATGACAAAAATGACAAAAATGACAAAAATGACAAAAATGACAAAAATGACAAAAATGACAAAAATGACAAAAATGACAAAAATGACAAAAATGACAAAAATGACAAAAATGACAAAAATGACAAAAATGACAAAAATGACAAAAATGACAAAAATGACAAAAATGACAAAAATGACAAAAATGACAAAAATGACAAAAATGACAAAAATGACAAAAATGACAAAAATGACAAAAATGACAAAAATGACAAAAATGACAAAAATGACAAAAATGACAAAATGACAAAAATGACAAAAATGACAAAAATGACAAAAATGACAAAAATGACAAAAATGACAAAATTGACAAAATTGACAAAAAGTACAAAAATGACAAAAATGATAAAAATGACAAAAATGACAAAAATGACAAAAATGACAAAAATGACAAAAATGACAAAAATGACAAAAATGACAAAAATGACAAAAATGACAAAAATGACAAAAATGACAAAAATGACAAAAATGACAAAAATGACAAAAATGACAAAAATGACAAAAATGACAAAAATGACAAAAATGACAAAAATGACAAAAATGACAAAAATGACAAAAATGACAAAAATGACAAAAATGACAAAAATGACAAAAATGACAAAAATGACAAAAATGACAAAAATGACAAAAATGACAAAAATGACAAAAATGACAAAAATGACAAAAATGACAAAAATGACAAAAATGACAAAAATGACAAAAATGACAAAAATGACAAAAATGACAAAAATGACAAAAATGACAAAAATGACAAAAATGACAAAAATGACAAAAATGACAAAAATGACAAAAATGACAAAAATGACAAAAATGACAAAAATGACAAAAATGACAAAAATGACAAAAATGACAAAAATGACAAAAATGACAAAAATGACAAAAATGACAAAAATGACAAAAATGACAAAAATGACAAAAATGACAAAAATGACAAAAATAACAAACATTAAAAAAAAATTAAAAAATGACAAAAATGACAAAAATGACAAAAATGACAAAAATGACAAAAATGACAAAAATGACAAAAATGACAAAAATGACAAAAATGACAAAAATGACAAAAATGACAAAAATGACAAAAATGACAAAAATGACAAAAATGACAAAAATGACAAAAATGACAAAAATGACAAAAATGACAAAAATGACAAAAATGACAAAAATGACAAAAATGACAAAAATGACAAAAATGACAAAAATGACAAAAATGACAAAAATGACAAAAATGACAAAAATGACAAAAATGACAAAAATGACAAAAATGACAAAAATGACAAAAATGACAAAAATGACAAAAATGACAAAAATGACAAAAATGACAAAAATGACAAAAATGACAAAAATGACAAAAATGACAAAAATGACAAAAATGACAAAAATGACAAAAATGACAAAAATGACAAAAAATGACAAAAATGACAAAAATGACAAAAATGACAAAAATGACAAAAATGACAAAAATGACAAAAATGACAAAAATGACAAAAATGACAAAAATGACAAAAATGACAAAAATGACAAAAATGACAAAAATGACAAAAATGACAAAAATGACAAAAATGACAAAAATGACAAAAATGACAAAAATGACAAAAATGACAAAAATGACAAAAATGACAAAAATGACAAAAATGACAAAAATGACAAAAATGACAAAAATGACAAAAATGACAAAAATGACAAAAATGACAAAAATGACAAAAATGACAAAAATGACAAAAATGACAAAAATGACAAAAATGACAAAAATGACAAAAATGACAGAAATGACAAAAATGACAAAAATGACAAAAATGACAAAAATGACAAAAATGGCAAAAATGACAAAAATGACAAAAATGACAAAAATGACAAAAATGACAAAAATGACAAAAATGACAAAAATGACAAGAATGACAAGAATGACAAGAATGACAAAAATGACAAAAATGACCAAAATGACAAAAATGACAAAAATGACAAAAATGGCAAAAATGGCAAAAATGGCAAAAATGACAAAAATGACAAAAATGACAAAAATGACAAAAATGACAAAAATGACAAAAATGACAAAAATGACAAAAATGACAAAAATGACAAAAATGACAAAAATGACAAAAATGACAAAAATGACAAAAATGACAAAAATGACAAAAATGACAAAAATGACAAAAATGACAAAAATGACAAAAATGACAAAAATGACAAAAATGACAAAAATGACAAAAATGACAAAAATGACAAAAATGACAAAAATGACAAAAATGACAAAAATGACAAAAATGACAAAAATGACAAAAATGACAAAAATGACAAAATGACAAAAATGACAAAAATGACAAAAATGACAAAAATGACAAAAATGACAAAAATGACAAAATTGACAAAATTGACAAAAAGTACAAAAATGACAAAAATGATAAAAATGACAAAAATGACAAAAATGACAAAAATGACAAAAATGACAAAAATGACAAAAATGACAAAAATGACAAAAATGACAAAAATGACAAAAATGACAAAAATGACAAAAATGACAAAAATGACAAAAATGACAAAAATGACAAAAATGACAAAAATGACAAAAATGACAAAAATGACAAAAATGACAAAAATGACAAAAATGACAAAAATGACAAAAATGACAAAAATGACAAAAATGACAAAAATGACAAAAATGACAAAAATGACAAAAATGACAAAAATGACAAAAATGACAAAAATGACAAAAATGACAAAAATGACAAAAATGACAAAAATGACAAAAATGACAAAAATGACAAAAATGACAAAAATGACAAAAATGACAAAAATGACAAAAATGACAAAAATGACAAAAATGACAAAAATGACAAAAATGACAAAAATGACAAAAATGACAAAAATGACAAAAATGACAAAAATGACAAAAATGACAAAAATGACAAAAATGACAAAAATGACAAAAATGACAAAAATGACAAAAATGACAAAAATGACAAAAATGACAAAAATGACAAAAATGACAAAAATGACAAAAATGACAAAAATGACAAAAATGACAAAAATGACAAAAATGACAAAAATGACAAAAATGACAAAAATGACAAAAATGACAAAAATGACAAAAATGACAAAAATGACAAAAATGACAAAAATGACAAAAATGACAAAAATGACAAAAATGACAAAAATGACAAAAATGACAAAAATGACAAAAATGACAAAAATGACAAAAATGACAAAAATGACAAAAATGACAAAAATGACAAAAATGACAAAAATGACAAAAATGACAAAAATGACAAAAATGACAAAAATGACAAAAATGACAAAAATGACAAAAATGACAAAAATGACAAAAATGACAAAAATGACAAAAATGACAAAAATGACAAAAATGACAAAAATGACAAAAATGACAAAAATGACAAAAATGACAAAAATGACAAAAATGACAAAAATGACAAAAATGACAAAAATGACAAAAATGACAAAAATGACAAAAATGACAAAAATGACAAAAATGACAAAAATGACAAAAATGACAAAAATGACAAAAATGACAAAAATGACAAAAATGACAAAAATGACAAAAATGACAAAAATGACAAAAATGACAAAAATGACAAAAATGACAAAAATGACAAAAATGACAAAAATGACAAAAATGACAAAAATGACAAAAATGACAAAAATGACAAAAATGACAAAAATGACAAAAATGACAAAAATGACAAAAATAACAAACATTAAAAAAAAATTAAAAAATGACAAAAATGACAAAAATGACAAAAATGACAAAAATGACAAAAATGACAAAAATGACAAAAATGACAAAAATGACAAAAATGACAAAAATGACAAAAATGACAAAAATGACAAAAATGACAAAAATGACAAAAATGACAAAAATGACAAAAATGACAAAAATGACAAAAATGACAAAAATGACAAAAATGACAAAAATGACAAAAATGACAAAAATGACAAAAATGACAAAAATGACAAAAATGACAAAAATGACAAAAATGACAAAAATGACAAAAATGACAAAAATGACAAAAATGACAAAAATGACAAAAATGACAAAAATGACAAAAATGACAAAAATGACAAAAATGACAAAAATGACAAAAATGACAAAAATGACAAAAATGACAAAAATGACAAAAATGACAAAAATGACAAAAATGACAAAAATGACAAAAAATGACAAAAATGACAAAAATGACAAAAATGACAAAAATGACAAAAATGACAAAAATGACAAAAATGACAAAAATGACAAAAATGACAAAAATGACAAAAATGACAAAAATGACAAAAATGACAAAAATGACAAAAATGACAAAAATGACAAAAATGACAAAAATGACAAAAATGACAAAAATGACAAAAATGACAAAAATGACAAAAATGACAAAAATGACAAAAATGACAAAAATGACAAAAATGACAAAAATGACAAAAATGACAAAAATGACAAAAATGACAAAAATGACAAAAATGACAAAAATGACAAAAATGACAAAAATGACAAAAATGACAAAAATGACAAAAATGACAAAAATGACAAAAATGACAGAAATGACAAAAATGACAAAAATGACAAAAATGACAAAAATGACAAAAATGGCAAAAATGACAAAAATGACAAAAATGACAAAAATGACAAAAATGACAAAAATGACAAAAATGACAAAAATGACAAGAATGACAAGAATGACAAGAATGACAAAAATGACAAAAATGACCAAAATGACAAAAATGACAAAAATGACAAAAATGGCAAAAATGGCAAAAATGGCAAAAATGACAAAAATGACAAAAATGACAAAAATGACAAAAATGACAAAAATGACAAAAATGACAAAAATGACAAAAATGACAAAAATGACAAAAATGACAAAAATGACAAAAATGACAAAAATGACAAAAATGACAAAAATGACAAAAATGACAAAAATGACAAAAATGACAAAAATGACAAAAATGACAAAAATGACAAAAATGACAAAAATGACAAAAATGACAAAAATGACAAAAATGACAAAAATGACAAAAATGACAAAAATGACAAAAATGACAAAAATGACAAAAATGACAAAAATGACAAAATGACAAAAATGACAAAAATGACAAAAATGACAAAAATGACAAAAATGACAAAAATGACAAAATTGACAAAATTGACAAAAAGTACAAAAATGACAAAAATGATAAAAATGACAAAAATGACAAAAATGACAAAAATGACAAAAATGACAAAAATGACAAAAATGACAAAAATGACAAAAATGACAAAAATGACAAAAATGACAAAAATGACAAAAATGACAAAAATGACAAAAATGACAAAAATGACAAAAATGACAAAAATGACAAAAATGACAAAAATGACAAAAATGACAAAAATGACAAAAATGACAAAAATGACAAAAATGACAAAAATGACAAAAATGACAAAAATGACAAAAATGACAAAAATGACAAAAATGACAAAAATGACAAAAATGACAAAAATGACAAAAATGACAAAAATGACAAAAATGACAAAAATGACAAAAATGACAAAAATGACAAAAATGACAAAAATGACAAAAATGACAAAAATGACAAAAATGACAAAAATGACAAAAATGACAAAAATGACAAAAATGACAAAAATGACAAAAATGACAAAAATGACAAAAATGACAAAAATGACAAAAATGACAAAAATGACAAAAATGACAAAAATGACAAAAATGACAAAAATGACAAAAATGACAAAAATGACAAAAATGACAAAAATGACAAAAATGACAAAAATGACAAAAATGACAAAAATGACAAAAATGACAAAAATGACAAAAATGACAAAAATGACAAAAATGACAAAAATGACAAAAATGACAAAAATGACAAAAATGACAAAAATGACAAAAATGACAAAATTGACAAAATTGACAAAAATGACAAAAATGACAAAAATGACAAAAATGACAAAAATGACAAAAATGACAAAAAATGACAAAAATGACAAAAATGACAAAAATGACAAAAATGACAAAAATGACAAAAATGACAAAAATGACAAAAATGACAAAAATGACAAAAATGACAAAAATGACAAAAATGACAAAAATGACAAAAATGACAAAAATGACAAAAATGACAAAAATGACAAAAATGACAAAAATGACAAAAATGACAAAAATGACAAAAATGACAAAAATGACAAAAATGACAAAAATGACAAAAATGACAAAAATGACAAAAATGACAAAAATGACAAAAATGACAAAAATGACAAAAATGACAAAAATGACAAAAATGACAAAAATGACAAAAATGACAAAAATGACAAAAATGACAAAAATGACAAAAATGACAAAAATGACAAAAATGACAAAAATGACAAAAATGACAAAAATGACAAAAATGACAAAAATGACAAAAATGACAAAAATGACAAAAATGACAAAAATGACAAAAATGACAAAAATGACAAAAATGACAAAAATGACAAAAATGACAAAAATGACAAAAATGACAAAAATGACAAAAATGACAAAAATTACAAAAATTACAAAAATTACAAAAATTACACTTACTTAATGATCCCGCGCCGATCCTCCGGTGCATAGGGCCGTGGTAAAAGATCTCCACTGTTGACGATCCGGAGCCAGCGACTTCACCTGGTCCCAGTCAAGATTCTCGTCGACAGTTCGGATTTCAGCGGCTAGGCTTCGCCGCCACGAGTTTCTGGGCCTGCCTCTTCTTCGATGACCTTCTGGATTCCAGTCAAGCGCCTCTCTGCAAATCTCGTTTTCATCTTTTCGCAGCGTGTGCCCAATCCATCTCCACTTACGTTCCCGAATCTCGATTTCTAGCGCCCTTTGATGACACCGGCGATGTAGTTCCTCATTCGAGATCCAGTTGCCAGGCCACCAAGCGCGGATGATGTTCCGCAGACAGCGGTTTACAAATACTTGCAGTTTTCGCGTCGTCACCGCATATGTGCACCAAGTTTCGCACCCGTACAGCAATACGGATTTGACGTTTGAGTTGAAGATTCGGATTTTTGTTCGTAGAGAGATCTGGCGTGACCGCCAGATGTTTCGGAGACTCGCAAACGCAAATCGGGCCTTTCTGATCCGGGTTTCGATGTCTTTCCTGGTACCACCATCAGGCGTTATCTGGCTACCAAGATACTGGAAGCACTCCACTTTCTCAACTTGTTGCCCAGCTACCATGAAACTGGAGGGATTTCCTGTGTTGATCTCCATTGACTTGGTCTTTCCGACATTGACTTTGAGACCTGCTGCCTTGGAACTTTCGGTGAGGTCGTCGAGTTTGCTCTGCATGTCCGGTTGTGTTTGGGCGAGCAAAACAATATCGTCAGCCAGGTCAAGGTCGTTCAGTTGCTCCATTGTTAAAGGATTCCACGGCAATCCTCGGTTCGGTGCACAGTCGATCGATCCAGTCAGAATCTCATCCATTACGATGAGGAAAAGTAGCGGTGATAAGATACATCCTTGTCTCACTCCAGCAGTTACCGGGATTGGTTCGGACAAGACACCATCGTGCAAGACCTTGCACGAAAATGCCTCGTATTGTGCTTCGATGAGATGGACTAGTTTCTCTGGGACCCCTCGTCGCCTTAGAGCCGCCCAGATGTTTTCATGATTAAGTCGGTCGAATGCTTTTTCGAAATCAACGAACACCAGCAGAAGAGAGTCCTGGAATTCGTTGATTTGTTCCAGTATGATTCGTAGCGTTGTGATGTGGTCCACACATGATCGTCCGGATCGGAATCCAGCTTGTTGCCGTCGGAGTGTAGCGTCGATTTTCTCCTGGATCCTGTTCAGGATCACTTTGCAGAGTACTTTGAGGGTTGTACAGATCAACGTTATGCCTCGCCAGTTACCGCACTCTGTCAGGTCTCCTTTCTTCGGGACCTTTACGAGGATACCCTGCATCCAGTCGGCCGGGAATGTTGCAGTATCCCAGATGTCAGCGAAAAGACGGTGCAACATTTGTGCTGACAGGGCAGGGTCGGCTTTCAGCATTTCAGCAGGGATGCAATCGATCCCAGGTGCTTTGTTGGATTTCATGTTTTTGATTGCCGCTTCTATTTCAGCCAGCGAAGGCGCTTCCGAGTTGACGCCATTTATGCGACTTACTGTTGGCGCTTCAAGCTGCGGGTTCTGTTGGCCATCGCTATTCGTGACTCGGAAGAGTTGTTCGAAGTGCTCAGTCCATCGTTTGAGCTGATCTGTTCGATCGGTCAATAACTGACCTGCTCGGTCTTTCAGCGGCATTCTTGCATTAGTCCTTGCACCACTAAGGCGGCGAGAAATATCATATAATAATCGGATATCTCCAATGGCGGCGGCTCTTTCTCCCTCTTCGGCTAGGGAGTTTGTCCAGGCTCTCTTGTCTCGTCTACAAGCTCGTTTAACTGCCTTTTCCAGCTCCGCATATCGTAAGCGGGCGGCTGCTTTGGCTGACCCGGTACATGCCTGCTCAATTCCGACTTTCGCCTTTCTCCGATCATCGACCATCCTCCAAGTTTCATCCGACATCCAGTCACTTCTTCTTCCACAAACTTTACCGAGAGTACCATGGCTCGTCGTGATAAAGGCATTCTTGATTCCACACCACTGTTCTTCGACTGTTCCGTCTGTCGGCAGTTCCGAGGCTCGGGATTCTAGCTGTTCAACGTATGCCCTTTTCACCTCTGGATTCTCCAACCGGCGGACGTCGTATCGACACCCGACTTTCTCCTCACGCCGTTGGACACGCGCAACTCTCAGTCGTATCTCGCCAAGGACGAGGTGATGGTCAGATGCAATGTCTGCGCTTCGCTTGTTGCGGACATCAAGAAGGCTCCTTCTCCATTTTCGGCTGATGCAGATGTGGTCAATTTGATTTTCTGTTCGGCCATCTCGGGATACCCAAGTGACCTTATGTGCTGGTCGATGGGGGAAGAGCGATCCACCGATCACCATGTTGTTGTTGCCACAAAATTCTACAAACAGCTCTCCGTTTTCGCTCATCTGTCCTAGGCCATGGCGCCCCATGATGCGCTCAAGGTCTTGATTGTCGGAGCCAATCTTTGCGTTGAAGTCGCCCAAATGGATTTGAATGTCACCCTTCGGAATTCTCTCTACCACGCTGTTCAGTTGACTGTAAAACTGCTCTTTCTCCTGCAAATCGGCAACGTCAGTTGGCGCATAACACTGGACCATTGTAAGGTTTCTAACCCGTGTTCTGAATCTGGCTACGATTATTCTTTCGTTTATCGGTTCCCATCTAATGAGGGCCGCGTAGGCCTGCGGGCTTAACAGGAAACCAACTCCTCGTTCCCGAGTAGCATGTTCTCCTCGTATGCCAGAGTAAAGCAGGACTTGCCCGGATTGTGTCTTGTGTTCTCCAGTATTAGGCCAACGGACTTCGCTCAGTCCCAGAATTTCAAGCTTGAGGCGGCTAGCCTCTCTAGCAAGTTGTTCCAGTTTGCCTTGTTGGGCAAGGGTTAAAACATTCCAAGTTCCAATTCGTGTCCGTGTTTTCATGCTAAAAGTCGTCGCCAAAGTTCCAGATCGGTCATTTCTTTCGGATTCCGTAACAAGTTATGAATCGGGAGCAGTAGGTTGTTAGCCTAAAGTCCCTATCCCGCGATGGGGCTGCCATCTTGGACTTAGCTGGCGGGAGCCGCATTTCATAAATTCAGCCGCTTGCTGCAAGACAGACGCTGTTTGAGCCGCCCCTGACCTGGAGAACAGACGCTCGGTTGTTGTTGCACGCCGCCCCTGACCTGGGGAACAGACGCGTGCGGCCACCTTCTCAGTCTGCATGCGACCAAAGCATCCACCGGGGTTGGGTACCCGATCTCCGCTTAGGTTACTCGCACCCCAGCCGGCACCGCGGGGAGGTAGAGATAGGAGTTGTGAATAAGAGGTGATATGACCACTATGGGGTCTCGTGTTGCACATTATCCACCGTTTACCAGCCAAAATTACAAAAATGACAAAAATTACAAAAATTACAAAAATTACAAAAATTACAAAAATTACAAAAATTACAAAAATTACAAAAATTACAAAAATTACAAAAATTACAAAAATTACAAAAATGACAAAAATGACAAAAACTACAAAAATTACAAAAATTACAAAAAATACAAAAATGACAAAAATTACAAAAATTACAAAAATTACAAAAATTACAAAAACTACAAAAATTACAAAAATTACAAAAATTACAAAAATTACAAAAATTACAAAAATTACAAAAATTACAAAAATTACAAAAATTACAAAAATTACAAAAATTACAAAAATTACAAAAATTACAAAAATTACAAAAATTACAAAAATTACAAAAATTACAAAAATTACAAAAATTACAAAAATTACAAAAATTACAAAAATTACAAAAATTACAAAAATTACAAAAATTACAAAAATTACAAAAATTACAAAAATTACAAAAATTACAAAAATTACAAAAATTACAAAAATTACAAAAATTAAAAATTACAAAAATTACAAAAATTACAAAAATTACAAAAATTACAAAAATTACAAAAATAACAAAAATTACAAAAATTACAAAAATTACAAAAATTACAAAAATTACAAAAATAACAAAAATTACAAAAATTACAAAAATTACAAAAATTACAAAACTGACAAAAATAACAAAAATAACAAAAATGACAAAAATTACAAAAACTACAAAAATTACAAAAATTACAAAAATGACAAAAATTACAATAATTCCAAAAATTACAAAAATTACAAAAATTACAAAAATGACAAAAATGACAAAAATTACAAAAATTAAAAAATTACAAAAATTACAAAAATTACAAAAATTACAAAAATTACAAAAACTACAAAAACTACAAAAATTACAAAAATTACAAAAATTACAAAAATTACAAAAATTACAAAAATTACAAAAATTACAAAAATTACAAAAATTACAAAAATTACAAAACATACAAAAATTACAAAAATTACAAATACTACGAAAATAACAAAAATTACAAAAATACAAAAACTACAAAAATTACAAAAATTAAAAAATTATAAAAATGACAAAAATAATAAAAGTTACAAAACTGACAAAAATTACAAAAATTACAAAAATTACAAAAATTACAAAAATTACAAAAATTACAAAAATTACAAAAATTACAAAAATTACAAAAATTACAAAAATTACAAAAATTATAAAAATTACAAAAATTACAAAAATTACAAAAATTACAAAAATTACAACAAATACAAAAATTACAAAAATTACAAAAATTACAAAAATTACAAAAATTACAAAACTGACAAAAATTACAAAAATTACAAAAATAACAAAAATGACAAAAATTACAAAAACTACAAAAATTACAAAAATTACAAAAATTACAAAAATTACAATAATTCCAAAAATTACAAAAATTACAAAAATTACAAAAATGACAAAAATGACAAAAATTACAAAAATTAAAAAATTACAAAAATTACAAAAATTACAAAAATTACAAAAATTACAAAAACTACAAAAACTACAAAAATTACAAAAATTACAAAAATTACAAAAACTACAAAAATTACAAAAATTACAAAAATTACAAAAATTACAAAACATACAAAAATTACAAAAATTACAAATACTACGAAAATAACAAAAATTACAAAAATACAAAAACTACAAAAATTACAAAAATTAAAAAATGATAAAAATGACAAAAATAATAAAAGTTACAAAACTGACAAAAATTACAAAAATTACAAAAATTACAAAAATTACAAAAATTACAAAAATTACAAAAATTACAAAAATTACAAAAATTACAAAAATTACAAAAATTACAAAAATTACAAAAATTACAAAAATTATAAAAATTACAAAAATTACAAAAATTACAAAAATTACAAAAATTACAACAAATACAAAAATTACAAAAATTACAAAAATTACAAAAATGACAAAAATTACAAAAATTACAAAAATTACAAAAATTACAAAAATTACAAAAATTACAATAATTAAAAAAAAATAACAAAAATAACAAAAATTACAAAAATTATAAAAAATACAAAAATTACAAAAATTACAAAAATTACAAAAATGACAAAAATTACAAAAATTACAAAAATTACAAAAATTACAAAAATTACAAAAATTACAAAAATGACAAAAATTACAAAAATTACAAAAATTACAAAAATTACAAAAACTACAAAAATTACAAAAATTACAAAAATTACAAAAATTACAAAAATAACAAAAATTACAAAAATTACAAAAATTACAAAAATTACAAAAATTACAAAAATTACAAAAATTACAAAAATTACAAAAATTACAAAAATGACAAAAATTACAAAAATGACAAAAATTACAAAAATTACAAAAATTACAAAAATTACAAAAATGACAAAAATTACAAAAATTACAAAAATTACAAAAATTACAAAAATTACAAAAATTAAAAAAATATCAAAAGTTACAAAAATTACAAAAATTACAAAAATTACAAAAATTACAAAAATTACAAAAATTACAAAAATTACAAAAATTACAAAAATCACAAAAATGACAAAAATTACAAAAATTACAAAAATAACAAAAATAACGAAAATTACAAAAATTACAAAAATTATAAAAATAACAAAAAATACAAAAATTAAAAAAAAATTAAAAAAATACTAGAATTACAAAAAGAATAAAAATTCCAAAAATAACAAAAATTATAAAAATTTCAAAAAAAACAAATATTACAAAAATTAAAAAATTATAAAATTACAAAAATTACAAAAATTACAAAAATTACAAAAATTACAAAAATTACAAAAATTACAAAAATTACAAAAATTACAAAAATTACAAAAATTACAAAAATTACAAAAATAACAAAAATTACAAAAAATAATAAAAATTACAAAAAATACAAAAATTAAAAAAATTAAAAAAATACAAAAATTACAAAAAGAATGAAAATTACAAAAATAACAAAAATTATTAAAATTTAAAAAAAAAAACAAAAATTACAAAAATTACAAAAATTATAAAAATTACAAAAATTACAAAAATTACATAAATTACAAAAATTACAAAAATTACAAAAATTACAAAAATTACAAAAATTACAAAAATTTCAAAAATAACATAGATTAAACAAATTTCAAAAATTACAAAAATTACAAAATTTGAAAAAATTACAAAAATTACAAAAATTATAAAAGTTCATAAAATTGCAAAAATTACAAAAACTGTAAAAATAACAAAACAACAAAAATAATAAAAAATCAAAAAATTACAAAAAATACTTTAATTACCAAAATCACCAAAATTACAAAATTAACATTAAAGACAAATGTGTTTTACAATATTTTATTTCCCTATCATTTATTGAGTAAAGCAAAAGAAGTTCAATTTGTTTTGATAGAACTTACAGGCTCATAGAAATTTTTTTTTATCTGGAAAAAAAATCAAACAATATAAGCTTTTCATCCCCAGAGTGAACGGGTGATTGTCTGGAAAAATTTACAAACCATTGCCCTCACTACTGCTGGAGCGTACTTTAACATCGTTCTAGATAAGAAACATCCACACTTTCTCAGATGATCAGAGGGATTCGTTAAGTTCGATCCGAAGAAATTTTCCAAAGGGTGGATTTTCTCCCCAAAGTATGCATCTAAAAGCTGCTTAACTTGTGTTTGGTTTCACCAATCAGCAGACAAGACCGTCCAACATTTGGTGACAAACAGAAAACGCACTCCCTCAAAAATAAGAACGACGAAAAAACTTTCCAAAAGAACCTTCACTGCTAAGTTCTCCTAGCAAGTGAAAGAGATGGATACAAAATGTTCTTGTTCTCCCTCTATTGAAAGACCACAACCACAACATGGTGCCGGATAAATATGCGAAAAGTTTATCTTTATCCGCTTGAGTGTTTTTCTGGTTCATGGAAACACAAATGCTCTAAACATTTTTTCTGTCTGTTCAGTATGCAGTCAACTATAGCTATGTTTGAGCGCATCACAGACCCACATACGTCTATCATCGATTCAGGCCATCCATCAGAGCGCGTGGGAAGAAGAAAAATCATTTTCCTGTAGGCCGGTTTGATAAATTCATATATGTAAGTTGGGTGGGAAGGTGAGTGGGTGGCCCCCCACTTTTTCGACCTCCGTTCTCTAGACACCAGACCAGAGGAGAACAAACTTATATTCTGATAAAGATGACTTTTCCTGCATATGAAATGAAGTTCCTTGCTCCGGTTCCGGAAAGAACTACATTTGACAAATGGAGTTATTCTCCACCCAACTGACGTTTGCCGGTTAGCTTTCTCGGTCTGTGGAAGAACGATGACTTTTATGCGAGCGCACTTTTACCTAACGCCCGTATGTATGCAAAACCCGGATCCAACTCAACATCTTGACTTGCCGGGGGCTCCGAGGCCCTCCGAAAGAAATGATGAATTACTTGATTGGGATTGGCGCTAACAAACCCCACTTGGGAAAACTCGTTTTTCATGTCGACACGGAAAATGTGTGGTGAAAATTTTGCCCCAGGTTTTAAGGGATCGAGTCTGAGCACGCTAGTTTTTAATCTAATATATATTACCGAGAGAAGAAATTATCTTTTCCCGGTAATTATCGGAACAATTAACACATGGCGAAAAATTAAACTAATAAATGCCTACCAAGAATTAGTTCAAGGAACTTTAAATAAGATGTTTCGCCAATTTGCACTCACTGTAACCCCGATTTTTTCGGCCCCAGGAAAACACATGCATTTGTCAAAAACTTTGGATGGACATTTTGTCCAATTAGGGTGAATTTGCTGCTAATAATGCAGATTGTGTCGGCCGGGTCTTGCGTGACAAGTAGTGAAACAGCGAAATTATCGCCGAACCTGTAGCATGCGGTCCCTCGGTCAACTCGGGTGTGTCATAGCTGCAATTAGGAGGAAAACTATTATTTTTAAGGTTTTCACTAGAAGCAGTTTACTTGGGTGTTACGAGTTTCTTAAAGTGGACACGTGTATCGTGTCCTAACTTAACCAAACTTAGAAATCAGTTGGAAATTTAAAAAATCCCATTTTTAGCTTTACAAACTTTTGATATCAACCTGTTATTTTCCAAATGCTAAACGGAGAAAAAAGGAAGAAAAGTCTCATCGCCAAAATACAGGTCTTTTAGGTTAGAAATTTGGTTGTCTGGTACTTACTTGAATATGCATATGAACCATATAGAAGGTTTTGCATCAAACGAAAAGAATACAACGTCTACCGTTTATGCTAGCTGCATGGAGATGATGCTACTGAGCCCATGATGAATCTAGTATGGTGGTCTCACATGCCAAATCACACGTTCAGCCATATTAAAAAAAGTTTAGACAGCTGGCTGAAGTGTTTACGAAAAAGGGGGTCCAGGGATGCCAGGTGTTTGAGATGAAAAAAATCAGAGAAATTGGAAAAAAGTCTTTATATCTTAAATTACAATACACTCCGCACTTTTCGGAGCTGTGATTAATCGTGATAATAGGAAGGATCTTTTAAGGGTGGACCAAAAAACCAAAATCCTAAACCGGATGTTGCTTGTCCGATCCTTGGCATCAAGGTCGGACTCAGGGTGTTAACCATCGAAGCGACAATCGAGGCTACATCATGCGCAACGTCATTGCCACCGCTGACACCGCTCCTTCCACCACCCTTTAGCTCATCGGTTTCCTCGTTCAAAAGGGCCAAAAACTCCATCTGGGTCTCCCAAATGATACCCATCATATCCGCATTACTCGATTGGATCTTCTGGAGCAGCGATGGCAACAGACGGGGGTCCTCCTGAAGCAGCTGTTTCATCTCGATGAAGATCAGATGTTCCTGCAGGAAGGCCTGCCACTTCTCGAACGATGGAATGTCATGCCTCGCCATGTTACCATCCGATTTGATGACTTTTTGCTGCTTCCAGACAGCTCTAGGAAGAAAATAGTGTTGAATAAGCATAAATTTGTCATAAGTAATGCATAATTAATGTTACTCACCGCAACCGACAAAGCTGGCACCGTCGGCTATTGGTCCAAATACTTCCAGCTTTGCTTATCAGCCCGGAACTCAGACGGAAGATTTTTTTCGATTCTATGAATTATATTTGCAAAAATCAAGGCGAGATCTTTGCCTTAGCAATATCTTGATGATTGGCAAAACTCCGTGATTTACTGAAAATCAGAGCACCTGGCATCCCAGCCAGCCAGCTTTCAAATTTCAGCTGCGTTTCGCCCCCACCACCGCATCCAACCCTCGTCTACTTTTTGCCAAAGTGAGACCACCATACTTGATTTATCATGGGCCCTTACTGATACACCGAAAAAACTCTTCACATGAACGCTACGTGAAAATGTACATGGATTTTTGCCACCATGAAAATCACGTGGAACCTACGTGAATTTCAGGTAGCTAACAAAGCTCGCGCAGCAAGCACAATTCACATAATTTTCATATGAGTTGTAAGTGAAATCAACGTAGATTCAATGTGGATATGGATGCGTTCTGCTACATGCAATTCACGTAGATTTCATTGTAATATTAACGTAGGGAGGTTTTTCCGAATATTTTAACACAAAATGTTTTGATTTTTAAAGTAAAATTTATTATTCGACAAAACTACATAACGCATATGTACTTTCCACTTTTAAACTGACACTTTTTTGATTTCACTTCACTTAAATAATTAAACTGATTAAACACAATTTCGAAAAATGGCTGTTTTGTCCCTTTAGCGGTCTTAGCTTGGCCGTCTAAGCTGCCTCAATTTCAAATTCTGTTGAAAAAACAAAGATGTAAATATCAACCACACTACAAAATTTAATTACTTACGAAATAAATATCAGCTTCTCCATCACTCAGGTTTTTTTTGTCTTTATGCACCAACTGTCGGATCCGCGTCATATCGAGAACTGGTATTCTTTCACACAGATTATACGTGAATGAGCCATTCAGGTTTCCGTGAACATCACATAGAATGCACCAAAGGCCCCTGTACTTGACGGATCACTGGATTTTCACGTAAATCGAATGTGTCTTTGTTTTGACAGCAGTCAACTATGTGAATTTCACGTAAGGATGATGTGATTTTTTATTAAATGCTAAGTGTTTCACGTAAACCAAGCAAAAATTCACGTAACGAGAGCCTACGTGAAAATCCAGGTAAATTTAACGTTCTTTTTTCGGCTGTGTGTAGCGTTTTTATTTTCAATGTAAACCAAAGGAATTTTTAAATATTCCTGTCCATTCCGCGAGTTAGCGTTACATAGAAAAACTAGATCCGGAGATACCCCTCGGCGAAGCGTTACTATTATGAAAGAAAGTGGAACGTAACGCATGAATTGACGATTGCTTTGAAAATGGAAAATTGAGAAAATCAAGCAAAAATACAATGATGCAGAATTTATATAAGCAAGCAAAGGAAATCGATTTCGAGCTTTCACGACAGGCGAAGGATTCATCTGAGCCTCGGATCAACAACTAAGTATTCTTGTTTCATTAGTTCCTCTTTAGGTGTGTTGATTATATCTAAACCTTTTTGTGGACATTAGTGCTTAGGTTGAAAACTTTTTTGTTAACGAACACAAATAGATATAGAATTTCAATGAAATTTGAAGTTTCCTCGAAGAGCTTCCTTTAACTTAACACTAAGCGTATTTCTTTCCAGGATACAAATGCTAAAACCACCAACCCACAGAAAGTGTACTATGTTTGCCGAGATCGGGAATCGATTGCACGAACGTCAGCTTAGAAGACATAAACGCTATCCTCTACGTCTCGGGCGGTGACAAGTTTGTTGATATAAAACATTGTTCATAAGAAGGCTGCTATTTATTGCATTATGTGCTCGCCTAACCTTATCATGTTGCAGTTATTAGAATAAAGTCCAATTTGACCTATTTTCTTTTCTTATAAAAAAAAATAAGTATTTTTCTTATTTGTCAAATATTTACCTACATTTGATCGAGTACCAAGAAAATGAACACGATTATGAAAGAATGATCACGAAAATTTAAAAAAAAGTACTGAAATCAATTCAGTAAACTCTTTTAAATCATACTTTTTAAAATTTTATGGTTTAGTTTGATAGATCCATAAGTTAAAAATTGCATCAAGCCGATAAACGAAAAGTGAATGAAATTGAAGAACAAAGATTTTGTTAATAATCTATGTATATAAAAAGCAATTTCTGTATGTTTGTTTGTTTGTTTGTTTGTTTGTTTGTTTGTTTGTTTGTTTGTTTGTTTGTTTGTTTGTCCTCTATAGACTCAGCCGTCTTAAGAGCTAGAGGTCTGAAATTTGGCGTGGATGCACATTAGGACCAGGAAGGATGAAAAATGGTTTCAGATTTTCGGATGACCCCTTCTGAAGGGGGTCGTCCATACAAGACAAATATTGTTTTCGCGATATTGACGTTACTTTTTGTCGGATCGTGGTGAATTTTCTGAATTCATGGTTTGCAATATGAATTTTGTTTCAATTAGTTTTTCCGTAATTAAAATTGTAAATTTAAATAAAATTGTGAAGAATGAAATTGTTTCACATTTTTTAGTTCTGGACTTTCTAATGTTCCAATTTTGCAGGATTCTATAACAAAGATGATCCAACCTGAAAATCAAGAACAATAGACTGGATACTTATTTGATATTTTTCCGCAAGTATCCAGGCTGGGCAAATCCAGGCAATTTTATTCTAAAACCTTGCGAAATTAGGGCATATTGTTTCAAAATTTTCCCAAAAATCCGGCCAATATGCAGGAAAATTTCCAAATTATTCCATTAAAATAAAAAAAAACTCAAGGAAACTGTTTTAACTCAATCGAAACACATCAGCCGATTCAGAATCATGTTTAAAGGTTTTATGTTTATTTTGACGAAATTTGTTTAAAATAAATTATTTGGACGCGAGATACATAATTCTTATGACCCAGTTGAAACTTTCGCTTGATTTGACAAATATAAGGAGAAAATCTGGTCAAAATCCAGATAATCTGGTAAGCTTAGTCTAACTTTTTTGGACTCAATCACTATCAACAAATGAGAATTTTCAGTTTTTTTAGTTTTTCATCAAAGTTGTTATAGAAATTTCAAATTTGATGTCTAGCATAAAAATTCACTTGGCATTTTTGGACCTTCATGGGTAAAATTAAAACTTCACTTCAACCTTCCCCCCCCCCTCCCAATCCTACGGCCATGATAACAACCATATACTCAGGAAAATATTCATAATAATCTTAAAGTCTTATTCATTAGTAAGTAACTGTTCAATAAGTATCATTTTTCAACATTATCGTACGATCCGTAAAAAATTTTATAACTCAAAGTGTGAAATGTATGAATTCATTCAAAACGATTTCAAAACCTTTGTATTTGAGCAAAAAAATTAACAAAGGGATGCAATCAAATCAAAAGATTATGTTAAATTATCTTATGTAATTATTTCAAACTAAATATTTCATTCATACATCAGTGTCAGAACTATTTGTAAATTTTTGAAAAGACTCATTTACTTTTAATTTTATTTTTAAAATAACATTGTAAATTTTGTCATTTTTGTAATTTTTGTAATTTTTGTAATTTTTGTAATTTTTGTAATTTTTGTAATTTTTGTAATTTTTGTAATTTTTGTCATTTTTGTCATTTTTGTCATTTTTGTCATTTTTGTCATTTTTGTCATTTTCGTCATTTTTGTCATTTTTGTCATTTTTGTCATTTTTGTCATTTTTGTCATTTTTGTCATTTTTGTCATTTTTGTCATTTTTGTCATTTTTGTCATTTTTGTCATTTTTGTCATTTTTGTCATTTTTGTCATTTTTGTCATTTTTGTCATTTTTGTCATTTATGTCTTTTTGTAATTTTTGTAATTTTTGTCATTTTTGTCATTTTTGTCATTTTTGTCATTTTTGTCATTTTTGTCATTTGTGTCATTTTTTTTTAATTTTGTTATTTTTGTCATTTTTGTCATTTTTGTCATTTTTGTCATTTTTGTCATTTTTGTCATTTTTGTCATTTTTGTCATTTTTGTCATTTTTGTCATTTTTGTCATTTTTGTCATTTTTGTCATTTTTGTCATTTTTGTCATTTTTGTCATTTTTGTCATTTTTGTCATTTTTGTCATTTTTGTCATTTTTGTCATTTTTGTCATTTTTGTCATTTTTGTCATTTTTGTCATTTTTGTCATTTTTGTCATTTTTGTCATTTTTGTCATTTTTGTCATTTTTGTCATTTTTGTCATTTTTGTCATTTTTTTTAATGTTTGTTATTTTTGTCATTTTTGTCATTTTTGTCATTTTTGTCATTTTTGTCATTTTTGTCATTTTTGTCATTTTTGTCATTTTTGTCATTTTTGTCATTTTTGTCATTTTTGTCATTTTTGTCATTTTTGTCATTTTTGTCATTTTTGTCATTTTTGTCATTTTTGTCATTTTTGTCATTTTTGTCATTTTTGTCATTTTTGTCATTTTTGTCATTTTTGTCATTTTTGTCATTTTTGTCATTTTTGTCATTTTTGTCATTTTTGTCATTTTTGTCATTTTTGTCATTTTTGTCATTTTTGTCATTTTTGTCATTTTTGTCATTTTTGTCATTTTTGTCATTTTTGTCATTTTTGTCATTTTTGTCATTTTTGTCATTTTTGTCATTTTTGTCATTTTTGTCATTTTTGTCATTTTTGTCATTTTTGTCATTTTTGTCATTTTTGTCATTTTTGTCATTTTTGTCATTTTTGTCATTTTTGTCATTTTTGTCATTTTTGTCATTTTTGTCATTTTTGTCATTTTTGTCATTTTTGTCATTTTTGTCATTTTTGTCATTTTTGTCATTTTTGTCATTTTTGTCATTTTTGTCATTTTTGTCATTTTTGTCATTTTTGTCATTTTTGTCATTTTTGTCATTTTTGTCATTTTTTTCCATTTTTGTCATTTTTTCCATTTTTGCCTTTCTTACAGAAAGGTATAGTTATCGGTCGATTTGGGAGATCCTTAATTATGGGTCTTAGATATACCTTTATAGGTACCTATCGAATCAGCTCGACGAGTTCAGACGATGTCAGTGTATTTGTATGTATTGGTGTGATTTTTTTATAAACTTTGTCACTACGTTTTTGCGAAACTGGGAAGTACAATAAAAATGATTTTTGTCTTAAAAAATTTGATTTTTTTCCCTCTTCAATGTATAAAAGAAAGAAAAAAAAACAAAATAGTTTGAAAAATAAATTTTCATAGTAATTATCATCAAATCATCACTCCAAAAAACGTGTCAATTTGGCTGGCTAGCCACAACCAGCAATCACTAAAATCAAGATTATCGTATAAATGACGTCAAATTATAGATGACGTCATAGACACGGTGGGCGCGCTCACTGTGTGCGGTGGTTAAAATTACAGCCTCACTCACACTCATGATGTCATCATGCCGACAAAACGAATAAGAAAAATTCTTACATGAAAGATTATTAAAACTTATATTATGTACCAGTTCAGTATAAACCGAACCGGTTTCAAAAATTTTTGAAGTCGCAACTCCAAACCACATTATAAAAATATATAAATATATATATATACCACATTATAAAAAATATAAATAAATAAACAAACCGATGAGTGTAACATCTGACATCGCATTTATTTTTCTGCAGCGATGGCGGGCTTCGCTTCGATAGCCCAACGCTATATTCGCAAGCAAAGGTTTCCTTTAGAAGGAGAAACCACATAAGGGACGCGAGCGGAGCACACCATCTCAATTTCTCTCATACCGTTCGAGCTTATGTCGTTCGTGAGAGCATGAGAGAAATTGAGTTGGTGTGAATCGTCCGAATCATACGCACACAATTTCTCCATTTAGTAGCATTGACTCAAACTTTTAGCCTGTGCCCAAACCGCGATCGTTTTGTGCTAAAATTTTAGAAGGGTTATAAGACGCAAGCGGGAATCTGTCAGACAATTCTGTAGTAAATTTGTATAAGGACGAACGCGCAAAATGTGAACAAACCTAGCGTTGCATTTCATAAGGGCGAAACTAGCAGTCAGCTCGGTTCTCATTCCGAGCTGACTGCTAGTTTCGCGTTTGAAATATCAGAACATCTAATCAAATCCTGTTGGAACATCGCGATAAAATATAATAAATAAATAAATAATAAACAAAATAATGCGAAAAACAAAAAAAAAATTAATAAATTGCACGGAAGTTTATGTGCAACAAAACTGCATATTACATCATTGCACAAAATCTATAAATCAAGTAACTTTTCATCAAATAAATCAATAAAATCAAGAATACAAAAGTTGAAATAATTCCCATCTTCCAAAATTTGGTTTTAATCTTGTAATTTTTCGGATTTTTGATTTTTTTGAAATTTACATAAAACATTTCATACTTTATTTATCTCCCCCATCGGGTTTTTTTTGTAAATTTCGGGGTGACAAAAGAAGAAATTGAGATGTAATGTAGTTCTTCGAATGGAAATTTTCACTCAGCTGACAACTGACAACTGATACCGCTGCTGATCTCATGTTGGGTAGGGAAAATAGAATCTTATTGGAAAAAAAATTATGTCATACTGGGATAAATTCATCTAGTAGTAGCATGTATCCTGACGAGACAAACATCAAAAATACATATTTTAAATATTGTCGAGTATAAGTTGTTATTAAGAAAATTGACAAATCTTTCAAAAAATATTGTCAGTATGATGAAACAGGAAAAACTGTCCAAATCAACAAAATTAAAAAATTGACATAATTAACAAAATTGACAAACTAGTAAAATTGTCAAAAATGACAAAATTGACACATTTGGCAAAATTGAAAAAAATTACAAAATTGACCCAATCGAGAATTTTACAAAATTGGGAATTTTACAGTGGACAAAATTGACTTAGTGGACAAAATTGAAAAAAAATGACAGAATTGACAGAACATATTGTCAAAATTGACAAAATATATTGTCAAAAGTCAAAATTGATGAAACAGAAAACACTGTGCCAATTGGCAAAATTGACAAAGTTGATAAAATTGACATAATTAAAAAAAATTGACAAAATTAACAAAATTGAAAAAAAATGAAAAAAAAAATGACAATTTTGACAAAATTAAAAAAAATTGACAAAATTAACAAAAATTACAAATTTGACAAAATTGAAACAATTGACAAAATTGAAAAAAAAATTACAAAATTTACAAGATTTACTTAGTGGACAAAATTGAAAAAAATTGACAAAATTGAAAAAAATTGACAAAACATAGTGTCAAAATTGACAAAACATATTGTCAACATTGACAAAACATATTTTCAAAATTGTTGAAACAGAAAAAATCTGTGCTGATTGACAAAATTGACAGAATTGAAATAATTGACAAAATTGTGACAAACTTGACAAATTAACAAAATTGGCAAAATTGACAAAATTAACAAAAATTACAAAAATTAAAAAATTGACAAAACTGTAAAAATTGAAAAAACAAAAATTTACAAAATTGACCAAATCGACAAAATTGAAAAGATTGACTTAGTGGACAAAATTGAAAAAAAAAATGACTAAACATATTGTCAAAACTGACACTGTGCCAATTGACAAAATTGGCGAAATTGACAAAATTGAAATAATTGACAAAATTGTGACAAATTTGACAAATTAACAAAATGGACTATATTTACAAAATGTACAAAAATGACAAGAATTACAAAATTGAAAAAATTTAAAAAAATTTACAAAATTGACAAAATCGACAAAATTGAAAAATATGACTTAGTGGACAAAATTGAAAAATAATAGCAAAATTTACAAAACATATTGTCAAAATTGTCAAAACATATTGTCAAAATTGTTGAAACAAAAAAAATTGTGCCAATTGACAAAATTGGCAAAATTGACATAATTGAAAAAAATTGAAAAAATTGTGACAAATTTGATAAATTAACAAAATTAACAAAAATGTCAAAAATTAAAAAATTTACAAAATTGAAAAAAATTAAAAAATTATACAAAATTGACCAAACGACAAAATTGACTTAGTGGACAAAATTGAAAAAAAATTGACAAAATTGAAAAAATTGACAAAACAATATGAATTGATGAAACAGATAAAACAGTGCAAAATTAACAAAATTGAAAAACTTAACAAGATTGCAATTTGTCTTTATTGTCAAATTTGTCAAAAATTAACAAAATTGAAAAACTTAACAAGATTGCAATTTGTCTTTATTGTCAAATTTGTCAAGCTTATCAATCTTGTCAAGTTTTTCAATTTTGTTAATTTTGCACAGTTTTTTTCTGTTTCATCAATATAGACAATATGTTTAGTCAATTTTTTCTATTTTTTTTTTTAAACATTGTCCACTAGGTCAATTTTGTCGATTTGGTCAATTTTGTAAATTTCTTTCAAATTTTTCATTTTCTAATTTTTATCATTTCTGTTAATTGTGTCAATTTATTCCATTTCGTCAATTTTGTCAACTGAAAAGTTACAAATATGACAAAATTCTCATAAACGTAAATATGTCAACAAATTAATTCGAGACAAAATTTAACAATGGCCCTTATTCTGCGCCTCGCGTGACGTGACGATAGTAGAGTCACCCAAGTCACTCTATTCCAGAAGTCGGTTTAGGTGAGGATTGTCACTTCGGATGAACTTTGTGAGTTCTTACCCTATTCTCGTAGTCACCGTGGGTGAGAATCGTCGCATTCGGGTGACAATTTTAGGTGACAATTGTCGGTACCTTTTGAGGTGGTGACGGGATAAAAATTTAAAGGAAAATTTATGCAAAACAGAATAATCAGGCTCTAAACGTTTAATTACACTAAAGTATGATAGTTTAAGAATCAATCAAAACAAACATCACTTCAATTATTTGTTTTTTTTTCAATCATTTGTGCAGAAAAAAAAATTTAATAGGTAGACGTTGGAAATAAATTCAAACATATAAAATTGAAAAAGGTTATAATTTCGTATTATACAACATCGCGGGGGAATTTTTCACTTTCACCCGGTAATGTTGTTTTCGAACAAATTAATGTTACAGTTTTGAAGTCCTGTACTGAACCATTGTTTATCGACGTCGTGGTGTCGTATCCCATGTGTTGATCTGTATGCAAAGGACCAGTTTATTGGGGCAGCAGCCGTCGATTTCTGCTATTTTGTTGGATGTTTCTTTCCAAGCCGCTCCAAGGAACCAAACATATAAGACCAAATTCTGTCCGATTCGCTTTATTCAGCTCCAAAAGTTATTCCAGCTGCTTGCTTAAACCCTGCAATCCGTTAGTGAACGTTTGAGTACCGAAATTTGTACATTTTGATTTTAAATTTAATTTTAACATTTGGAATCGCGAACGAAATAAAAACAAACCGAGCAAATTTAACACATGAGTTCATTCGGTCGCTCACCTAGAATGAACCTCTGTCACTTTACCCGGACGACTCCGGGAATAAGGTGACAAATCTCACGGTGACTCCGAGGTGAGGTGACAATCATCACGTCACGCGCGGCGCAGAATAAGGGCCAATGGGACCAGTGTCAGTATTAACCGAACTGTTTTCCATTATAGTAAATCGAAGTTCCAATTATTTTGCCTTCAAAGTTTCTTCAATTACACTCCAATCGATGGGTGTAACATCTGACATCGCATTTTTCTGCAGCGATGGCGGGCTTCGCTTCGATAGCCTAACGCTATATTCGCAAGCAAAGGTTTCCTTTAGAAGGAGAAACCACATAAGGGACGCGAGCGGAGCACACCATCTCAATTTCTCTCATACCGTTCGAGCTTATGTCGTTCGTGAGAGCATGAGAGAATTGAGTTGGTGTGAATCGTCCGAATCATACGCACACAATTTCTCCATTTAGTAGCATTGACTCAAACTTTTAGCCTGTGCCCAAACCGCGATCGGTTTGTGCTAAAATTTTAGACGAGTTAAGACGCAAGCGAGAATCTGTCAGAAGATTTTGTAGTAAATTTGGTAATGGGAGAGCGCGCAAAATGTGAACAAACCTTGCGTAGCATTTCATAAGGGCGAAACTAGCAGTCAGCTCGGAACGAAACAAACGCGTTTGAAAATTTCGGAACATTTAATCAAATCCTGTTGAAACAACGTTAGGGGGAGGGGGATGGGGGCTGATAATAAAAAATTATGGGAAAAACAAATTAATTGGAATAAATTGCACGAAATGTTGTGTGCAACAAAATTGCATATTACATCATTGCACAAAATCTATAAATCAAGAATTATTTTTTCATCAAATAAATCAATAAAATCAAGAATACAAAAGTTGAAATAACTCCCATCTTCCAAAATTTGATAAGTGATAAAGTGATAATCTTGTAATTTTTCGGATTTTTGATTATTTTTTTCAAAATTAACATAAAATATTTCAAATTTTATTTATCTCCCACTTCGGGTTTTTTTTTGTTAATTTTGGAGTGACAAAAAAAGAAATTGAGATGTAATGTAGGTCTTCGAACAGTACTTTTTCACCCAGCTGACAACTCCATTTGTTTACATTTGGCCGTACGTCCTTTTGAAATAATCGATACCGCTGCTGATCTCATGTTGGGTAGGGAAAATAGAATCTTATTGGAAAAAAATAATGTCATACTGGGATTAATTCATCTAGTAGTAGCATGTATCCTGACAAGTTGTTGAAGACAAATATCAAAAATTCATATTTAAAATATTGTCGAGTATAAGTTGTTATTAAGAAAATTGCCAAAATTGACTAAACATATTGTCAAAATTGATGAAACAGGAAAAAGTGTCCAAACTGGCCAATTACAAAATTGACCAAATCGACAAAATTGACTTAGTGAACAAAATTGACTTAGTGGACAAAACTGAAAAAATTGAAACAATTGAAAAAAATTGACAAAACATATTGTCAAAATTGATGAAACAGTCAACTAAGTTGGCATAATTGTAAAAATGACAAAATTGAAATAATTGAAAAAATTTACAAATTTGACAAAGTTACCAAAATTAACAAAATTAACAAAAATTGCAAAATTGACAAAATTGGAGTAATTGACAAAATTGAATAAATTACCAAATTCACCAAATCGACAAAATTGCCTTATTGGACAAAATTGACTTAGTGGACAAAATTGAAAAAAATTGACAGAGTTGAAAAAATTGACAAAACATGTTGTCAAAATACGTCTCTTGTAAAATTAAAAAAAAAAATATTGTCAAAATTGTTTAAACAGAAAAAACTGTGCCAATTGACAAATTTGGCCAAATTTACACAATTGAAAAAATCGACAACACTGCCAAATTGAAAAAGTTGACCTAGTGAACAAAATTAACAAAATTGACAAAATTAACTAAAATAACAAAATTGACAAAATTGAAAAAATTGAAAAACATTTACAAAATTGACCAAATCGACAAAATTAACATAGTGGACAAAATTGACAAAATTGAAAAAAATTGACAAAACCGAAAAAATGACAAAATTGACAAAACATATTGTCAAAATTATACAAAACATATTGTCAAAATTGGTGAAATAGACAAAAACTGTGCCAATGGTAGGTTGTAAGAAACTATTTTACAGAGAGATGTCACTACTAGCGCTAAGAGCTGTCAAACCTCACGACCAGAAAAAAGACTCGCGTAAAATTTCATAAGCGCGAAACCAGCAGCTGGCTCGGATCGAGAAAAACATGTTTGAGATTTAAGTATATGTTAATTTCAAAACCTATTAAAACAATCAAAAACTTTTTGTTCCGAGAATATTGCTCACTTTTTGTTCGTTGATTATCAAAAACACTGCATTTTTTCCGTAAGTTTCTGATATTTCTGAGATTTGCCCTTTCTATTTTCGTTTCCGGTTCCTTCTAGAAGTTTCACCCAACTGAACGGTCGTCTTGATTTGGCTTGCAAATACGTACTCTGTTTTGTACTACTCGCAATACTAGAAATTCCGTTTTATTAGAAGGTGATAGAGAGTTTAAAAACAAGACAAATCTTTGGGTTTGTGTTATAAATTCATTGATTTGAAATTAAGGAAGTACCGAGTACATACAATTATATTAACCAGACCTTTATGATTATACTGACTCAACTTTTCGTTTAAATTTTTCTTATATTTTGCTTACTCTGTATAATTACGACCAGCCCAAAAATCAGGCTCGCTACTGTACCGCCATCTCTTAGCAGCAACAAATTTATTTGAAGATGCGCGACAGTTGGCATAGTTATTTCCCCATATCGGTAAAAAATGCAGAAGGCACTTAAATTAATCCATTGACAAAATTGACATGTTTGAATGAATTGACAAGATTGAAAAAAACTTGAATAATTTAACTTAATTGACAAAATTTACAAAAATGACCAGTCAAATTTGTCATTTTTGTTAATTATTCAAATAAGTAAAATTATCCAATTTTTTCAATCAATTCCAAAAATGGCAAAAATTACAAAAATATCGAAGATGCCACATATTACAACAATGAATAATTTTACAAAAAATTCAAGTAACGCAAAGACCAGTCAAATTTGTCATTTTTGTTAATTATTCAAATAAGTCAAATTATCCAATTTTTTCAATCAATTCCAAAAATGGCAAAAATTACAAAAATATCGAAGATGCCACATATTACAACAATGAATAAATTAACAAAAAACTCAAGTAACGCAATAATTATAGAAATCAGGAGATAACAAACTAGTCAAAGTTAGGACAAAATTGACACATCTACAAATGGAACAAGCTCAGCATTAACCGTACCGGTTTCCGGTATTAGTTACCAGAGGTCCATTCTAAATTCGTCATTCGCCATAATACGACTTTATGTATGTCGATGGGTGTAACATCCGACATCGCATGCTTCTCCAGCGATGGCGGGCTTAGATACTTCGCCCAACGCAAGCAAAAGTTTCTCTAAGAAGGAGAAACCAACTAAGGGACGCGAGCGGAGCACACCATCTCAATTTCTCTCATACCGCTCGGGCTTATGTCGTACGTTCGTGGTCATTATTCAGCATGAGAGAAATTGAGTTGGTGTGAATCGTCCGAATCATACGCACACAATTTCTCCATTTAGTAGCATTGACTCAAACTTTTAGCCTGTGCCCAAACCGGGATCGTTTTGTGCTAAAATTTTAGAACGCAAGCGGGAATCTGTCAGATAATTTTGTAGTAAATTTGGAAAAGGGCGAACGCGCAAAATGTAAACAAACCTAGCGTAGCATTTCATAAGGGCGAAACTAGCAGTTAGCTCGGAACGAAAAAAACGCGTTTGAAATTTCAGAACATCTAATCAAATCCTGTTGGAACATCGCGAGGGGGTGGAATAAAAAAAAATGGGAAAAACAAATAAATTGGAATAAATTGCACGAAAGTTTGTGTGCAACAAAATTGCATATTACATCATTGCACAAAATCTATAATTGATGTAATTTTTCATCAAATAAATCAATAAAATCAAAAGTACAAAAGGTGAAATAACTCCCATCTTCCAAAATTTGATTTTTAATCTTTTAATCTTTCAATTTTTTTTTTCTAAATTTAAATAAAATATTTCAAACTTTATCTATCCCTCCCTCCCCCCCCCCCCCCCCCTTCGGGTTTTTTGGAAACTTCGGAGTGACAAAAGAAATTGAGCTGTAATGTAGGTCTTTGAACGGTACATTTTAACCCAGCTGACAAGTCGATTTGTTTACATTTGGCCGTACGTCCTTTTGAAATAATCGATACCGCTGCTGATCTCATGTTGGGTATAGAGAAAATAGAATCTTATTGGAAAAAAATAATGTCATACTGGGATCAATTCATTTAGTAGAAGCATGTATCCTGGCAAGTTGTTGAAAACTAATATCAAAAATACATGATTTAAATATTTTCGAGTATAATTTGATATTAAGAAAATTGACAAAATTGGCAAAACATATTGTCAAAATTGATGAAACAGAAAAAAACTGTCCAAAATGACAAAATTAAAAATTGACAAAATTGGCAACATTGATAAAATTGACAAAATTGAAAAAATTGACACAATTGGCAAAATTGACAAAATTGACAAAATTAGCAAAACTGACAAATTTTACAAAATTGACAATATTGACAAAGTTAACAAATCTGACAAAATTGACAAAATGGACATAATGGACAAAATTGACTAATCAGGATAACTCAGGACATTTTGAAGACATATTTTCAAAAAACAGGACAATTCGAAAGTTTTCGAAAATTAGGACAACCTCTCGAAAATCAGAACAAATCCTGAAAAATAAAGACACCTGGCACCTCTGACGTGCATTACAATTGTTCAGTTGTTGTTGTTGTTTCTCTTGTGCTCAGAGGTGCCAGGTGTCCTGGTTAATCAGGATTTGTCCTGATTTTCAAAAGACCGTCCTAATTTTTTTAAACTCTCCAGTTGTCTTGATTTTTTGAAATTGGTGCATAAAATATCCTGAATTGTCCTGATTTTTATGAAAACCTCTCAAATTTAATCAAATTTGTATTTAAACTATGAGAAAATCTAATAAATCTATCATAAAACAGTTAAACCAAATAAGTATTCTTTAATATGATTTCCGGTTTTTATTAGGAATTATGTATATTGTGACTTGCATATGCATCCAAAGATAATTAACAATCTGTAAGAAAGGCTAGAATCCACTGTCAAGTGTATTAAATCGGGTTTTTCCATTTGTGAACGTTTCAACTTTTTGTTTTGCTACAAGTATCACATTGAGATACAACATTGAGTATCTGATAATAATCTTTTATTAAAGACAAAATTGAAAAGTTATCCCCCGGTGATCAGCAAAGCCAAGCATAAGCTCAAATTGATTTGAATTCAATGGCATCTCCTCAGTTCAATAATGTTCCATTGAAGTCAATACAATATCTTATCAATTACTTCCGGATATCTCTCTCCGGGTGGCAACACATAATCGTAAACATCTCAACCGGTCTGACTTTAATCAAGATCAAACTAGGAAAAGCCTTCATTACAATTGTCATTCCACCCATTTGGCTTCACTGAAAATCCCTTCGGTCAGCCAGCCAGCATCCCCATCAGATGACGACGATGACGACTATGAAGGAAACTTTCAGACCACACACGTCCAACTCGATTCAACTGGCACTCTGATGATGGGGGTGCCCACATGGTCATTATGGGAAACCCACTTCCTCGGCACACAACATTCCCTCAAATGAAAAATGCGTCCGTTATAAGCAAAATGAGGGGAAAATTCCCATTTGCATGTAAACAGATAATTTGTCTGATTACTTTATCCGTATCCGGGTATTCTTCCCCCACCAACCACCAGCTTCCTCCTGATCTAACTTGTTGAGGCAGCAGCAACAACAAGTTATACTGGACCGGACATTCCCATCCTGGCTGTGGGGAGTTGAAAATATCTGCCAAGACCAACAAAATTCCAAATAAACTTTTTCTCTTCATCTTATTCTTCTCGTTGAAAAGGATTATGCGCTGAGCAAAATGCAATCCTGGGAATGCTGGTAAAATTGCGTTTTGTTCGTTTCGAACCGGAAGACCCGCTCCGTAATTGATGAGATGAGTTCTAATGAATAAGCCGAATTTCTCTTAAAGTTAATGTTGGAATAACACCTGAAAGAAAATTAAAGTGATAAGTTTCATAAACTAACTTTGATTTTTAACTTAAATTGGGTCATTAAAACAATTTGAATTGAAAAACTTGATCAACTTACGTTATCAAATTCACCCAAACTAATTAAGGGCTGCCTCTTCTAAACGTAAAGTGCAATGACAAAGAGCTAATTCAAAAATCATTCCCAAACATCATTGACAATATCTGATCTGATCCAGGCTATAATCAACTGCTGACATCCGCCTCCAGGCAGTCAGTTTTTGGTTTTCTTCCACGTATCGGTACGCACAGCAAATTAACCCAATCATCGGATTTTCATCAAATGGGACACATAATAAGGTTCGTTCCTGCTGCCGAGATTTTTGGGTAGGACGTCGCAGTTTTTCGGTCCTGCCTGGTTGCTGAATAATAAAAAGATTTTTAATGAATTTTTATAATAGTTTATAATAGATTTTTAATAAAAGTTCCCAGATTGACAGATACGTTCATACTAATTATGAACTTCTAACATTAGCTTGGAGAACAGTTTTAAGAGACGACATCAGTAAATAAAATAATAACTGTTCATCTGGGGAATTTTGTATAAAAACTTGGCTAAATCCGGGCATTTGTTTTCAATATTGACGACCAAAAATCCGGGCAATATCCGGGCAAATGTTGTCAAAACCTTGGAATTGCTCAACAAAAATCATGAAAATGAATTGAAAAAAGCAAAACTCATCGACAGATTCAAAATAAATTTTTTTTTAAAACTCTATAAACTTTTCATGGTAATTTACATAAAACTTGCTTGAAAAAAAGTCGTTTTGGAGGAATAAATTGAAAAAGTTTACAACACATTTTTTTTTGATTTGCCATATGAAGTGAATAAATCCGAGCAAAATCCGGGCATTTTCTAAAGAAATTCGGGCAACTAGGCCAGGCCGGACTGTTCTCAAATTTTGTATTAGGTTTCCGGGCAAGCCCGGATAAAATCAGGTAATCTGGCAACTGAGTATAAGCGCATAATAGATTCTAATGGTTAACAAATGAAAAAAATATTGTTTGTAGATACCTATTCAGAGTGAAAAAAAAAGTTTAAAATGGTTCTATAATTTGAACCATTTTGTTAAAATATCTTTATTGAATTTTTAAAAATCATGTGTACAGAATATCAAAATAAAATAAGTTGATGTTTTTTCTTGATAATAATAAATTAAATAAATTGAACCTCTAACCAAACAAAGGTACAGTGAGCGAAATAAGAATAGCACCACTATGTGTTTTGCTTGTAAAAATATGAATTATTGAAAATTTCGAAACTTTTCTTCCACAGTTTGTTTTGAATTGCTTAACGGATAAATCAAGCATAAGTTTACTTTTTTTGCACGTAGCAATTGGCGTTGAGGACCAAAAATGTGAAAAAAGGGTGCGAAATAAGAATAGCACCACTTGAGTTTTTCAACAAAAACAAGATTATTTTTAAAAAATTACTGTGTAAAATTGAATAATAATGCTTCTACGAATTATTTGAATAGAAAACTGCATTTTAAGGAGTTTTCTAGAATTCCAAAGGTTTTCAAAGGTATTAAAAGGGGGATTTAAGAGATGCTCCTCTAGCGTTAAGGAAATTGATATTTGAGCTGTAATTCTTTTCCAAACTACTTACTTTCTTTATTAAAATGACGTGAAATGTTGAAACAAACATTCGGTATTAACTTTGAATCAGAAAAAATTATGTTGAAAATAAAAAACTTTGATTTTGTTAAGTAAACCACACTCTTTTCCAGTTTTAAGTCTTAGATGGCAGCACTATCTTGCAGTGTAAACCAAATTTAGTCTCAATATTGATTTTCCAGGTTTATTTAGGCCAATATTCATAATTTTGGGGTATTTTCGCATCACAGTTTTGTGGAAGCTGCAGAAAGCTTTTCCGGATTTGCAAAAGAATCACCAGCACAAAAAAGTACAACCGCCAAAATTCCTGCTCTTCTCAACTTCCGATTCAATTACAAATCATACCAATAATACTCCTAGCCGTCTGGTCCATCAAGCTCCATCGCAAAGTACAACTTCTTTCTGAAAATCGGTCCAAAAAATTCACTTTTAGTGACCTTGATGCAATTCTATTTTTTTATTTTTGGATTTAGTGATCTAAGAATTTCCAAAGCGTTCACACGGTACATGTATTTATTTCTTGACCAAAATCATCCAGCACTCCTTAATCAATCCCGGATATTCGAAAATGGGCATGAATTTGGTTAAATGCCAAGATAGTGCTGCCATCTATGACTTAAAACTAAAGAAATAGTGTTTGACTATAAAAAAAACATTAGTATTTTTGAATTCCAACCTGTTTTTTGGATTTAAACTCAGCCTCAAATTTATTTTTCATCATTTTGCATCATACTTATGAATTTTAATGAAGAAATAAAGCAGTTTGATAAAGTTTTGTAGCTTAAATATCAAATTCCTTAACGCTAGAGGAGCATCTCTTAAAACCCCCTTTTAATACCTTTGAAAACCTTTGGAATTCTGGAAAACTCCTTAAAATGCATTTATCTATTCAAATAATTCGTAGAAGCATTATTATTCACTTTTACACAGTAATTTTTTAAAAATAATCTTTTTTAGTTGAAAAACTCAAGTGGTGCTATTCTCATTTCGCACCCTTTTTTCACATTTTTGGTCCTCAACGCCAATTGCTTCGTCCAAAAAAAGTAAACTTATGCTTGATTTATCCGTTAAGCAATTCAAAACAAACCGTGGAAGAAAATTTTCGTAATTTTCAATAATTCATATTTTAACAAGCAAAACACATAGTGGTGCTATTCTTATTTCGCTCACTGTATAAATAATCAGATGTTGGAATAAGAGACCGTTTTGAAATGCCTTTAACAGATGAGTTAAGTGCCTCTATTAAGCAAAAATAGTTGAACCATATAATTTTTTTAATTTATATTATTGAAAGACCAAGTCTAAAATCTTATCATGCTCTTAGAATAAGAGTGGAACAGCTTAGAACTAATTTGAGAAAGAAAAAAATGACATTAAGGGGGGGGAGGGGGGTAGGGTCTAACGGGTAAAAAACACCATTTTCACGATTTTTTTAGAGCTATCGTTCAAACAAATGTATTCAAATTTTTTGCATTATACAAAGCATTGTTAAAAGAGCATTTAGTAATTTTTCGTAGAAAAATATTGAAAAACGAGCCGGTGACGGAGCACTTTCGAGGATGCCTTTTAGAAAACAGGATTTGCGGTGGACACTGTATCTCAGCACAGAATCATCTGAAGTCAAAAAATCAGAGCAAAATATTTTAAATAGATGTTTTTCTGGACCCCAACGTTTTTATTTAACTTAAAAAAAATTTTATGACATTTTTGTGGCTGTTTGAAGTAAAAACTACGATTTTTCACGAAAAAATCCGCCATTTTTCACTTGTAAAATCTCCCCAAAGTAAAAAAAAACAAAAAAGAAAAACGTTGGGGTCTGCTATTTTATATGTAGAAAATATGTTCCAAATTTGAAAAAAAAACGGATAAGTAGTTTTCAAATGACGATGTCCACGGACTTTAAAAATGTGCTTTCGAGAAAAACGCGTTTGAAGTTTCTGCTCTTGCTTTCTTGCAGTATTAGATAGGAGGAGATAAAAGCCTATAATTTCTACAGTTTTGCTTCAATTGACTTGAAAATTTGACACAACATTCTTGAAATGTTTTACAATAAGAAAATTAAAAAAAATCGATTTTTTGAAAGTGTCAGAACGGTATGGTTTCGTAAGAGTGGTTGGACCATACTGTGCTGAAGATCGTTAATGTTCGATTGGTTAGCATTTGAAAATAAGTGCAGTTTTACTTTTTTCTTAAATACTGTAAAGCTAGGTAAACTTTTTATTTCGGTTGGTAACAAGTTGAACAGATTTATACCTTTGTTCACTACACTGTTTTAAGCGAATGAAGTTCGAAATCGTTTAGTAAGGAGATTAACATGAGCCAAACTTCTTGTGTAGTGTGAACGAATTTCTGATGTAAGTATAAGATCTAGTTGGTGTTTAATTATGTTATTCAAAACTTTGTAGGTATACAAACAAAGATATACGAGCATAATCAACATATCAAGAGATAGCACTCTGGAATCGTAAAGCTGAAGAGTGGGATGTAGTATAGGAAGATTTCTTATGATCTTAATGGCTTTATTTTGCAATATACGAATTGGATTCAAATACAAACTAGCGCTGCTACCCCATATGGAATTCATGTAGGCAATATGAGGGTGGATATAGGCAAAATATATTTTCCAAGCAGTATTTTCAGTTATTATTGGCCGTATTTTTTTCAGCGCAAAGAGGTATGGCGTTATTTTAGAGCAAACCTTTTTTGTTTGAATATTCCATTTCATATTTTCGTCAATAAACAGACCCAAATATTTTACAGAGTTGACTTGTTGCACTAGTGATCCTCGTACAGAGATTTGTAGGGTTTGGGTATTACCTCGAAGATTAAATAATATAAAGTTGGTCTTTTTCAGGTTCATTTCCATATGATTTGATAGGAAATAGTCGGCTAACATTCCAAGATCATGTTCGATGCATAGTTTTAATGTAGCCAAATCTTCAGAAGTATATAAGATTGTAGCATCATCAGCATAAAGCTGCAGTTTTCCTACTAGAGGCAACGTGAAGATGCTATTGATATATATGATAAAAAACAATGGTCCCAAAATGGATCCTTGAGGAACCCCGTGTTTGATAGTTTGTAGTGAACTGGTAATGTTATTAATTTTTACTGCTTGTTTTCTAAAGCATGGATCACTACAAATCTGGACGCATTAAAACGGGTCTATCTCGGAGCTATGTAAACGAAATAAAAATGTTTTGTACTTGAAATGTAGGGTTTTTATTGCACTTTAAAGGAAAAATAATAAAAAAAATTATTCCGATGTTGTTTTGATGAATTTTCGAACTTTTCGTTGAGTATCACTCATTATAGTTTGAACACCCTATTCGCTGACCTCAGCGGCCATTTTGTTCCACAATCTCTTCATCTCTGTTGCATCCCGAGTCGTCCTACCATTCTTCTTCATCTTCTGATTGACAATTGCCCAAAATTTTTAGATAGAGCGGAATTGAGGGTAGTTGGTTGGCTTGATGTCCTTTTCGACAAAATCCACCCGTTGGCCCAATACCACTGTAGAACCTCCTAGCTGTAGTGGCAGCTTGCCAAATCTGGCGAAAACTTAACTAGGGTAGGTGTACCCTCCTCCGTCGTATCCCTCTGATTCGTCGTAATTCATGAATGCATGTTTTAGAGCCGAAAAATCACTTTCCACTATAATTGGCTACTTCACATGATAAACTTAAGCTTGTGAATTTATTTTCTATCACAAATTTGTCACTTTTAAAACTATTTCTTAATTTATTTGATATTGAAATCGCGAAGTGAATTGAATTATTAGCGCACTCCGCCATATTGAAAAACGAACTTAGTGATCCCCCCAACGTGTTTCTTTGTTTTAACGCTTCTTGTCAATGGATATAACGATCAAAATCATAAAATTCGACAGAAAAGTGTTGAAATAAAATTAGAAAAATGATTTCAAACTAATCTGAACTATATAAATTTGTCAATATTCGATTAAAGTCGAACCGCTCGGGCCCCATAATTCGTCGTAATTTTGCGACAGGAATAGGAAACCGTTTTGCAAGAATTGGAATCAGACCGGTTCATTTTTACTATTTTTAGCTGAACACAGTCGGACTCATAGAGAATGCATATAATGGATTTCCAAGTAATCACAACACAATACAGTAATTTTGTTTATTTTGAAGCTAGGAACTTGATGCGCTGGGAGAGGGAGATAAGATTGAATCTTTACGATGCATGGAAAAACGATGCAAAAAATTCCCGTCGAAGGTCAAAATGACAAGAGAATTTGGATGAATGGATCATTTAAACTTTGAAATAAGAGTTCATGAGTCTCTGGTTTGGATCTCAATAAAAGTTTGGATAAAAAATCGGTAGATATGATTTTTTGTACATCTATTATATAAAATTCTCTTGTAACGGTGTTTGTAGTACTACTCCTCCGAAATGATCCAAACGATTCGAATGAAATTATTTTTAGAATATTCTGTAGCCATGCGAATCGGTTTATATCGAATAAAAACAACACAAAGTCGCATCAGTTGTCCGTAATAATCAAATTTGTAGTTTTTTGAATGATATAAAAGTCATGGCTTCCATTTTTTCGTGATTTTTTTCCTTTGGGCGGTTTGTTTTTCGTCTCCAAGGTCGAGGCGTCGCGAGCAGACGTCGTTAGAATATAGTAACCATGGCATAGCATACTGATCAGTGAGAATATTTTGGCGCGTATTTCTCAACCGAGCATATTTTCAATGCAAGTGGTGACGATATGAAGCCATGATGTGATTTTTTTGATCTTGATTCCTAGCTCATTTCTACAGCACATGGTTATGAATGACGCCAAGATGTGACTCAGGTTGACATTTTGCTGATCGAATAAAACATATAATATTTGTTTTGCCAAAATCTGAAATTGAAAAGTCGGGCATCCATTTTTAGAGATTTTCTTTTCTTCGAGGGGTTTGTTTTTCGTCTGCATGAGCGAGGCGTCGCTAGCAAACGTCGTTACAAGATAATAGCAACCAAAGCATACTGTTCATTGATCGCTGGAAAAATTTAAAAATTAGGCGCCTATTTCTCAACCAAGTACCTATATTTCTTATGCACGTGGGGGCGATATGCAACCTAAGTGTGTTTTTTTTTTCTTGCTTATTTTATTTGTACACAGCACATGGTAATAAATGACGCCTAGATGTGACACGGATTGATATTTTATCGATCGAATCAAAACCATAGAAACAAATTTAAATATTAAAACCATTTTTAATTCGTGATAATTCAAATAGTAAATTGTTGTCCAAGAAATCTGAATTTGGTAATGATGCATATGAAATAATGTTATGACAAATTGTGGACGTTTAAAAAAAGAAATTAGGAAGCTTTACATTCAATTTCGTAACTGAACAAGAGTCTGTGTCCTATGAAATAGATTAGACAGGATTGAAGTTTTTAAAGGCCGGATGAACTTTTTGATTTTTTGCAAACGTAAGTTGAAGTTATCAGTGAAATAATCTACATTTTAATAACAGAAAGCTAGCATATCGCATTTTCCGGAAGAATTTCCAATTAAGAAAGTAGACGAGAGCAACTTTAAACTTTAAACTTTTACAAAAAATGTAAACATTATTTAGTCATCTATGAATTGTTGAGCCCAAAACAACAATCTGATTAAATAAACTCAACTCTTTTTTTATCATTTATTAAAAAAACTGATTACATGTTCACTGTTTGTTTACATACAATTCAAGTATGAACTCAACATGAAATGTGTATTTTTGTTTTACATATTTCGGCTACATAGAAGAAACTTTTCATTCATTTTTTTGTTGAAAAGTTTTTTCGTGATTGATATTCCAGGGGCAGAAGATTTTTTTAATGAACTTTTAATATGACCTGAAAGAATTAAAAATAATATTAATTCCTGTAATTTCTTAGGTGGAATAAGTGAAAACGCGCCATTTAGCAATGAAACTACTACCATTTAAGAATTTTATCTCCCAAATGGCCAGAAAGGATATTCCGAGTGTTGAATCGGAAGCGGATATTCAAGATGATAAAAAAGACAAACAAGAACAAGTATTAAATTCATTTTAAAGTCTTTTCACTGACGCATCTGAAAAAACCTATGTTTTTTTCACTTGCCCCAATAAATTGGACAAATTTATACTTTGATATTTCTTTTTGGAAACATAACTATTTTTTTTTTGAGAATATTAATTTTTTCAGAAAATATGAAATTAAGATTTACAGTAAAAAAAGACACCTATTTTTTATTAAGGTTTTGTTTAAATGGTAATTTCCTGGAAACAAAATGAACTAATGAAACCATCGAAGCCTGAACAGATTATTTCTATTAAATTTCAAAAACTCTGCTTTGCAATAATATGTTTTTAAATCATAAAAAATATTACATAATCCTAAATAAAATCGCAGATGACCACCAACAATTTTCAGGAAATTTTGAAATCAGAACATCCCAATGCTTTAATTTGAATCTTTAAAATAATGGGTGAACATATCTAAACATATTTATTCCTCTTTTCAAAACCAATCGTTTCTTCGATTCATTGGGTTAAAGTTCAAAAGAATTAATTTGCATTTTTTGCTCGAATTAATAAAAAAAAAAGGAATTTGCAGTATACAAAGTCGCCAGATTTAATGCCATGACAAGTGCTGTTTGGGAACAATTTAAGTTGAAATGTGTAAAGTTGATAAGTTTAGTATCAGGCGAAACTTTTTTTAACATGATTTTGGTGAAAATATGGATTTTAATTCAAACTGCTTCGAAGGATGAGAATGGTGAATAAAAGCTGTTTGATAACAGTTAGTAAAATAGCTTTTCTTATGTTTTTTTTTTATTTCTTCAGCTCTAAAAAATATACCATCCAAAGCTAATTGGGAGCTGAAAGCGCTGCGTTATGCAAAATATTCAGCAAATACTCCAAAAATTGACCCGATATTCAAAATTCTATTTTAAAAAAGATTCATAACCAATATATTCTTATAAATGAGAAACTTTTTATTTCGGTTTAAACCTTAATGTAAACTCGAACAAAACGGAATAAATCTACTTAATGGAATACAACAAATGAAACATACATATTATCAACATACAGTTTTTTTATGGAACAAATTACAAAAAGTGAATTATGAAAGAATTAAACGGGACGATTCGAGTAAAGGTAATGGAGAGAAATGTAATAAAAACTAGGAAAAATGGAAAACGAACGCCAAGATGACCATGGTAAGACGAAGTTTACCGGGTCTGCTAGTATATATATATAGTCGTTCAAAACTCAACAAAATCAAACCCGCTTATATTCTGATTTCTACCATATAAGTTTTAATACTTGACTCATGTTTGCAGCATTTTTATAAATTCTCAGTGAATTTTCAACAAAAGATGTTTTGTCGTTTTTGACATATTACAATTTGAATGAAAAAAGTCGAAAAGATTAATTTCAGCTGGATTACTCTACGTCATTTCCCAAAAATTTTAACCCAAACAACAAAATGTTAGAATAACAAAGCGTCAATTTCAGAAAAAAAAAATTTTGTAAAAACTTTTATCGCTCGCAAAAAAACTTGAATAGATGAGCTGAACCAGTCTAATGCGCATCACACGCATCAACGTGGCGTTGCTTTGTGTCGATATCCTTCGCCAGGGTTCCCACATGCATAAGAATACACATGTTGACAAAACGCAAGTGTGATTCTGCCTCTCCTCAAATGTCTTACTATACAGTCTCATTGCGTAGAAAAACATACAGTACTATTAAAAATGTTGATGTTCTTTAAATATATGCAGTTACTGTGTAAATTTGTGCCATGTAATTTGTGAAAAATGTTTGTTTGAATGTTATAAAATCTTATTTTACAGCCAAATCCTGGATCATGGCAGCCCTGGCAGCCTACAAAATACATTTGCAGGGTGGATTCAATTTGTAAGGTCTAATATTGTGCTGCCTGCAATTGCCTTAGCCAAGTAATGGTACCTGGCTACAAAAACGTTACCTTGGCATTTCTTGGCAAGTCCATTTTATTGCGACTTAGATCTTATTCGAACTTTGCAGTTATCCTGCGCGGTTGATCCGTGCGAAGTAAATAATCGCATTTGTATGAACCGCAACCGCAAAATTTCAAATCTATCCCTCATGAGGGAGGAATAGTTTGAGACAATTTCGGTACAATTGAATAGAAGGTATAATTTTGTCTGTGGTATAATACTTTGCTGCCTGCAGATGCATTAGCCAAGCAATGGTAGACCTGTTTAGAATAAAGCTATCCTAGTTTCATAGCTTATTGCAACTGGTTACTCGAGAGAACTTCTGCTGTTATCCTGCGCGGTTGATCCGTTCGATGTAAGCTGATGCTAATTGCATGAACCGCAACCGCAAAATTTAAAACGTACTTCTGAAGAGGGTGGAATAAATTGAGACAATTCCGGTCTCCTTGTACGACGGAATTAGGGACGTAATTACGTACGTTTCGTCATCCATGAGGATGCATCCGTCGAACTTCGTTGGAATCTTCTTGTATAACTTGCGGGCACGTCCTTTGGCTACTAAATTCTGCTTCAATGCCGGTTTGGTTGCTTACTGGCCCGATACGATCGTATTCCTTCGCGTAGACGAATTCTGCTGACGGTGCACCGGTCGGCGTTGAATTTCTTGGCAATGTCATAGTCCGACTACCCTGTGTTTTCCAAGATCGTTCTCAACACCTTCAAATGCAGTTTCTGATCCTTAATTCCACTATGACGCTTGGTATGAACCTGCCGATCTATAGTACGCATCTCACGGAAACGTTTGAGAACGCTACACACGGTTGATTTGACCATTTTTAACGATTTCGCGATTTTTTAACCCGACCACGTCGGGTTTTTGACGTGGTTGTTCAAAATTTATTTTCATCTCGCGGCTTCCATCACGTGTAACTTTTTCGAGATAAAACGAATCGTAATGAAATTTTCAGCACTGGTAGAAGAAACATTCCTCTACAAAGTACTGCCAAAACATTCCAGATCCGACAACTAGGAGCACTATGGTAAAATAAATAGTGCGTCCAGATTTGTAGTGATCCATGCTTTATTATGTAAATAGGATTGGATTAAAAGCTGAGCATCATAAGAAAAACCAATGTCAGAGAGTTTTTTGACCAGCAACTTATGGTGAACAGAGTCGAAAGCTTTTTGAACATCAATAAATACACATGCTACAAATTTTGTGTTGTCTAATCCACTTGAGATTCCATCTACTAGGTTTATGGCAGCAGATAAGGCATTAGACTTCGGTACGAACCCATATTGGTTGGGGTGAATAATATTATTTCTTATACAAAAATCTTCACCCTTATTCTCGTTTTCGATCGAATGACATTCGTTCGAAAGTTAGACAATTTCGTATTCTTGTTTTCGTTCGAACGAATCAGAGCAGTTCGATCTTTCGAACATAGCTCGTTCGAACGAAATAGTGCATTCTCGTTTTCGATCGAACGTATTTTTTCTTACGGCTGCCAAACGCAAGTACAATCCTGCGAATCGTGAGCGTTTGGCAAAAAGTGTAGAAAAATTTAACAACGGTTGCAAAATTTCTAACTGGTGCAAATGAACCAATGTTTGTATGAGGTAGCTGTGGATTCAAAAGGTGAATTAAACTATGAAACGGAACGAATAAAACGTTCCGGTTTTCGACCGAACGTATTTTATCTACGGGTTTTCAAACGCAAGTCTGAACCTGCGAACTGTTGACGTTTTTAGGAAGGTGACTTTCAGATAAGTAGAAAAATAAAATTTTGTTTGAAGTGAATTAAATATTAATTAAAAGAGAAGTAAAATTAAATGGTTTAGTTCCAAAAATATTAATAACCATTGTAAAGTTTATTTACATTGCTTGCTTTTAAACTTCCTTGAGATTGCCGTTTTTTTTCACCTCTCGACGGAGCTGCTGTTCTAACAGCACCGGACGCTCCACCCCACCGATTGACATCGATAACAGCTTCTAACGATCTGTTCTTCAGCCATTGATCATTTTAGAAACAGCCTCGCCTCAACAGTGGTGATGGTTTATCTTGCTTGCGGTTTATGGTCCGGCTCGTTGAACATCATGCAAAATCCAAAACAGCCCCAATGTCGACTTGTTTGATGTTGATGGTTTTGTTTTGATGAGCCGTTCCGTTTGATGACAATTTTCGCGATTCCCATGGCTCTGGGTCGTTCGGTAGGCCATTGATTCCCGATCCGGCAGGAAAAATTTCACTTAATTACCACAACAATCTTGTTGTTTACATTGAATTGGCTGGCGAGAAATGTCATTTTGATACGCAGGGCTGTCTAAAAATTTCGAATTTCATCTGGTAACACCAATCTCGAACGTATCGAATTCGATCGAAAACAAGAATAGCCTTTCCGAATTCGTTCGAAAGTATCCGTTCGAACGAAAGCCAGATACGCCGTTAACAAGAATAGGGGTGCTTGTATTTGCGCATATAATGTTTTCTCGAATGGTTTGGAAAATGCATTTAGTACCGATATTGGTCGGTAATTGCCAAGAACAGTTTTATCAGCCGATTTATGAACTGGTATTACTTTCGCATGTTTCAAGTTATAAGGGAAATTACAAGTACTTATACATTCATTGATAAGAGTCGTATACTTTGAAAGGTAGAGTATCTTGTATTTTTTCATAAACTTCGTTGAAATTCTGTCCAAGCCAGTGGCTGCATTGCTATCAAGTTCATCAATGCATTTGGAAATATGGCTTTGCAGTACAGAAGAAAAATTAAATGTAGGATTTAGAACATTTCTGTCTAGAACAAATGATTCTGATGGTTCAGGAATTTCATTACATACATCAAGGTAGAATTTATTAAAAGCATTAGCTACCTTTGTCTCATCTGAAACCAAATTGTCATTGATTTTGATTGTATACTTTTGTGTATCTTTTGTTCCTGTTTTGTTAAAAACTAGTTCGTTTATTTGTTGCCACAGAGATTAAGGATTTTTTAAGTTATTTTGTATTTTAGAATCGTAGTGATTATTTTTTGAGCATTTAATTTTATTGCTCAGCAAATTTCGAATCCGTTTATGTTTTTTTTTATTAAAAGTAATTATTTAAAACTTTTATAATACATTACAATTGTTTCTTTCTGCTGATTGAACGCTTCAAAACTCGAAGGTTTTTATAGGAAATAAGAAGCCTGAGTACGCTCTAAATATTTACATCATGATTACATTTTTCATCTAAAGCTTAGTTAGAAAAATAAAGTACATATTATACGAAAAGTCGATTTCATTTCACTTCTTTCGATAATTTGAGTTACAGGAACTACTCCGCACGTTACGTTGACTCCATGGTCTTCGGATGGCCTCTGCTTTAAGGTGATCATTAGGTGCTGGAACTATCACTTGTTTCGATCCGCTCACATCATTTTCCGATGAATAGTCTCGCACAGCAGTACGCGCCGATTTCCTTTCTCGTTTTTTCGCCTTATCGCTCCGCTGGCTACAATTTTCCTCTTTCTCGATACTAATAGATGTTGGTTTCACATTTGTTTCCTCTAATCGTTCCGAGCTGTTGTAGTTTTCGGGTACAGGGCTATGATCTCCATTCGTTTCCAATCGAGTGCTCAACGAATTCAGCGCTACCACGTGAAGTGACGACGAAACCGAGTTCCTCAAACCATCTGCTACTATATATTCGGATTCAATCGTTCTATCGTGTTTGAGAGCATCGTACAGTTTTCGCTTTTTTGAAATCAAGCTTAAAATTTTCTGTGTTATGTATGGTTTTTTTGGTTTTATTCAATTTTCGAATGGGTATTGATTTGGTATTAAGTTCAATTACATTTTGATAATGATGAATAAAACTTTCAAAATTATCAGTGGAGAGGGTGGACTGTATGCTTACTGTGAGCGCTTGGCAAAACTACCACTGGTGTGGCAAATTTGTCCGCCCCCCTCGTGGGATTGGACCTCAAAGGGACAACCACGCATGGTTGTCCCACCAGTGGAGACAGGTTGTCACAACGCTGCCTGGGGGCCAAGGCTCGGGGGGTCTCGGTCGCCTAGTTGACCGAGATCCAAACTCTTTCGAAGTAGGCTCTGAAAAGAGCCGATTGGTTGTGGAATCGGAGCAAGAGCAGGAGCGAAGCAAAGAGAACTCGATGTTTTACTGATGCTTCATTGTTTATTTTCTCTTGAACTATTTACTTTTTATTCACTTGATACTGCACGCGACGCTGGCTGCTGTTCTTCTCTGGTGGCCTTAATGCAGCCCACTGCTGGTTGGCTCTCTTCTTGAGCCGCTCTCGGCTCTCCCGAGACGATGTTGATCTGCCGACGGTTGGATTAAAACTCACCCGACTAGTTTTTTTTTTTTTTTTTTTTTTTTTTTTTTTTTTCCAGGATTTTCATCCTTTAGGATGATTCATCCTTTTTCCATCCGTGTCTTGTGTTGTTTTGTTTTATTGTTTTTTGTTTTTGTTTTTGTTTTTGTTTTTTTTTTTGTTTTTTTTTTTTTTTTTTTTTTTTTTTTTTTTTTTTTTTTTTCTAGTAACAAACATTTATGGAGTTAAAGAAAGATAAAGGATAGTGTCGAAAGAGAAGATAATGCAGTTTAAATGTTTTTCATATTTATGATAGGAAAGGGAAAGATAGCCACAAACAGGAAGTTAGATTTTATGCATAAGGCCAGTTTCCTTAAGGAATTTGATCATTTTATCCTCTTCTTGCGGACAGTTAGACAAAACTTCTCGGAGGCTTATGCTTAGATCACACATTTGTCTTTGGTTCGAGTATATGGGGCAATTTAGGAGAATATGTTTGATTGTTAGGAGGCAGTTACAAGAAGGGCAGATGGGAGGATCCTCTCGATCCATCAGATAGCTTTGGGTTAGTAGGGTGTGTCCAATCCGTAGCCGTGTGAGGGCTCGACGTTCATTAGGATTGGGTCGATCCACCCATTTGAGGGTGGAGTTTTTTACTTCACGGAGTTTGTTGTCCTGTACTGATCTCCATTTAGCTTCCCAAGCATAGGAAAGGTTGGTTTTTGTTGCTTTATAGGCATCTTGTTGGGGGATGGGAAGGGGGGGAGGGGAGATTTTGGCACCTTCAGCGGCAAGCCTGTCTGCTGCCTCGTTGCCTGGTATTCCAGCATGGCCGGGGATCCATACGAGACTTATCTTTTTCATCAGGGCTTCATCAGAGATACTTGATATCCAAGGGTGTTTAAGGTTGCCGGCGAGGACTGCCTTGAGGACACTGGCAGAATCGGAGAACACAACGTGGGATCCGGCCTCACCATTGGAACCTCTTATAGCGTTTAATAGTGCGTAGGCCTCAGCACTAAAGACGGAACATTCGGCCGGTAGTGCGAGACTTCTATTGTTATGTCCGTCGAAAATACCACATCCCACACGGTTTTCATCCGTTTTGGAGCCATCTGTGAATATATGGATAAAAGAAGAGTATTTTTGTTCTACCAATGAGCGGAAATTAGGAAGAACCACATGTGTAGGTTGGCCAGCTTTCAGTTTGTCGAGTAGACTAAGGTCAACTTTAGGGCTATTATCGGACCAATATCGGAATTTAACTGTTTTTCTTGGACAAATGCTCGGTAAACAGCTACCTGTTAGTTCTTGAAGCAAGAGATTTGTACGCGACACTATGCAAGCGTTTTCGGCGCCACCCATCGCTAACCAGCGTATTGACTTGGATGCAAGTTGTTGGGTGACCAGGTATTTAAAGGGCATTTGGCCACTTTCAGCCATTAAGGAGAGTATGGGACTGGTTTTAAAGGTGTAACCTACAGTTCTTATGCACTCATTGTATAGAGGTTCAAGTTTTTTAAAGAGTGCATTATCAGCTCTACTGATAAAACCTAGACCGTACAGCATGGCAGGTAGTACCCATCCATGAACGAATCGGAAGAGAGGTTGACGATGGGCTAGGCTAGTTTTGTTGCTGAGGATGCGTAGGATATTTATTTTATTGAGGGTATTTTTACGGATTTGGTTTAAGTGGAGGTTGAAGGAGAGGCGGTCATCCAGCCAGATTCCAAGTAATCTAAACGAATGGACCAGTGGAATCGGTTGGTTGTTCAGAGTTAGTGGGGGTATCTTCTTTAGTTTTTTTCGATTGGGGCCTAGGTGGATAAGTTTGGACTTGTGGGGGGAAAAGTGAAAGCCTGCGGAAGGGGACCAAGCTTCAATACTGTTCAGTGCAGTTTGGAGATTTTTGCGGGCCATACGAGCAAAAGGAGAGATGGAAATTAGAAGGATGTCGTCGGCATAGATGAGAATTTTTATGTTGTTAGGGATGAATTGGAAGATTGAGTTGATGGCTATGAGGAAGAGCGTGGGTGCGATCACTGATCCTTGAGGGACCCCGTTGTGTACGGGTTTGGGACTGGAGCGATGGCCGTTTATTTGAACCTGTATCGATCGGTTAGAAAGGAAGCTTCGGATATATTGTGTCATATTTCCTGTTACACCCCAGGTAATTAGGTTGCTCATAATTGTGTTCCGATCAACTTTGTCGAACGCTTTGGCAAGATCTAGAGAGAGGACTTCTATATGCCGGTGTTCATTCAGGGATGTGTCCAGGAGTGTTTCCAGAGAACCAAAATAATCGTCCGTGGACATGCCAGGTAGAAAGGCGTATTGCCTAGGATCTAGTCGACCCTCTTGATCAAGAAAGGCTTGTAGACGACGATTCACTAATCTTTCCATAATTTTGCCGGAGCAGTTTAGCAATGTAATGGGACGATAATTATCCACCAGGTGTGAGTTTAGCTTGGGTTTTGGAATGGGGATAACAAGGCCTAGTTTCCATTCGTCGGGGATAGATCCATGTTTCCAGATTTTGTTTATTAACGTGAGAAAAGTTAGTTTGGCAGAAGGGGAAAGATTTTTGTAGAACGGGTATCCCAGATCGTCTGGTCCAGCGGATTTGCCTTTAACTTTGCGAAGGACAAATTCAAGTTCATCCGGCTTAAAGTCTGTATTATAGGCAGGTGTGTTGTTGTGGGAATCAGGGAGGTGAGAAGGGGGAGAAGGTTCGAAGTTATTTGGAGGTGAAGAGCATATTGAGGAAAAGTGATTGCTAAAGGTTTCAGCTATAACAGCGGGATCGCTTACATATTGTTGGTTGAGGAGTAGGTTGTATTGATTTTTGCGAGTTTGCCCATTGAGGATGCGAATTTTGTCCCAAACAACTTTAGACGGTGTATCTGGGTGTATCTCTTCGGTGAATTTTTCCCAGCTTTTAAGTTTAGCCGTACGAACAGCTGATCGGCAAGCAGATCTGGCAACTTTGTACAGTTCGAGGGCAGGAGACTTTCTAGGATCGTCATTAGGGATTCTCCTTAGTGATCTCAATCTTTTTCTTCGCAGTTTCACAGCGTCGCGAACGTCTGAATTCCACCATGGGACAGCGGTTTTACCGGGAATTCCTCTGGTCTGAGGTATCCAATTTTTGGCAGCTGTATGTAAAATGTTAGTAAAGACTGGGAGGGTTGAGGGGTTGTCGTGTAGGATTAGGTCGTCAACTTCTGCTTGGTAGCTATACCAATCAGCCTCTTCGAACTTCCAACGGGGGCGAGCAGTGATTTCAGGGGTGGAGTGTACAGCTTTTATTAACAATGGAAAATGGTCACTACCAAATGAGTCATCCAGGACTTGCCAATTAAACTTGGAACAAAGTTCCAGAGAGACAATTGTCACATCAAGGGCAGACATATTACCAGTAACTGGGTCCATTCGGGTTGGTAAGGTGTTGTTAAGTATGGTTAGATTGTGGGAGAAAACAAGCTCTTCGAGATAGGATCCTTTGTTTGTGGTATGTGTGCTTCCCCAACTAGTGCTATGAGCATTGAGATCGCCCATTATCAGAAAGGGAGGGGGAATCTGGGGGAGCAGTTCATCAAGTTTACTTTTAAAATCAATGAAAGTCATATGGGGTGGAATGTATAGAGATACTACCGTTATTTTGAAAGGGTGATAGAGCTTGGCACAGATAACATACAAAGGTGAGTCGACTCTCACGAGGTCATAAGATACGCTATTTTTTATCGCAATTCCGGCACCTTGTTTTGTGATGGAGTCAGAAATAGTGTGGAGATGATAGTTTTTGAATAAATTCTGGGGAGGGGTGGAATTTGTTAGGATATCTTGGATGGCGAAGACCGATGGAGAAAATTGAGACAGAATGCTTTGGATTTCTGGGAGTCTCACTTGTAGACCTCTGGTATTCCACTGAATTGCAAAGTTGAGTGGTTTTTTACGAGTAGGTGAAGGGTAGGAGGGGCTGTTTTGTGTCATCATTGGGTTTGAATTATTTATTGTGTCCATTATTGTAAAAAGGTTGGTTTGACTTACCGGGTGTGTTAGGTGGAGTTAGCCGGGGGGTGGTTACCTGTTGTTGTACCTTTTCGGAAATTGGGTTGGGACACTCGTTTCTTTTTGGGGCCAGTTGTCGATGCGTTTTCGGTTGGGGATTGGTCACCAGATGATTCGCCGTTGCGGTTGCGTTTCGGTGTTGATTGGGCTGAGGATTGGCTGGATACACTGACCATCGTGCTGTCAGAATCGACTTCGGAGCTTGATTCTTGTTTTCCCTCCAATTTCTGGATCTTGCTGTTTAATCTGGTAATTTGGGCTTGCAGTTGTTTGATGATAGCGTCTTTGTCGTCTAATGGCTTTTGGCTGCGAGAGGATTCAAGTCGTTGCTGGATCTTGCTGATGGGGTTTTGGGACGATGCACATCGGGATCGGTATTCTTTCACGGCAGCGGCTTGGGAAATCCCCATATCCACACGGATATGAACTATTTCCTGCTCTTCTTTCTGTTTGGGACAGATTCGGTTGTTTGCAGCGTGGGGACCATCACAATTGATGCATCGTGGTGGTTTGGAACACTCTTTGTGGACACCGGATTCACCGCAAGTAAGGCATACAGGGTTGTGTTGGCAGCGCAGCTTGGTATGCCCGAATACGCCGCATTTTAGGCACATAAGCGGGCGAGGGTAGTAAGGACGAGTTGAGGCGCGGATGTATCCAAAAAAGATGTGAGGCGGTGGAACGGAACCTTTTATGGTCAGCACCATGGTGTTGGTCGATTCTTCCTTCCCGTTTACTTTGCGAACAAAGCGATAAACCTTCGTTACACCTTGATCGCACAAATACTCCTGAAGTTCCTCGTTTGTGAGACCAGAGACATCTCGGCAGGTAACAACGCACTGGCAAAGGTTGAGTGATGGATGATCGGTGACGGTGACGGGGGTTTCATCAATAAGCTTTGATAGCTTCTTCAGACTGTTTGCTTGGCTTGGGTTCCGCACTTTCAGAAGATAGGAGCTGCCGCCATCGATAGGGTTGGCTCCATCAATTTTTCCCACGGCCTGGTCGATCGTTTTAGCGATGATAAATGGATTCGGTAACTTGGCGTCGGGGTTTGGCTTGAGAACCAGGAACTGGATCTCCCCATATAATCCTTTGGGGTCCATCCAAACAGGAACCGTCCTTCTGTTGGATGAACCCGGTGGTCCGGTTTGACCTCCCCAAGGAGGATTTGAATCCATCGTAAGATGGAGCGGTGGTAGCTAATCTCTCAGAACTGTCACTATGATGTTGTACTTTTCACACTACAAGATTAGAAGCACTGAATCAGCCGTTCTGAAAAGAACAGCTGCTCTTTCGATTCAGCCCTCTACGCCAGAAACAATCAAAACACTCTCGAACAATCGAATGGAAAACTTTCTATTAGCGTACAACACGTCTAATCACGTCGACGGTTCGCAACTGTGTCACCCGACTAGAGCGCGACCGCTTGTTTTTATAGCGCTCGCTACTCGGGCGTCGCGCATCGGATTTTCTCCCTTCTCGCTGTTTCTCCGGTTCTTCAGTCCGCTGGGTGGACTGAACAATCAGTATGATCCACATTAAGATCTGTGTCGGATATATTATCATATCTCATTATAGTTTTAACAGACTGACTGGATTTTGTGGTTGGTATTTGTTGATTGACCGACAGTATGATGGTTTTATGGTCGGATAAGTCGGGATCATTTTCGAGTAGCGTAAAATGAAAATTAAGCGAACACAGATCAGTTAATACATGATCGATGATTGTAGAAATGGTATTAGAAACTCTTGTAGCATATTTACGATCTATCTTTAAAATCATAAATCCATTGCCCTGAATTGTGCTACAATAATTGAGTACCGTTGCATCATTATTGTCGAGAAGATTAATATTGAAATCTCCGAATACTAGGCTTTTTCGGTAACTTTGAAGCAACAAATCAAGATGATTTAAAAAAAGATGAACACTTCTTCCAGGGTTATATGTTCCAAATAAATTTATTTTGAACTCTGGCAGGTTCACAATCAGAAAGTCTGATTCATGTTCATGTTTCATGTAAACAGTATGAGCATTCAAGCGATCATTAATGAAAATTGATACGCCACCACCTCTCGATTCATCACGGGTACAATGAAAAGATTGATATCAGGCGATATTACATATTTCATTTGCGTATAACCACGTTTCAGAAAAAATAATTGCATCAACTTTTTTGTTAAGGGCGCTTAAGAAACTTTCAAATAAATCGATTTTATTCCTGCAGCTGCGTATATTCATATAAAGAATATTGAGGGTATGCGGTGGAATATTGCTAACGTTGGTATCAAAAGTTACGAAACTTTGCAAAAAATTATCCATGATATCGATAACTAATTATGATTGAGAGAAATCGGTAAGGAATAGCAGTAACAACAACAACAACAGCGGCAGCAGCAGCAGTTTAGTGGGGGGTAGGACAGGGCATCAAACGAACGGAAAACTGATATACAATGGATTGTAGGTTCAAGCCAGCCGGAGTATCTCGGCAAATTTGGAATCTCGGGTAGGTTACTCAGGTTCCTTTCCAGCATTCCTTATTTGTTTCGAACAGTTTGAAGATAGAGAGATGAGTCAAACCTGTCCCAAGCCAGTGGTAACGGACCCCTCGGTAGGGCTGCAATTATTGCTAATGAGTTAAGGATGAACAATATTTGAATGCGCGATCGAGACTTCCCGTACCGACTCAGGTCGAAAGACCTACCAGCCACTGGTGGGTCAAACATACATATGTACATAAATACATACATTTTCCATCTTCACACTAAAAATTTATTTAAAAAAAAAATTTTCATCCAAAAATTGCCAGAGATATACTGAAAGTTCCAAAAATAAAACTTTAGATGAAAAATATTTCTTGATTCTTGCAGTACAATTTATGTAAACAAAGCACCATACTTACCCCAGAAAAGATATTCGATGTTACACAAAATTTTTGTTTCTTAAATATTTTTTTTTATTTTAGCGTTTTTGACTGCTTATTTAAAAGCTGTGTAACCGTAGGATGAGAATAAAAAATCTCTAAAAACTTGGAGGCCAGGGAATGTATTGATTTATATAGCTTTTGCAAAATCATTCCATGAAATTATTGAAAGCTCTAGCAAGAAAAGTCTGCAATTTTTATATAGATTGGATTAAGATTTTCGATTTTGAAATGGTCATAACTCTTTCCATGAAATGCTAAGCTGCTTATCATGTTAGCGAAATGAAGCTAAAGAATGGTTGAACCCAAAAATCAAAGACAAACTTAATTTAAGGCTTAATGGAATTTTTTTGATGAATTAACATGAAAACCAATTTTTACCCATACTGATTTCCATACAAAATTGAAACGCGTTGCGCTAATTCGGGAATCAACCATACCATCTCAAATATTACACTGATGCTTGGTGGCCAAAAAGGCATCGAAAAAAACATATGGTAGCAAAAAGTCAATTTTTCCAACGGTCTAATCTAAATATCTGACTATGTCATAGAAGCTCATGAAAAAAACCAGAACTCTGAACTCTATAAAACTTTTTAAAAATTGTTATCTCTAGGTTATGTTATTTTTCCCACCAACTTCGTTTCATACACCTAAACATGAACTTCCATCGAGCATCACAAACGGAATTGCTTACAATTGAAGCATAAAACGCGAAAAAGTTGGCTTTGGCAAACTTGCTCTCATAGTCTGGAGTCTGATCGGCTGAAGGCTCTCAATTCAACTACGGCGGAGACATTTTCTGCCACACCATCCAGGGCTCCTCCACCCACTCAATAATAATCCTTCGCCTAAACCCGCGCCATTCAGCCAAAACAGCCAAACCAGCCTGCCGATTGGTTCTATTTGGTTCAGTTGTTGTTGGGTTGAGTGGCTGGCGGTTAGGCGGTGATGTTTTGCGAGTTTAATCGCCGTGAAATAGCACAACTTGTAAGCACTTTCTCGAAGAAACTACCGAGTTGCGGAGTGAGAGGACAACTTTGACTGGCTGGTTTGACAAAGTTGTCGGAATGTTTTCGTTCAGTGTCTTGCGTAGAAGGGAAAAGGGCATGGCGAAGGAATTCGACGACAACGTGATAAGCTTTGTTGAGCATAGAGCAGTATTTTGATTATTCAGACACGCTGTGATGCGTTCTGATTTTGCTATTAAAGGATTAGAAGCTTAGGCATGTTTGTTTGCTCATATTTGAAAACTTTCGAAATAGTGCTTTAAAAGGTTCTTAATACAAATTTGGAAACAAAGTTGGTATAAAGTTTTTCCTTTTCCCTGATTATAAAATGAAAAACAATCACAGAATAAAACATTTATGTTCACATGTGTAACGCCTTTTTTCCCATTTTTCCGATGTTAAGTATCAATGTGCATATATTTATAAGTGCAAAACATAAACAATGTATAGTTTATTTTAAATTTGTATTTGAAGAGGATGACGATAGCTGAATATTTTCACATTATTAGACTTTCATTTTCAATTTTAGCAACTCGATCAAACACTTTGAGTTGCCGAAACCAAACAATGCCAAAAATAAATGGTTTTTCTCTTTTTTCCAAAAATCTTTTAGAAGTTTAAAAACCATTATCATTTTTTTGTCTATATTCTTGATTTTTTTAGAAACTTTTTGCAAGGGTCTTATTTTTTTGTGTTTTCAGAAATTGCAGTGAAGGCGATAGAGGAAGTAAAAGTATCGAAAAAAGCTCTTGTGTCAAGATGAAACAGTGCCATCGTGAGGACCCTTTATTTGAAATTTTTTATTTAATTGTTTCAAGACTGTTTAATATTGTGAATTCAATTTACTGAATTGCAATATGGTAAACTTACAAAAAAACTAATATATGTAGTTAAATTGAGATAATTCCAAGTTGTAACAGCTTATGATATTTTCATTCTTATAAAATGTTGTAAATTTTCATAATTTTCTGTTATATTATGTAAATATTGTCAATCCTTATTAATATTTGGAAGCAATAAAAAATAACAATTTTAAATTTTCAAAATTTCTTGTAAGTTTTAGTAAGATTTTGAAAAATTGAGTTTTTTTTTGAAAATTTTAGTTATATTAAAAAAATTGTATTTTTTTTATTTTAAATAATAATCGTTATTTTGAAGAAGAAGAAAAAGCAGAAAAAAAAGGAGTTAAAGAAGAAGAAAACATTACGGCTAATTTTTTTAATATTGATGAAAGAAATAATAGATTTCTGGTAAATTTTTGTGAGTTTTGATGATATCTGTAAAATTTAAGGAATTTGGTTTTAATCTTTTTTGGACATTTCTGCTAATTTGAAAATATATGTTAAATTCTGTAAATTGTATATATTTTTGTCAAATTTTGTTCTTTTAATTTTTGTAATGATTTGTAAATTTCAGTAAATTTCGATTTTTTTAAATTTTTTTTAAATTTACGTAAATTTTTGGAAATTTGGAAAATTAATGTAAATTTAAGAAAACTTATGTAAATTTTTGTAAATTAAACTAGATTTTTCTATATTTTTGTAAATTTCAGTTAATTTTGGTATATTTTTGTCATTTTTGTCATTTCTGCCATTTCTGCCATTTATAACATTTTTGTCATTTTTGTCATTTTTGTCATTTTTGTCATTTTTGTCATTTTTGTCATTTTTGTCATTTTTGTCATTTTTGTCATTTTTGTCATTTTGTCATTTTTGTCATTTTTGTCATTTTTGTCATTTTTGTCATTTTTGTCATTTTTGTCATTTTTGTCATTTTTGTCATTTTTGTCATTTTTGTCATTTTTGTCATTTTTGTCATTTTTGTCATTTTTGTAATTTTTGTAATTTTTGTCATTTTTGTCATTTTTGTCATTTTTGTCATTTTTGTCATTTTTGTCATTTTTGTCATTTTTGTCATTTTTGTCATTTTTGTCATTTTTGTCATTTTTGTCATTTTTGTCATTTTTGTCATTTTTGTCATTTTTGTCATTTTTGTCATTTTTGTCATTTTTGTCATTTTTGTCATTTTTGTCATTTTTGTCATTTTTGTCATTTTTGTCATTTTTGTCATTTTTGTCATTTTTGTCATTTTTGTCATTTTTGTCATTTTTGTCATTTTTGTCATTTTTGTCATTTTTGTCATTTTTGTCATTTTTGTCATTTTTGTCATTTTTGTCATTTTTGTCATTTTTGTCATTTTTGTCATTTTTGTCATTTTTGTCATTTTTGTCATTTTTGTCATTTTTGTCATTTTTGTCAATTTTTTCAATTTATTCAATTTTGTCAATTTTGTCAATTTTGTCAATTTTGTCAATTTTGTCAATTTTGTCAATTTTGTCAATTTTGTCAATTTGGTCAATTTTGTCAATTTTGTCAATTTTGTCAATTTTGTCAATTTTGTCAATTTTGTCAATTTTGTCAATTTTGTCAATTTTGTCATTTTTTTTCAATTTTTTCAGCTTTGTCAATTTTGTCAATTTTGTCAGTTTTTTTCAGTTTTGTCAATTTTGTCAATTATGTCCTTTTTTTCAACTTTGTCCATTTTGTCAATTTTGTCTTTTTTTTCAATTTTGTTAATTTTGTCAATTTTGTCAATTTTGTCAATTTTGTCAATTTTGTCAATTTTGTCAATTTTGTCAATTTTGTCAATTTGGCAATTTAGTCAATTTTGTCAATTTTGTCAATTTTGTCAGTTTTGAAATAATTTGTTTCTGTTTCGGTAAACGTTTCATTTTATTTACATATTTGCATAAGTTCTCCAAAGGCCCCCCTCACCTCAGTTTTTTTCTGGTCTAAAACAAAAAGTTTTGTTTTGTTTACATTCATATTCTGAATGGGAAATCTAAAATATCGAATGACCGGTCGAGACTCCGTAATTAGTATAATTGAAAATTCAATTAGCACCATCCGGCTAATAATAATGTATAAGCTTAGTCGACATATCACTCTAATCCGTCAGCGTTGAAGTGAGATTCAGCTTCATATTTTTTCCCCCCCTCAATGCTAGTTGCATAATCTCCAAACACAAATCACGGAAATCAACACACAAATCTCATCCCTTGTTTCGCTCTCAACTCACAAAAGCGTCCCGACGTCCGAGCGTCGGTCCTTCCGATGTGCATGAATAATTCTGCATAGAAATATTCAAACTTTGAGGGGCAACTGGGGGGTTGTTATTTTATAAAGCGAAAGCGAGAATATAGAAAAAAAAGCCCTAGAATTTGTGGGATTTTGTGGGACGTCCTGATGTAGCCAGCAACACTCGTGGTGGTGTGAAAGTGTTGTGGTGCAACTTTCACTCGGTTGGGTCAGTCCGAGTTCGACCCCTGTCTGCTTTCTCACTGTGCTGGCTGGCTGGCTGGCTGAGCCATGTTATTCATGCTCTGTTTGATTTCGAAAATGCTTCAAGAGCTGGGAACAGCACCGGAAAAACGGTTCGACACATTTCCAAACTTTGATGGCAGAAAAGGGAGAGCTTTCTCGATGCGCTTCACTCGACGAGCTCTTTAAACTTGCCTCTGGAGTTGTGCATGGACTTCAGAATGACCGATTTATACATATTTCAATGAAATTCGCAACTGGGTTGTTTTGTCATATATAATGGAATGGATAGTTTTTAGAGAAAACAAAGTTTGAGTCTAACGACTTAAGTTAAGAGTTGAAAAAAGTAGGACAGAAATTTAAAAGTTTTTTTTTTGTTCATACTAGCTGAGATGCGAGTAACCTAAGCGGAAATCGGGTACCCAACCCTGGTGAAAGCTTTGGACGCTTAATTTATGAAATGCGGCTTCCGCCACCTAAGTTTAAGATGGCAGCCCCATCTCGGGATAGGGACCTCAGGCTAACAACCTACTGCTTCTGATAAATCAATGGTTATTGGAAACTGAGACGAGAAATAACCAAATTGGAACTTTGGCAAAGACTTTTAGCATGAAAAAACACGGACATGAATTGGAACTTTTAACGTTTGAACCCTTGCCCAACAAGGCAAGCTGACTTAACTTGCTAGAGAAGCTAGCCGCCTCAAGCTTGAAATTCTGGGACTAAGCGAAGTCCGTTGGCCTAACACTGGAGAACACAAGACATAGTCTGGGCAAGTACTGCTTTACTCTAGCATACGAGGAGAACACGCTACTCGGGAACGAGGAGTTGGTTTCCTGTAAAGAGCGCAGGCCCATGCGGCCCTCAACTGAACAGCGTGGTAGATAAGAGTCCGAAGAGTGACATTCAAATCCACTTAGGCGACTTCAACGCAAAGATTGGCTCCGATAATCAGGACTTTGAGCGCATCATGGGGCGCCATGGCTTAGGACAGATGAGTGAAAACGGAGAGCTGTTTGTAGAATTTTGTGACAACAACAACATGGTGATCGGTGGATCGCTCTTCCCCCATCGACCAGCACATAAGGTCACTTGGGTATCCCGAGATGGCCGAACAGAAAATCAAATTGACCATATATGCATCAGCCGAAAATGGAGAAGGAGCCTTCTTGATGTCCGCAACAAGCGAAGCGCAGACATTGCATCTGACCATCACCTCGTCCTTGGCGAGATACGACTGGGAGATCCGCGTCGATACGACGTCCGCCGGTTGGAGAATCCAGAAGTGAAAAGGGCATACGTTGAACAGCTAGAGTCTCGAGCCTCGAAAAACAGTAGTGTGGAATCAAGAATGCCTTTATCACGACGAGCCATGGTACTCTCGGTAAAGTGTGTGGAAGAAAAACTGAATGGATGTCGGATGAAACTTGGAGGATGGTCGATGATCGGAGAAAGGCAAAAGTCGGAATTGGGCAGGCATGTACCGGGTCAGCCAAAGCAGCCACTCGCTAACGATATGCAGAGCTGGAAAAGGCAGTTAAACGAGCTTGTAGACGAGACAAGAGAGCCTGGACAAACTCCATATCCGAAGAGGGAGAAAGAGTCGCCGACAATGGAAATATTCGGTTACTTTATGAAATTTCTCACCGGCTCAGTAGTGCAAAGCTTAATGCTAGAATGCCGCTAAAAGACCGAGCAGGTCAGCTATTGACCGATCGATCAGATCAGCTCAAATGATGGATTGAGCACTTCGAACAACTCTTCCGAGTTACGAATAGCGATAGCCAACAGAACCTGCAGCTCGATGTGCCAACAGTAAGCCGCATAAATGGCGTCAACTCGGAAGCGCCCTCGCTGGCTGAAATAGAAACGGCAATCAAAAAACATGAAATCCAACAAAGCACCTGGAATCGATTGGATCGCTGCTGAAATGCTGAAAGCCGACCCTGCCCTGTCAACACAAATGTTGCACCGTCTTTTCGCTGACATCTGGGATACTGCAACATTCCCGGCCGACTGGATGCAGGGAATCCTCGTAAAGGTCCCGAAGAAAGGAGACCTAACAGAGTGCGGTAACTGGCGTGGCATAACTTTGATCTGTACAACCCTCAAAGTACTCTGCAAAGTAATCCTGAACAGGATCCAGAAGAAAATCGACGCTACACTCCGACGGCAACAAACTGGACTCCGATCCGGACGATCATGTGTGGACCACATCACAACGCTAGAGAAATTAGTCCATCTCATCGAAGCACAATAGGGGAAAACTGTACAAGACGCACCAGTTAAGCTTAATCGCTATTTACAGCGATACCCATCATCTATGAACCAAATTGAAAGTTCATTCAGGGATTATATTTACATCTTTTCAGAAATAAATAATATGTTAAAAACACGATTTTGGTTATATTTTTGTGAAAATCTTAAACAGCCAGAAAACAAGCCGCGGGGTAGAACGCCAAAACTAGTGGACAAAACGCACCATACCGAATGGATGGTGAGAAATGGAACAAAGATTATACGGAATATAGTTATTGAAACATCATATTTTTTATTACTTGTTCATCGTATTTTTGCAAACTAACCATACTTTGGCAAAAAATCATTTTTTATTGCTTAATTTAACGAAAATTTTGCTTTTCAAAATTCACTTTTTTATTTCCTTATAGGTAAAACGCCTTCAGGTAGGCAACGAAATTCAATTTCTTTACTGATATCGCGGCAAACATGGCGGCAGATAATTTTTTCAAGTCAAATATTGGTGCACGTTTTTAACTTAAACAAGGACGAAATTTGTTGTAACTATGCATTCTTATCGTAATTTAGGAGTCAGCAAATGAAAAGAAAGACATTTTGTTTTGACATTTGGTTTTTCTCAAAAGTTAACAGCATTCAAAATTTTAGCCTAAAACACGTGGTTTTTCGGGCATTCTACCCCAATTTTTATATAATTAATTTTAGTTAAAATTTGTGGAAAGTTAGTGAAATATAACAAAATATTAATAGCCATTCGAAAGTGCATACGAGTGTTATAACGAAAAGCTGCAGTTGGATCAGATAGCGCAGACTGGTTTATCATAAAACCTTATATGTTAACCATAAAAAATAACAAGTTTTAGGCACAATCCATTAATTCTTCTGTTTCAAAGAATTAGAGTCGTTTTTGTGAACTTTTCATCTAAAAAATGATGAAAAAGCTCGTTTGCTACAATAAAAATGAAGAAAAACACCATTTGGAGCCAAAGGTTAGTGTATTTTTGAGATAGAATGGCATGGGCCATTTTACCTCGCTGGTGCGTCTTGTACAGTTCTCCCCTACGAGGCATTTTCGTGCAAAGTCCTGCACGACGTTGTCTTGTTTGATCCCATCCCGGTAACTGCTGGAGTGAGACAGGGGTATCTTATCAGCGCTACTTTTTCTAATCGTAATGGATGAGATCTTGGCTGGATCGATTGACTATAGACCGAACCAAGGTTTGCCGTGAAATCCTTCGACAATGGAGCAGCCGAACGAACTTGACCTGGCAGACGATATTGTTTCGCTCGCTCAAAGACAGCAAGACATGTAGAGCAAACTCGACGACCTCACCTAAACCTCCAAGACAGCAGGTCTCAAAGTCAATGTCGGAAAGACCACGTCTATTGGCAGCCAGAAAAGCCTGAATTGTGTTTGGGAGTGTCCGAAACATCTGGCGGTCACGCCAGATCTCTCTACGAGCGAAAATGTTTAATATTTTTAATTTTCAATGTTTATTGTTGAGAGCACGTGAGCCTGTCAGATATAAACTAAGTATTGTGTAGGTTCAGGATATGTAACATAAGGTTTTCACTAGTTAATGTTCGAATTGAGGTGAAATTAAACTTAGATCTATTTCCAATACAATCTATTTCAGTGCTTCCTTAAAGCTACGTAAATTACTTGAGTCTTTCACGAAAATTGTCAGACTGTTCCAGTAAGAGACGGATTACAGATAAAATATTATTAGATTCACACGGCAGTATAAAACATTTAATTCTGCTGTTCCTGGCAAGCTGAAGATGCAAGTTGCAAGCAGTGAGAGAGTCGGGAAGTTGGTTGCAGAATTCTCGGCCTAGAAAGCTTTTTCTCCCTGCGCTGGTACTTACCCTTATTTTTAGATTAAAGATGAACCTGGAGGCAGATTTAAAGCAACGCTGAAGTTGGTCTTTGGGTGCTGCCGATAGACCAGGGAATTAGAAGATATCGGTGTATAAGAAAATTGGAATAATTAATGGCTTGGCTAGCTTCAATCGAATCGGAATTAAAGTATTGTGTGGAATGTACGGAACGTTTTCAAAGTAAAGTATAGGTATTATGGGTTCATGCGACGCAGAGAAAGATTGTCCCTCCGAAAATCTTCAAAGGACCGGCATAATTTTTGACCGAGTGATATTTCGAATCTGGACGAAACGGGATTTAAACGGTTTATAACCCCAAAAAGATAGTCGCTTGTAAAGGATGCAAACAATTAGGTAAGGCTACTTCAGGTGAACGTGGTGAGCTGGTAACAGCATATTGTGCTATTAATGCAGCTGGTTGTTTCATACCTCCCTTTATTATCTTCCCACGTCAAAACTGGATGCTGAATAATTGCTTCCCTGGATCTGCTGCTAGCAGTCATTCTTCTGGATGAATGACCGCAAAAAATTTTGTAAAATTTTTGAAAAATTTCGAGACATATTTTAGATGTTCCTTCCAGATGCCATGCCTGATGGTTATGGATAACCATGATAGTAACATTAGTCTCGATGTTTTGAATTTGACTATATCTAACGACATGTACATCTGTTGACAATTCCATCGCATACATCTCACAAGCTACAGCCTTTGGACAGAATGGTATTAGGTTCGGTAAAAGTATTCTATAATCGAGCTTGTGATGGCCGAATGCATACTGAGAAAACTATGACTATCTATGATGTGGCAGAATGTTTTGAGACAGCATTTATCCCAGCATTTACTTCTGTGGTGATCTACGTTTTCTCCCGGTTGAGGATCGGTCCGAATCAGCAGCAACCGCCGTCGGAGAACCAGAACAGTTTTTTTTGGTTCTGTTCTCTTTGCACGCGTATGGTGTGTTCCTCTATGCCGATTAGATGATGCAAAATCGCCAGAGAGATCGATACGATCCCTTTACCGATTTGAGTCACCTCTCTGCCGATTCATGTTTACTGGGTAAGAACATACTCAGTGGCTTTCGAACAACAGGAATTCATCGTCCCTTCAACTCAGATATTTTTACTGACGATAACTTTCTTAGCTCTTACGTTACGGATAGATCTGAGCCAGAAGCTACGGAATCTTCTTTGAAATGTAACATGGAACCTCAAACTGTTTGAAGTAACGAGCCATCAAAAAGCAGTCATTCGATTGGATTTCAAACTTCACCTCAGGTTGTGGGTTTCCCAGCTGCTGGTAGCTCCTCAAAAATTAAATCCCCTCAAGTCTGAAGACGCTTCATAAAGCTTCACCAAGAATGACAACAAGGCGAGGAAGAAAGCGTAGAGAGACCCAAATTTTAACCAATACATCTGTAAGTGGAACAAACGTTGAAAATTTTTAAAAAAAATTAAAGGGAACAAAATAAAAAACTCGTCGTAAGCTTTAAAATCATTTAATCTTTTCAATGTAAACTTTTATTAATTTCTTTTATTAAAAATCTTGAAAAATGCTTTTTGACTCTTCTTTATTTAAAAAATAAAAAGCCCAAGATATTATGAACCATAATTTTCCTAGTCTCAAATCGTTTCAAGTTACTCTCTCCTAGATATTTTAGGATCAAGTTTACCTTACTGCTTCGCTAAAAATGCTGAAATTCTTATATGGTGCAATGAATCTTCCTCAACTACTCTAGTATGAAATTTACTCTCAATTACTGAGTATCCAATGATCTAAAAATAATTTTTCTTAATTTTTTTACGAAAGATATAGTTTGAAAATGAAAATAGGGATGGGATATCCCCATTCCCCGCTATAGATGTGCGTTTTCGGAGACTATTCTAAACTATGTATATGCACAAGAAAAGCAATTTCATACCGGTTCAAGTGAAGTAACTACATTGGCGGTGTAATGTTTCAAAAAAAAAAGTGATATTTGCTTTCTTTTGCACATAGTTTCATGGCCATAAACTTGCCGTAACAAACCCATAATTCAGTGCAAAGTCGAATTTAGTTGCTCAAATAATCTCAGAAAATGCAGATTGATAAAAATCTCGAAAAAACGGCTACCTTTGAAAAGTCATCAAAAATGTTATGTTTCGTGTTTTATATATCTAAAGATGCCAAAATGTCACACATTACGTCAACTTTCCAATTCACTTTTCAAAAATTTTCTATTTTGAATGAAACAGCTTTAGCGGATGATTCATTGAAAGTACGGTTTGTACACCAGCTTTTTACTTTTTTGTGGCCATGATTTAGAAAAATTCAAAAAAAATCCTTATGTGCAACATATAGCTATTAACTTCAGCTTCCTCAGGAAGAAATGAGTTTTTTTTTCGAGCTCTTTATAACTGATTTACAACCTTTTTCCCAAAGCATATTTTTTCAAAAAAAAAAAAATTGAATAACTTAAAAAAGTTGATTTAAGCAGAATATATTGTCTGAGAAACATATTTGAGTCAAGTTATAAGCTTTTAAAAACTAACATTTTGAAAAAATTGGTTTGAACAAGAGAGTTTTGGTGGAAAATTTTAGGAGTCATTTGACCCCCGGCGGTATAATTAGGTATACCATATAAGTTTTTCGAAATCTACAAACTTTTAAAAAAATATAATAAAGAAAAAATACGTGTATTTTGAAAATAAAAATAATCATGCAGAAAAAAATTGTAGAAAAACAATTATTATATGAGTTATAGGCATTTGAATTTCAAAAAATGTCATTTGAACCCCTTCGGTAGGTTTAGTGTTAAGCCACTCTTGATTTTGTTTGTTTTATGCGTTTGTGCTTTAATATTCTTAAGAGCTCAATGTATTTTTAACTTGGTGGGAATAAGTTAAAATAAAACAAACTTCTCCAATAAAGTAAAGATAGCGTATAGAGAGCTATTTTAAAGAAAAAAAAAAAGACCTATTCTAGCTCGGCCCAGTAGTTGCTTAATCAGCAATTGTCAGGTCAATGTACACCAATCGAGAAATCGAGACATCCGTAATTGACATTACAAATTCTATTGTTGTACTATTCCAACATCTAACCCCACCTTCCGGTTTTCCAAGCCTCTTTCAAGCCGCTTCCGGTCAACTGTTTCTCGCTCTCTCACTCTAAATTGGTACTGACTGACAGATCCAGGGGAAACGGTCTCGGAGCATTCACACTGTCGAAAAGTCCAAACATTTTCTCTTCTAATGGTCCGATTTGTGATTGATTTCTCGGAACTTTCTCGGAAGAAGAAGCCGGATTTGGCCTGGTCCTGCCTTCGAGTGTGGTATGTGTGTCTGTTTGTTAAATGTGGCAAAGTCAGTCGTCCACAAGTCTGGAAAGGTTCCGTTTCCTTTCCGTTTGCTTCCTTCATCCTTGGATGGGGTCCTAAATTTACTACTGCATGGTCCAACTCGGAATGCTTCCGATTGCCGGCACCTTTCCCTAACTGGATCAATCAATATGCTGAAATTGGAAATGTTGCCCTCATTGTGGATGCAAACGTTGTTCGATTTGTGTTTCAATCATTGATGAAGACGTAGAGTTTTCCATCCAACTTGGTCCGGATTTCCCACCATATCCTCGTCGCACCAGACCAGATGGTGTGCATTGTAATTGATTTCGAACAATTTCGAACCGGGTGAGATTAGTTGGATACATGAATTGTGTGTCAGATGTTTTTGAAATGCTGCTGATGAAGTTGGATCATTCATTGGGTGCTATCGAATTTCGAAGTCGATGCGGAGAAGCTGTATCGATTCTTCAGCTTTTCGATTACTTTAACAGTTTTTAGAATTCAAACAAATATCGTAAAAAGATCTGACCATTGTCAATTAGTTGCAACAAAATACCCAAAATATTTCCGGCCTATGGTTGAATCCAATAAACCGAGCCTACCCACATACATACAACATTCTCCGAGAACCTTGTTTGATATGCGAAATTTCCCTGTTTTTCCCAAATCGATCGAAGCCGAAAAATTTCATCTCTTCTCTAGCTGGCTCGTTTGTTCAAGCATTGCTTGCAGATGATGAATTTTACAACGTGACTTGATTGGGTAATGGTATTTTGGTCATGGGTAAAAGTTCAATAACATCATCATCTTCATCCCGAACGAACTGCAGCAGCAACAGCACATGGAATGGAAACTGTGTGTTTCGGTTCTCGATATCACTGCGAAAAGGATAGAACGTGTGCGAGAATGAGAAAGAGGTTGGAATTCACAGAAATTGAAAAACAAGAAGACGGGAAAAATTCTACTAAGGAAGAAACATGTTAAATGTAGCAAATAATCGGATTTGGGTGGAAAGTATCGATTGAAAAATGAGAGACGGTTGGATGCTGGAAAAAAATCTATGAACTTGTAATATTTGATGATGAGATAAGGTGTGTCGAATTTGGCTCAATTGGCACAGTAGGGCTTTCCAGTTTTGTTAACGAATAAAATATTGTATTCTATCAATCTAACGTACACATTATGATGGATGTGATTTTTAGAGTGTCAATATATTAAGGTTGCCATAATTTTTTCAGCACGTATCCGGGCCGGACAAGCCAGGCCATTTTATACAAAAATTGATAACCATAAATCCGGGCAAATTTTGTCAAAACCAAAAATTACTCCTTCATAATCAAGAAAAATAATTTTAAAAAATCATCAAAATTCATTGATAGATTTTAATCGTATTTTAGGCTTCCAAAAAACTCTCATGATTATTTTTATAAAACTTGCTCAAAATATTTAGTTATGAATGCAAATATCCGGGTATTTTTCAATGAAATCCGGACAACCGGGTCCGGTCAGGCTGTTACCAAATTTTGTATAAAATATCCGGGCAAACTCGCAAAAACCGACCAATCTGGTAACCTTACTATACATACAGTATGTTGGCAGCGAAAAGGTTCATGTCAAATTTCACAAAACGATCATATACATTTGGTAGTTTGTCCCAAAAAACTGAACTGTGCAAAATTCTAGTTCAATCGGATTCAAATTAATTGAATTTGAGTTTCACTATTATTCACTTAAAACGAATTCAAATCACTTATTAAAAGTCCGTACTTAGGTTTCACAAAACTAGTGATTTTAACATGCAAACCACACTTTATTATGCATAAAAAATAACGCGCGGTGCTTAAGTTAAACGACGGTTACTCGGTGAAACCTTATTTCGAACTGACCTAGGTGAACAAATTTTGTTGCTATTGAGCCTACATGTGATGTTTTTGGTTTCTACTACTCGATCAGGAGACCGATAGAGATGATAAGAGAGTGCACCTAGATACTATTGTCTCACTACCAACTCAGTACCCTCATCATCATTGATGATGATAATTCTAATTTTTACAAATATAATCTAACGATCTAGCTTACGATCTTCAAACTCAAACATAATTGATTATCACAATTAACATAAATTATTGTAATGGATTTAGGTTTTCAAATGATACACTTATTCCGCTGCTCCGTTGATGCGCCTTCGTTGGCCATCGGATGACGATGGCATCGGTGACGATGCAGCGGCTTTCTCAAAAGTAGGATTTCCTCTCCATGCTGACAGTTGGCGACCAACGTTGTTGGGTTGACCCTGATCGATGGAAACGGATGGTGACGACTTCTGGTGATGAATTTGGCGACTTTTATGATGCAGATCCAAACCCTGGTGGACTGGTGGACGATGATGTATCATGTCAATGAAACATGGTGGTTTGATTTCGAGCAATGCACAATGCACGAGAACTACATAACTTTGCGTGGGAGTTCCCAAACTCCTACAGAATACTAGACGCATTACAACAAATTGATAAAATTCGAACTTAAGTCGAGCAGGATACATGGTGACTTCTTCAGGTGGGTTGATCTGACATCAATGGATAATGGATGGGACTCCAATGGACAGCGATGTCTCTTCGAAACCACAGACAGGCGATGTTGCACAGAGTTCGTGGAAGGTTTTAAACCTCCACATCAGCTGATGATGGTGTAGATTGTGGGGTTGCTACGTGGTCGGAGATTGGAAGAATACAAATCTTTGCGATGCCTCTGGTGAATTCTCCGTTCTGTGTCTGGACCTTGACAACCCGTACGTTATCGTCGTTTCCATAAAAGACCATTTTGACTCTGCCAATGAGCAACTTCATACAATTATTAAATACTTCATTCGATTTGTACAACTAGGGTGAAGAAATCCAAAATTTTTCTGCCAATTGTACGCCACCAAAGTTGGGAGTTCTACGAGGAATAAACTTGAAGTTGATGTTATCCGCTGCAGCTTCTCGAGCGACATTCTGAGCAAACTCTTGGGTGTTGAAAAGAATGCGCAACTCATCTAATTCGCGCCGGGCACCTTGGAAATTTGTGGCGTTATCGCACATGATGATCTCAGGCCCATCACGACGACCGACGAACCTTCTTAAGGCAGCGATATTGGCGTTCGACGTTAGATCACCAACAGTCTCTAAGTGAACTGCCTTCATAACGAGGCAAACAAACACAGCAAGGAAGCATTTTACAGCGCGAGCTTTCCGTTGTGGGTATTGAATGCTATATGGGCCACAATAGTCTACGCCAACACGTAGCATTTGGCGCATCTGAGGATAACTCGACGAAATAAATTTCTCACTTGAATAGGCCAGAATCTTTCCCGGAGGCTCGATGTCTCTAATTCTTGCCCAGCGTGGAGATATTTGAGGTGATAGAAGGCGACGATGGTTTCCGTCAACGGATAATGATTACTTAGAATGAAGGGATGCTTACGACCGGCGGAAATTTCAGCATTTCTGAGCAAGCCACGGACGACAAGTAGTCCGTTGCTTAATCGAGGGGTAAGATTCTGAATTTTCGACGAAGAATTGACAGATCCGCTTTTCTTCAGGTCTTCAATTTCTTCAGGAAAACTTTCTTGTTGAGCCAGACTAACCGATTTCAAAAGGGCCTTTTCTCGTTCTTGAAAGCTCAGGAAACCTGTACGATGATTTTCACGGTTTCTTAAGTTGTGAACGTATCGTATCGCATGAGCGCTGTTATCCTGATCAAGTCTGATAAAGATTCACGCAAAGGAAATATTGGGTTTGGCTCGACGATTTGAGCGGGTGCTGAAACTGTTCGTTCTTCCAGTAATGTGGTGTCGAAATCTTCGGGTGCAAACTGAGAAGATTTTGGCCAGCTACTCCGATCCAATTGCAATCACGGCGGGCCTTGCCACCAGCCTTGGTTCAATGAAAGTTGTTCAGGGTTAGCTCCTCGGGATAAAACATCTGCGGTGTTCTCGCAACCAGCGACGTGGTTCCAAATGCCAGACCGTGTGGTGTGCTGGATTTCTGAGACCCTGTTGGCCACAAAGTTGTCCCATCAGAATCGTGGGGATGATAGCCAACACTTTACAATCATCGAGTCAGTCCAAAAGAAATGTTGGCTGGTGATCTTGATGCTTTGGTTAACCTTCTCGAACAAATGGGCACACGTCAGGGCGGAGGACAATTCTAGCCTGGGTATGGTGATCTTTTTCCGCTTCCTTTTGAGGTCATCCAGCGGAGCAACAATAGATTTAGCCGTCAACAACGAAACAATAACCTCTCCACTGAAAGATGTGCACCACAAATAGACGCAAGCGCCGTACGCTTTTTCTGATGCTCCACAAAAAGAATGCAGCTCCACGGATATCGTATCTCTGCCAAAAGCTACCCATCGCGGCACTTCACGATGTGCTAATTCCTCTAAGCTGTGTCGGTAAGTCAGCCACCAATTTGTTGACTCTTCGGGGAAGATTTCTTCCCAGGAAAGCTTTAATTTCCAAAGATCCTGGAGAAATATCTTAGCCTGGACGATTACAGGCCCAACCAGGCCAAGGGGATCGAAGAGTTTTGCGAAGTCAGACAAAATGATTCTCTTGTTCATCTCAGAAGAATTATTCCATTGAGGAACGACGAAGTGGAAGATGTCTGAACGAGGTTCATTCCGGCAGATTCTAAAAGAGCTATAAGTTTTCCTATGGTCTTGTTTCCTGTCTCAAGACTGTCGACGCTGAGCAATGCATCGTCGACGTAAAAATTGTGATGAATGGCTTCAGATGCATGAGGATGTGTGGATTCGTTTTCATCGGCAAGCATTTTAAGACAGCGAGTGGCCAAATAAGGTGCCGGCGACGTACCATACGTAACCGTGGTGAGGGCGAAAGTACGAATGGGTTCAGTTAAGCTGCTTCTCCGTAAAATACGCTGAAGATTGTGATCGATAGGGTCGACGTCGATCATGCGATACATTTTCTCGATATCACCTGTAATGGCATATTTCCGGAGACGAAAACGCATCATAATCGAGAAAAGGTCTTCCTGGACAGTCGGACCAACCATCAAAGTCTCGTTCAGAGAAACACCGCTACCTGTCGCTGCCGAGGCGTCGAAAACTACGCGTTGCTTAGTCGTCGTGCTATCAGGCTTAAATACAGGTTGGTGTAGTAGATAGTAAGGAGTGTTCATTTTATAAAACGGACACTTTGTTTTGACGTTATCTTATTCATTTATTGACCAAATTACATAGAGTTTTCTGTAAAACATTGCAAAACTAATCCAGAACAAGAAGAAAGTGAGAAATTTTACCAAAAGTTTTCAACGATAAAATTGGAGCACTTTTCCTCGAACTCCGCTCACAAGCCCCTTTACAGTTTCCGGCTTGACTTTTCGGCTGGCTTCTGTCCACATTTTCTTGAACTCGTCGATGGACTCCCGAGCAGACTTTGATGCCAAAATCGATAGCAAATTGATACCAAAATAAGCTGTCAACAGCACAGTGATAGCACATTTTGTTATAGACTTTTTCCTGATAGCAAAACTAGGCATCATTAAGGTATCGAATATTTCAATTTGATAGCAAGGTGAGATCAAACTTAGGTATCGACAGCAAACGGTTAGCATGATTTGGTGTACAAATCAACTGACAGCAAAACTAGGCATCATTAAGATATCAGTGTTTTTCAAAGTAAATAGCGAAACGGCATCAAAATAATACATAGCATGTTTTGGGGATTTTCTGCATTCACAAAATCAGGTGTTATGCAAATGCAATCTGACTCAACATACTATGAAGCAGCTCCATACAAAGAGGTAGAAAAAATGTTGAACTTAAACATGGAAAATTTGTCTTAACAAATTTAGGATTCTTTCAAACAAAAATGGTTTAAAAATTACATATAAAGTAAGCTGATTAGTGTTATTTCCATCCCTACTTTTGAATCCTATTGAAATCCGTGAAATGAAAAAGTGTTTTTGCAATTTATTAATTTATTAATCATACCTTGAGGCATTAAGGCTCTCAACTCGTTTTTTATGTTTACAATTGTTTACTTAGGTCTACATCACTTTATTACTTTTTGAAAATGAAGTAGTTAATAATTAAATGAGAAATTTTATTTAAATATTTCATGAGAATCAATGAGAAAATGTGATCATTTGTTAGATAAATAGTCACCCTAACAAAAAAAGCTCCAACATTGTTGATTTATAATACCTACTCATTTAGTTGTAAAAACTACTCATTATGATGAATTTTTCTACTTTTTTCACTTTAACTTTGAGAAAAAGTGGTTAAAGGTGTTTGGAAACTTTCAATCGAATTTTCAAGACTAAAAACCAAATCTTGAAACTGAAAAAAAAATTTGAGACAGTGCAGGCCTTTTTTTATTAGCCTTTAATGTTTTTTAGCATGATAGAAAAAGATAATTTGCTCATTTTCATCATCGTTAAATATAGAGTGATAAAATATCAAGCAAAAAGCTTTTCAAATATGCTCCAAAATATATGTGATATACTTCAAATTAACAGAAAATATGTTTTTAAGGGAAAATAAAAAATTATCTTTTTTTTATAAAATACATTTTTCAATTTTCCAAAGTCTGATGTTTCCGAAAGTGCTCACTTTCTCACTAAGCTTGATCAAACATGGCAACAAGAGACCAGATATATTAATAATAATAATACAAAAAAGTTATATGTGGCGCATTTAGTATAGTGAGTTGAAAACCTGTGTTAAAAACTAGTAAAAATAAATTAGCGATCCGATCAAGTTCAGTTTTTACTTTTTTATCACCTTGAACCCCATAGTACATTCTTACGTAAATAGTTATTTTACAGAACGAAAATCGTGATCCTCCTCTTAACATAATTGTGAGTGTAATTATTTTACCGTGTACGCATGAAAACAAACAGCTGAAAGTGAGTGATGTTTTGTTCCGAATCCGCGAAAAAAATGTTGATTGGATCTCGAAATTATTTTCGATTGAGTTCGTCGGTTTAATTTATTTAATTTGGTCAAAATTGGTTGTGTGATACTCGATTTGTTTTCTAAAGTGCGGCTGTGTGCGTATTTTTTTAAACCTTTTTATTGGTTTATTGCTTGTGTTTTTTTAGTCGCGGGATCGCAAGGCAGGTTTTGGTTCCCGAGCACAACTAGGACGTTATTGCACTCCGCACGCCGCCTCTGACATGGAGAACAGACTCGTACGGAGCCCCCTAACTCAGTCAGCATGCGACCAAAAATCCACCGGTGTTTGGTACCCGGCTGTAGTGTGGCTGTAATATTAAATAAAACGCCAATAGCCAACTTCTACCAACTGGCAAAACTGTTTCCAGTATGTGGACGAAAAGTTCAGCGGTACGATACCGATGCTGGATGGGATATCGGATCAAAACTGTTTTCAACGGCGGCATGACGACTCCCAAAAAGCAGGTTGCACAAAGGTAATTTTTCTACTCACTTAAGTTAGTTTTTCAAAGTGTTTTGAAAAATCTTAGAAATGACACGGCTTAAAGCATATCCAAAACGAACTTTTTGTCATCTTATATTTTTTGGTTTCATTAATCGGTTGTGGCTTTTAGGTTGCCGTACAGAGACGCAGAACTCGTTTGTCCGGGAGATTTTATGAAAGTCAGAATTGGATTGCTTTTCCTAAAAGGAATCATGTGGAACTGAAGGATCCTGTGTATTGGAACGAGGAATGAAGCGATTCAAACCGGATTGTGGAAGTTGTGTTTTTCCGGGATTTCCAAATCAAGGAGGATACATCCCTAGTAAAAGTTGTGGTACACCTTCTGGAGATCCACCTGGCGATGCTGATACCGAAGTGCATGAAAATCATCTGCACCATGGATTCAATTGAAACTTTACGGTAATTTTAATATGTTATTTCTACAGAATCAGAATTCAAATTTCAAATCTACCTCAATTTTCAAATATTTTCCATTCTTTACATAGTGATTAGTACAGTTGATTCAAATTGAGAGGTAATTGTGAACACAGCAGTACAGCTAGCAACATCATCATCGATCTTTTAGCTAAAGGTGGCGTAAGATCTCTAGCTTACATTCATGATCCTTGTATCGCAAAATGGATTTCAAAGATCGTTATCTAACCCTGTTTAAGGGGGTTAGATGCAGATCTTTGAAATCATGAAATGAACGAAAGCTAAAGATTTTACACCACCTTCAGCTAAAAGGTCTATTAAATTATTTTTTATGATGTTGCTATCTGTACAGTTGTGTTCACAATGCCCTCTCAATTAGAATTATCTGTACTAATCATGAAGATACGAATATCAGTAGTATTGCTGCATACCTGCAGGCGCATTTTTATATAACCAACACTTCTGGAATATTTTAATCTAACTTCGGACTCATATTAACACGTTTAATTTGTCATGTGATTTGTGAATCTTCATAAAGATATCTAGTATGATTTTCACAAAAAAATACAGTTTCAAATACGATCGAATTTTCAACTGCTAGGAACGTTTCGATTGAAAATTCAGTGAATGTTGCTGTAATTATGATTATCTATACTAGGTTTTTTTTTTTCATTTCATTATATTTGCCATAATGCTGGTAAAGTGTCAAAAATAAAACCTAAAAAATTTTTTTCATTATATTAAAACAATCCTACAATTCTAATTTTATCAAATTAAAAGGATCAGAGAAAATTTAGGTTTGGACTGTGAACTTGGTAATTGTTATGTTACTTAATTTATCTTTGGACGAAAATCATTTCTATAAGTTAAACTTTAAAATTTAAAATTTGAAGAATTTTGGAAGACTATCATCTGTATAAAACCGAACAAACAGAATATTGAACATCCTCAAAATGTGTTAGTTTATAAATCATTGTGTAGGGAATGATGAATTCTCGAAAAAATGTTTTGCATAAGAATAGGCGATTATATAATACATGAAAAATTATCTCACACTAGGTGCCTAAGGCCGATGTATTGCATAAGTGCAGGCGATTTAAGCGATTGCTTGGAATTATCAACCCAAGTAGTCATTAATAGTGGAATTTTTTTAAATGTTGCCCAATTTTGCTATCACGCCTTAGAAGCCAAAATATGCATTCATTTTGGTTAACTTAATGTGTTAAACTTAAACAGCAAAAATAAGAGCAAAATTTTAATATACGGATTCGAAAGTGATCCCAAATTTTCTTTATAACGACTTTTTGGCTATACCTCGTTTTGCTGTCGTGCATCCAAAGATTTGAAAGCATAATGATGTCAAACTGTGCTATTATTGAAAATTTAGTGATGGCTTATGTTGGCATAATTTTGCTTTCCAAGCTCTCAAAAAACGAGGTGTAAGTAGGGCCTCAGTTTTAGCAAAATTTGATATCACTTTGCTAACCAAGTATGCAAATTTTTGCTCTCATTTTTGCTGTGTACCACCTTATGTCAAGCAAAATGAGAGCAAATTAAACTCTCAAGGCGTGATAGCAAAATTTGCTATAATTTTGCCATAAAAGTCTGCTCGGGCTGTGCTTCTCTATCATCCTCCCGAAGATTGCGCTTGATGATTGCCCATTAACGCTCTACCGGGTGCAGCTCAGGACAATTTTGCGGATTGTCCTCTCTCTCAACAAAACATATCTTGAAGGATTTCAGTAGTTTGAGAGTAGATGAAGTGTAGTGTGCGGAAGCAAGGTCAGGCCAGATCAATGGTGAGCTTGTATGATGACGATAAAGAGAAAGAAGGCGTTTTACGATGCATTCCTTACGATAATTTTCACCATTGATGGTACCTGTTGCGAAATATGGCGAACTTCTTTCTCCGCAAGATCAGATAGCTTGCCAAACAAGCACTTTTCTGCCAAACTTTTCGATTTCAATGGATCGCTTATCATGAGGTACCCCCTTCCTTACCAACAATAGCGTTGAAAAATTGCGGCTCAGGAAGAGCGGCTGTGTCCAGTTTGCAATAAGTTTCATCGTCCATCAAAATGCAACGGTTACTTTGCTTCTTCAAAATCGTATCCAGTCTCCGATATCGCTGCTTCGCTCGTTTGTGCTGTTCCGCGCTCCGTTTAGGATGTCTCTGCTTCCTACAGGTCTTAATAAATATGGTTCCTTCGTTTTATGTTTTGGAAATTTTCAGTTTCTTGGCAATTCTTCGAACAGAATTGTGTTCATATGACAACAAAAGCTTAACACATTTCTTCCCGATTTGTGGATTCACTGTGCCTCTTCTGGTTTCGGATCTTGGCAAATCTTCAAGAGTATGGTGCTCTCCAAACTTCCTGATGATTTGATAAACCGCAGACTTCGATCGTTTCACAAGCTTTGCAATATTTCTACACGATAGTTGTGAAGGATTTTCCTTGAACACCGTAAAAATATTGTTCACAAATGTCATCCACAACATTTCGCCAATTCAGATAGCTATGATCGGCATTGATTCGTGAGAACAGGAGCTTCTCACTCACACCTCATTCGCGTGCCAAGGGAATTTTTATGAGCCAAAATGAGTTTTTCAATCCTTGATTAGGTCTAAAGACATAGAAGAATCAGAAGGAGGCGGAACTGAGTCAAAAACAAGCTGCTTCCGTCAAACCAAGAGTTCGTAAACTATACGATCAAATGTGGGGTGGAAAATCGATGTGCGCTATTATCGACGACGAAACCTGTAGGAAGTCTGATTACAATACTTTTCCGGGTGACTAGAATTGTTACTGAAAAATTTCGATGTTTTATTTACTTATTTACTTAATGTTCCCGCGCCGATCCTCCAGTGCATAGGGCCGTGGTAAGAGACCTCCACTGTTGACGATCAGGAGCCAGCGCCTTCACTTGGTCCCAGTCAAGACTCGTCGACAGTTCGGATTTTGGCGGCTAGGCTTCGCCGCCACGAGTTTCCAGGTCCGATGTTTTATTTGATTCACTAAAACTTATCATGATTACAAAAGTCAGACCATTTCAACTTATCGTTTATCCCGTAGTTTTAAAAATTGTTGGTAATCACCATAAATAAAAGAACTTGCTCTCAATTTGACTGGAGCATGAAGAATACTTACTGTGTCTCCAAAATGAAATTCAAGCTACTAAACAAATATAAATTCAACCAGACATTAGCATTGTTCTTCACAATATTATGAAACGCTGAATGTCAATTCCTGATGATGATATACTGGATAAATATCAAATTTCTACTGAACATTTCGTGCTAGTTTGATAAAACTCCACCCAAAACTTGACATGTTTTTGAATAACGTCAATAGTCAATAGTCATTTGAAAGACAGCTGAAAAGAATAATAAATTTCGTCAAAAGTGTACCTTCACGTTGGTGATACCATTGATACCTTTCCGTGTTTCAACAATATTGTTCAACGACCCCGATCTTCGGGAACGTCAGAACCAGAAGAATAATTTATCGAAACGTCCTAACGTCAGCGTGTCAGGCAGGGCAGCAGCACTTTTTCGCCGGAATTGATATGTAGGTATGTCCAAGAATCGATACGTAAGAAGAACAACACCAAATCAATGAACAGAGAGAAAAAAGGGGGAACTTTCCACCGGTAGGTATCAATTCGGCAGCATCCGGACAGAACCAATCGAACTCAGAAATTTACAATATAAACCCTTTTTTTCCCGCAGCACGTAAAGATGTTAAGGGAGTGTGTAGAGGGAAGGCCTTCAATTTCCACTCCTTTTTCCAAGGAACTTCCCCATTGTTGAGCCCCTCGAACAAGTACGTACAAAATGAGCTGTTTGGTTTTGCCGTGTAGTAGCTGGCAGTCGGATGTGAATATTTTATCATTTTTGGGTCCACTCAGTCCGTTTCCGGAAATGAGGCTGTAGGCGTGTGGGTGTGTGAGTGCTACTGCAATAAACGTTTCCAAAGCTCGGTGAGTAGCAAGATGGAAGTAAATTTTCCTTTGTTTGTGGACGACTAGTGAAAATGCTCGCTCCTTTTATTGTTGTTTTGAACTGGAACAGCGAGCAAAACGAATGGACGATCGTCGTTGTCCGAACATGCCTAAGCGGATTTCAAAATGGTACCCTTTTGCTTCGTGTGGTCTACCGTAATCGAGTTATGTAGAATTTCGGGCGACTGTCTGTAATGTGGGTCATGCAAAAGACATAATTTAATTTGCGAAAATACAAAGTAGCATTGTAGGATTAAAATTGATTTTAGTTTTTTTTTTGTCTAGCATCTAAGAGCAGCTTCAAATTCTAGGGATCAGAGATTGGTTCTATCAAAATTTAAATACCTCGAACTGAAAAAATTGGAAAAAAAAACTGCGAAATGTGATTCCTGCATGTATAAACTTTATTACAAAAAAAAAGATATTGGAGGAAAGAGAATATTCTTGAATTTATGTTGTTTTTGCCAAAAAATCTAAATTTTACATTAAGCATGATATAATTATGATGACTTTAACTAATGTTAAAAAAGCAGAGCGTAAGATTTACATCCCCTGAATTCACATAATGGCAGCCAAAAACACACCAATCTTGATCGCCCAAGCTCGATAAGATCCCTCATGAAAATGTTAATGAATCGATTTGAATTTTCACCACCCAAACATGAGCAACGACGCCATGGTTTTGCTTCCGGATCTTCATACATACGTTTAACAAAAAAGCGTGGGGTAGCGTATGGGGGGCGTAGAACCTTTCGGTTAAAAAACACATGTCTTATCTCCAGAGATCCCTACTAGGAGGAGACGTACGAACGTCGTCGTTTTTTTATGCTGCTGATATTTTGAAGAGGGATTGACCGACCCAGTTTAACACATCCATACATTTACCGTACGTCAAGAAGTTATGGGGAAATTCCTAGGAGGTATCCACGGTTGTTTGATAAGGGTTTTTCCCTGCACAGGAATGCCATCATGGGGCGATGCAAGTCTTGAAGCGAATCGAGAAAGCTACGCACAGAAGCTAGACAGGCTCGGTGAATGTAACACACTGTAACACACACAATGGGATACGATGCAAATGAGTTGGTGGGATTTTTGCAGACTAAACAACAATCGGTATGTAAATTTAAGTTTTCCTTTAGCTTCGGATTGAAGAGAAGGCAGAAGAAGCTCTTTCCGTTAGAAAACCCTCGAGGATATCATTATGGGAGCGTACTTTATTGAGAGCTTCCAGCAACTACTCTATATAGCAAGCACACATATGCAAAACTCCCCGGTAAAAGTGGAAAATTCAAATGAGCTGGCAAATGCTCGTTTCTGCTTCAAAGAATCGCATACCAAATATGGCATTCCTTTACCACCTCGTTCCGAGCATCTTTCCCGATCCCAATTCCTCCTTCCCTTCAAAAACGCATGAGATGTGTGCAAAAATTATCTAATGAATATTTTGAGGTTCAATATGAGAGCTAATTTATTCATACGGGTTTCTCTTCTCTAAGACAGGTTTGTTTACAGCAGGACCATTCTTCATTGAGCATGCAAATTCAATTGGTCCCGGTATTCTCCGAATTACCATGAATACTTATCAGAGGTTAATCAATCATTTGTGACATCTGAGAATAATGAACTTCGGTACCCGAAAATTTTTGTAAAAGAAAATAAGCTTCCTCCTCAGAAGTGCTAATTATTATCTTCCTACTAATTATTCCGCTCGTGGCTCCAGAGAGTAAACTTTAAAAACTTCCTTGGAAACCAAAAAAACACCCTTCAATTCCTGATGAGCACCCGGAAAATAATTGAAAATCAACAATTTTATCACGTCTCTGCCCGGAAGCTGATTCACGAAAGGCCATCATCCATCAACGACGTGACCCCGTCCAAGCATTTCTCTGAAAGTGATTCTTCTCTGATTTAATTGTCCAATCTTCTACCTTTGATGTGCCCCCAATCGATCAAAGTTCGCTGCCGTGTTTAGGACACTCAGCAAAAGATATCTTCTTTCGAAAATGGTCAATCACGGTGTGTCTCTGTTAGCTGAAAGTGGAAAATCTGAGCCAAAGGGAAACAAAAATGATACCCGATCTCGCCCGCTTTGATGCCGGACCAAATGATTGGCATCGTTCATCATCGATGCTGGAGCTGTTTTGGGCGGAGAGCTCTCCGGGTAATTTTTCAACAACAGACTCTCAACCCACCATCGATATCGAGAACTGGAAAAGTACCCTTTTTAGAAAGCAGGGACGTATCGATGGGCAAAATAAAGGAAGTAAAAATGTTTCATATCGAAATCAAATAATTTATCAAAAATAAATTTTAATTTTGAAAACAAATTTTTAAAAACAAAAAATCAGAAATTCACACAATCAAACAATAATAACAAAACTAGACATCAATATACAGATTTTTTTCAATAACCAAAAATGAGCAAAAACTTAAAAAATTAAAAAAAAAATCACAAATCGTCACAGAAACTTATGTACGACAACTGTCCAAAAATTAACAAAAATTTCAAAAACATAACCAAAAATTACAAAAATTACGAACATTTACAAAAATTTACAAAAATTTACAAAAATTTACAAATATTTACAAAAATTTACAAAAATTTACAAAAATTTACAAAAATTTACAAAAATTTACAAAAATTTAAAAAAAATTACAAAAATTTACAAAATTTACAGAAATTTACAAAAATTTACAAAAATTTACAAAAATTTACAAAAATTTACAAAAATTTACAAAAATTTACAAAAATTTACAAAAATTTACAAAAATTTACAAAAATTTACAAAAATTTACAAAAATTTACAAAAATTTACAAAAATTTACAAAAATTTACAAAAATTTACAAAAATTTACAAAAATTTACAAAAATTTACAAAAATTTACAAAAATTTACAAAAATTTACAAAAATTTACAAAAGTTAACAAAAATTTACAAAAATTTACAAAAATTTACAAAAATTTACAAAAATTTACAAAAATTTACAAAAATTTACAAAAATTTACAAAAATTTACAAAAATTTACAAAAATTTACAAAAATTTACAAAAATTTACAAAAGTTTAAAAATTTACAAAAATTTACAAATATTTACAAAAACATACAAAAATTTACAAAAATTTACAAAAATTACAAAAATTTACAAAAATAAACAGAAAATAACGAAAATTCACCCAAAATTAGCTTAAGCTTACAAAAATTTACAAAAATTTAGAAAAATTTGAAAAAATTTACAGAAGTTTACAAAAACTTTCATAAATTTCAAAAAATTGATCAAAATTTACCAAAATTAACAAAAATTTACGAAAATTTACAAAAATTTAAACAAAACTCACAAAAATTTACAAAAATTTAAAAAAAATTATAAAAAACTTACAAAATTTTACAAAAATTTACAAAAATTTACAAAAATTTACAAAAATTTACAAAATATTTACAGAAATTTACTAAAATTTACAAAAATTTACAAAAATTTACAAAAATTTACAAAAATTTACAAAAATTTACAAAAATTTACAAAAATTTACAAAAATTTACAAAAATTTACAAAAATTTACAAAAATTTACAAAAATTTACAAAAATTTACAAAAATTTACAAAAATTTACAAAAATTTACAGAAATTTACAAAAATTTACAAAAATTTACAAAAATTTACAAAAATTTACAAATATTTACAAAAATTTACAAAAATTTACAAAAATTTACAAAAATTTACATAAATTTACAAAAATTTACAAAAATTTACAAAAATTTACAAAAATTTACAAAAATTTACAAAAATTTACAAAAATTTACAAAAATTTACAAAAATTTACAAAAATTTACAAAAATTTACAAAAATTTACAAAAATTTACAAAAATTTACAAAAATTTACAAAAATTAACAAAAATTAACAAAAATTTACATAAATTTACAAAAATTTACAAAAATTTACAAAAATTTACAAAAATTTACAAAAATTTACAAAAATTTACAAAAATTTACAAAAATTTACAAAAATTTACAAAAATTTACAAAAATTTACAAAAATTTACAAAAATTAACAAAAATTTAAGAAAATTTACACAAAATTTACAAAAATTTACAAAAATTTACAAAAACTTACAAAAATTTTCAAAAATTTACAAAAATTTACAAAAATTTACAAAAATAAGCAAATTTGACCAAAATTTTCATAATCTTTACAAATAATTAAAAAAAATTATAGAAATTGATAAAAATTTTCAAAAATTTACAAAAGTTTACAAAAATTTTCAAAAATTTACAAAAATTTAAAAACTTTTACAAAAATTTAAAATTTTTAAAAGTTTACAAAAATTTACAAAATTTTACAAAACATTACAAAAACTTTAAAAAAATTTACAAAAGTTAACAAAAATTTACAAAAATTTACAAAAATTCACAAAAATTTACAAAAATTATAAAAAAAAACAAAAATTCACAAAAACCTTCAAAAATAAACGAAAAATTTACAAATATTCACAAAAATTTACAAAAATTTACAAAAGTTACAAAAATTTACAAAAATTTACAAAAATTTACAAAAATTTACAAAAATTTACAAAAATTTACAAAAATTTACAAAAATTTACAAAAATTTACAAAAATTTACAAAAATTTACAAAAATTTACAAAAATTTACAAAAATTTACAAAAATTTACAAAAATTTACAAAAATTTACAAAAATTTACAAAAATTTACAAAAATTTACAAAAATTTACAAAAATTTACAAAAATTAAATAAATAAATTGTAAAATACAAAAATAACAAAAATTTACAAAAATTTACAAAAATTTACAAAAATTTACAAAAATTTACAAAAATTTACAAAAATTTACAAAAATTTACAAAAATTTACAAAAATTTAAAAGAAATTACAGAAATTTACTAAATCTACAAAAATTTACAAAAATTAACAAAAATTTACAAAAATTTACAAAAATTTACAAAAATTTACAAAAATTTACAAAAATTTACAAAAATTTACAAAAATTTACAAAAATTTACAAAAATTTACAAAAATTTACAAAAATTTACAAAAATTTACAAAAATTTACAAAAATTTACAAAAATTTACAAAAATTTACAAAAGTTAACAAAAATTTACAAAAATTTACAAAAATTAACAAAAATTTACAAAAATTTACAAAAATTTACAAAAATTTACAAAAATTTACAAAAATTTACAAAAATTTACAAAAATTTACAAAAATTTACAAAAATTTACAAAAATTTACAAAAATTTACAAAAGTTTAAAAATTTACAAAAATTTACAAATATTTACAAAAACATACAAAAATTTACAAAAATTTACAAAAATTACAAAAATTTACAAAAATAAACAGAAAATAACGAAAATTCACCCAAAATTAGCTTAAGCTTACAAAAATTTACAAAAATTTAGAAAAATTTGAAAAAATTTACAGAAGTTTACAAAAACTTTCATAAATTTCAAAAAATTGATCAAAATTTACCAAAATTTACAAAAATTTACGAAAATTTACAAAAATTTAAACAAAACTCACAAAAATTTACAAAAATTTAAAAAAAATTATAAAAAACTTACAAAATTTTACAAAAATTTACAAAAATTTACAAAAATTTACAAAAATTTACAAAATATTTACAGAAATTTACTAAAATTTACAAAAATTTACAAAAATTTACAAAAATTTACAAAAATTTACAAAAATTTACAAAAATTTACAAAAATTTACAAAAATTTACAAAAATTTACAAAAATTTACAAAAATTTACAAAAATTTACAAAAATTTACAAAAATTTACAAAAATTTACAAAAATTTACAGAAATTTACAAAAATTTACAAAAATTTACAAAAATTTACAAAAATTTACAAATATTTACAAAAATTTACAAAAATTTACAAAAATTTACAAAAATTTACATAAATTTACAAAAATTTACAAAAATTTACAAAAATTTACAAAAATTTACAAAAATTTACAAAAATTTACAAAAATTTACAAAAATTTACAAAAATTTACAAAAATTTACAAAAATTTACAAAAATTTACAAAAATTTACAAAAATTTACAAAAATTTACAAAAATTAACAAAAATTAACAAAAATTTACATAAATTTACAAAAATTTACAAAAATTTACAAAAATTTACAAAAATTTACAAAAATTTACAAAAATTTACAAAAATTTACAAAAATTTACAAAAATTTACAAAAATTTACAAAAATTTACAAAAATTTACAAAAATTAACAAAAATTTAAGAAAATTTACACAAAATTTACAAAAATTTACAAAAATTTACAAAAACTTACAAAAATTTTCAAAAATTTACAAAAATTTACAAAAATTTACAAAAATAAGCAAATTTGACCAAAATTTTCATAATCTTTACAAATAATTAAAAAAAATTATAGAAATTGATAAAAATTTTCAAAAATTTACAAAAGTTTACAAAAATTTTCAAAAATTTAAAAACTTTTACAAAAATTTAAAATTTTTAAAAGTTTACAAAAATTTACAAAATTTTACAAAACATTACAAAAACTTTAAAAAAATTTACAAAAGTTAACAAAAATTTACAAAAATTTACAAAAATTCACAAAAATTTACAAAAATTATAAAAAAAAACAAAAATTCACAAAAACCTTCAAAAATAAACGAAAAATTTACAAATATTCACAAAAATTTACAAAAATTTACAAAAGTTACAAAAATTTACAAAAATTTACAAAAATTTACAAAAATTTACAAAAATTTACAAAAATTTACAAAAATTTACAAAAATTTACAAAAATTTACAAAAATTTACAAAAATTTACAAAAATTTACAAAAATTTACAAAAATTTACAAAAATTTACAAAAATTTACAAAAATTTACAAAAATTAAACAAATAAATTGTAAAATACAAAAATAACAAAAATTTACAAAAATTTACAAAAATTTACAAAAATTTACAAAAATTTACAAAAATTTACAAAAATTTACAAAAATTTACAAAAATTTAAAAGAAATTACAGAAATTTACTAAATCTACAAAAATTTACAAAAATTAACAAAAATTTACAAAAATTTACAAAAATTTACAAAAATTTACAAAAATTTACAAAAATTTATTAAAATTTACAAAAATTTACAAAAATTTACAAAAATTTACAAAAATTTACAAAAATTTACAAAAATTTACAAAAATTTACAAAAATTTTCAAAAATTTACAAAAATTTACAAAAATTTATAAAAAGTTTACAAAAATTTACAAAGATTCACAAAAATTAACAAAAATTCACAAAAATTTACAAAAATTTACAAACATTTACAAAAATTTACAAAAATTAACAAAAATTTACAAAAATTTACAAAAATTTACAAAAATTTACAAAAATTTACAAAAATTCACAAAAGTTTACAAAAATTTACAAAAATTTACAAAAATTTACAAAAATTTACAAAAATTTACAAAAATTTACAAAAATTTACAAAAATTTACAAAAATTTACAAAAATTTACAAAAATTTACAAAAATTTACAAAAATTTACAAAAATTTACAAAAATTTACAAAAATTTACAAAAATTTACAAAATTTACAAAAATTTACAAAAATTTACAAAAATTTACAAAAATTTACAAAAATTTACAAAAATTTACAAAAATTTACAAAAATTTACAAAAATTTACAAAAATTTACAAAAATTTACAAAAATTTACAAAAATTTACAAAAATTTACAAAAATTTACAAAAATTTACAAAAATTTACAAAAATTTACAAAAATTTACAAAAATTTACAAAAATTTACAAAAATTAAATAAATAAATTGTAAAATACAAAAATAACAAAAATTTACAAAAATTTACAAAAATTTACAAAAATTTACAAAAATTTACAAAAATTTACAAAAATTTACAAAAATTTACAAAAATTTAAAAGAAATTACAGAAATTTACTAAATCTACAAAAATTTACAAAAATTTACAAAAATTTACAAAAATTTACAAAAATTTACAAAAATTTACAAAAATTTACAAAAATTTACAAAAATTTACAAAAATTTATTAAAATTTACAAAAATTTACAAAAATTTACAAAAATTTACAAAAATTTACAAAAATTTACAAAAATTTACAAAAATTTACAAAAATTTACAAAAATTTACAAAAATTTACAAAAATTTACAAAAATTTACAAAAATTTACAAAAATTTACAAAAATTTTCAAAAATTTACAAAAATTTACAAAAATTTACTAAAATTTTCAAAAATTTACAAAAATTTACAAAAATTTACAAAAATTTACAAAAATTTACAAAAATTTACAAAAATTTACAAAAAGTTACAAAAATTTACAAAAATTTACAAAAATTTACAAAAATTTACAAAAATTTACAAAAATTTACAAAAATTTACAAAAATTTACAAAAATTTACAAAAATTTACAAAAATTTACAAAAATTTGCAAAAATTTACAAAAATTTACAAAAATTTACAAAAATTTACAAAAATTTACAAAAATTTACAAAAATTTACAAAAATTTACAAAAATTTACAAAAATTTACAAAAATTTACAAAAATTTACAAAAATTTACAAAAATTTACAAAAATTTACAAAAATTTACAAAAATTTACAAAAATTTACAAAAATTTACAAAAATTTACAAAAATTTACAAAAATTTACAAAAATTTACAAAAATTTACAAAAATTTACAAAAATTTACAAAAATTTACAAAAATTTACAAAGCTTACAAAAATTTACAAAAATTTACAAAAATTTACAAAAACTTACAAAAATTTACAAAAATTTACAAAAATTCACAAAAAAATTAACAATAATTTGCAAAAATTCACAAAAAATTAACAAAAATTTACACAAATTAACGAAAATTTATAAAATTTTTAAAAAATTTAACAAAATAAAAAAAAATTAACAAATTTTTTAATAAATTCACAAAAATAAACAAAAATATACAAAATTGACGAAAAATTACAAGAAATCACAAAAATTTTACGCAAGCTTCAAACTCAAAAAAATTTTTATGTATTGAGCTTTGTTTGTAAAATTCAACATAATGTGAATTTAGTGTTTTTTTTCTTCTTTTTGAAAAAATCTTCACATGATAAAATAAAAACAAAAATTTTTAATTGTCAATATAATAATCGTTAGAGTATAACAAATGAACTTAAGAATTCCATATTTCTCTTTTTTTTCTCAGAAAATATTTTTTAAATGTTTATCCATGTTTATCCAAAAACAAACATAAATCTAAAATTTTTCCAGTCAAAAGGGCTAACAAAATTGGCTTTTCTCTAAAATTTAGAAAAAAAAAATCGCTTATAACTATACAATGTTTATAGCGTTGAGAAAAACTATTAAAATTCTCTTCATCTGAAACTTATAAACTGTAAAATAAGAACTAACATTTACCAAAAAAGTAAATTGATATGCGATCTTTGGATTTTTTTTTGAATTTTTCCCCCTTGAATAATGAATCAAGTTTTTAAAATGAAATATCCAGTCTCCTTTAACTTTAAAAGTTTATTTTCCAATTCATCAATTGGATTAAGAACCGTTATTATTTTTGGAGCATATTGACTTGAAATGACACTCCGTCGGAAAATGCAGAAAATGCAAATCACAGTGAGTTGCAATTTTTTTTGAGTAGTTTTAAATTCACAAAAAAAAGTTTAACACCAAATAATTTTAAAACCGAAGTATTTAAAAAAATTATAAAAAATACAAACAAAATTTATTGACAAATATTCATTATTTAGATAATAAAAATTCAAATTCAATTTAAGAAAAAAAAAATCGGAAAATTTCAAATTTCGAATTATATTCAAATAATTTCAAAATAATTTCAGATTATTATCTGATATCCAAATAACACTACATATAAGTGTGATGAATGTGGTGAAAAGATTTTCAAAAGAATACTACCCCTTCGCTCATTTTTAATCTCTTTCATCTTATTCTAACCTTATTCCGTTTAAAATCCTTCAATGTTTTCACAAAGAATAAAAAATTCCACCAATATATTCGAAAAAATAATTTCATAAAATAAATATACGGTGATCAATTCTTTATAAAAAAAAACATTAAAATAAAACCTTTAAGAATAACAAGAAGAAATGAAAATAATTAGAAAAGTTGCACGAAAAAAACACTTGAAAATTTTGATTTGAATTTAAATTCACTATTTTTCGCTGATAGCAATCAATCATTGTGCGATTGTATTTTCTTTTTTCTAGATACTCTACAAACATCTGAGCTCATTACAGCAGGATTTTCCAAATGCATTAGTCTTTTGTATGATAAAAGTAAAAAAAATCCATAATTTTTTATTCACCTGTTGTTCATATAAAGTAAAGGTTTTTGTAGTATAAGATGATAAGTATAAAATGCCTCTATTTTATTATATTTTCCTAAATTCCATCATACCAAAATGTTTAAAAATAAAATAAAAAATGGTAATTTGTTAAAAAAAGTTTACGACAGCAATAAATAAGGGAACAAGATTATTCAACCAATATTCAACAGAACATCTTTAAGACACCCCTGTCCAAAAAAAAACCAAAAACAAAACCGAACCTAAGACAACCTTTTGGGGCGCGTATCGCGAAAGCGGGAAAACAGCTGCCAAAGATTTATCACACCTCATTTGCTGCCTCCTGTAAACTCCACAAACAAGCCCTTCTTCATCACAATTCGCATTTTTGTTTCCACTCAGAAGAGAATTCAGGCGGGTTCGTGTTGTCCCGTTTTTTTTTTGTGTTTTTGCAATAAGTGTTTTTGCGATTCGAGAGAATATTTGAAGAGGCTGGCCCGGGACGGCTAAAGAGTATTGCTTTCCCCCGAACCGTGTATTGAATTTCAATCAAAAGCTTCCGCGGAGAAATTGTTGGTGTTCAGCTACCGAGAAGATGGTGTGATTAGAATATTTTCCCGGAAAAGTTATGATCTTGAAATTATACTGTTGGAAGAGAACATGAACACATTTAGAAAAGGATTAGAATATTTTAAATTTATGATCAGGAAAATGTTCGTTCTCGAATAACTTTTTTTAAACTATGAAACTTTGAATTTATTCAGTATGCTCTCGACGTGTTCCAAAATTTATTTTAATTTCTGCTCAATTGCTTTACCACTTTCGTATTTGCAATTCAACACTAATTCAAAAATGAAATTCTCAAAACCTTTCATCAAGTCCCACACATACCCGAAAATATCCAAAAACGTTCCATCATGTTTCGAGACAGCTTTCTGTGGAAAATTTTCCCATAGATCCAGGCATCAATCATCCAACAAAGTTTGCAAAAATTCCTTCTCTGGAAAACTCTCTGGAATGAAATTACAATGTATTTCCTAGCATCATTTCAGGTTCCTGGTACTGATTTGAAGATTGAATCGAAAAATGGCAATCATCCTCTCCAGGCTATTACAAAGTTTCAACACACATATTGACCGGGCTGGACTGGACTGAACAATTCATTAGGCTGGAACTGGTTGCTAATGAGAAATGTCAATGCATGCATCTACATTGATCAAGCTTTAGCTTTTCAATGAACGGTTGGAAGACTATTGTGTTAATTTCGAATTTCATTTTCTGCTTTTGTCGGCAATATTCAGTTGAGCACATTGAATTTGTTAATCCATACTAATTGGATTGTACATTAGACTGAGTCGATTTGGGGTCATTTTTGAATTTCTAAAACCCTGGGGTCTCAAAAGCTTCGTTTTGGTCCAAAACTCATCCATGATTTTTTGCAGAATTTTTAAGAAACGTTTACATGAGTAAATTTGTACTTTTAGGTTTGTATGGGAAAATCGAATATTTTGTACCGAAAAATCAACATCATGTTTTTTCCTTCTGTGCAACCGAGCCTGCTAATGGTTTTTGTGCCAATTTATAAATTCTTCAAAGGAAATTTTCCGTTTTACAACTTTGTCGAAGACCGTAAATTCGTATCTGATTAGACAAAAAAGTTATTAGCTGTTCAACAGGGGTATGTCTTTTGATATTGATAAACAAGAAATTCAATAGACACCACTGCTGTGTGCCTTGCGAGGTATTGCATGACTACTTTTCATGCAATACTTTGCGGAGCACAAGCAGTGGTGTCAATTGAGTTTATTGTATATCAATGCCAAAAGACATACCCCTGTTAAACAGCTAATAACTTTTTTTTCTAATCAGATACGAATTTACGGTCTTCGACACAGTTGTTCAGCGGAAAATTTCCTTTGAAGAATTTATAGATTGGCACAAAAACCATTAGCAGGCTCGGTTGCACAGAAGGAACAAAAATGATGTTGATTTTTCAGTACAAAATATTCGATTTTCCCATAAAAACCTAAAAGTACAAATTTACTCATGTAAACGTTTCTTAAAAATTCTGCAAAAAATCATGGATGAGTTTTGGACCAAAACGAAGCTTTTGAGACCCCAGGGTTTGAGAAATTCAAAAATGACCCCAAATCGACTCAGTCTATTGTACATATCCTTTTTGAGCATTTGAGTATTATCCAATATTGTTTGAATCGTTTGGTTGTTTCCAATTTTATCCATGTGAATAAAAGGAACTTCACAAAATTTCACGGGAAATTAAATCTCATTTCAAATAGGAGTAACTAGAAAAAGGTTCATATGAATTTAGGTGGCCTACAGAGTAGGGTGAGTCGTTTTGCAACTTTTTTCGAATCTCAAAAACTGTATAGTCTAAAAAAATTCTATTTTGATCAAAATGAACAACAGCATTTTCGCAGATTTTTAAAATGAGATTTGGATACCTGGGTTTTGATTTGAAATTTTGTATGGAAGAACGCAAAAATTTGTTTGGAGAATGTAACTTTTTTGGTTTTCCTTGAATATTTTGATCTCACGCAATGCAAATAAAATTCCAATATATGGAACTTCTCAACTTTGTCGAAGTCGGCAAAGCGGTAGGAATAGCCTGAAAAAGGTATAACGCTCCAAACAGAGCATTCTTTTTTTCTTTTTATGGAAAGAAACTAGCAACACTGACAGATTATCCGTCCAATTTTCAGAAAAATAAGATATTGGAATTAGGGACAGGATCTGAATGCCCATTTCAAGGCAGGTTAAATGCCTATAACAAGAAAATAAGATGAGTCTTATAAATATTTTACTTTTTATCATCTAAACATAAAATCTACGCTCAAATCACGATCTTACAGAGAAAAAATGAGAACTTCATACTGATCCGATAAAAATACGATATGAACAAAACATTACCATGAAATATGGCCATATGACATACCTAATTATGAATCATGCAAAAGAACTAGTGATGTAAAAAATTTCACAAAAATTTTTGCCTCGACGTATGCTTAACATCCGTTTCTACCATTTTCAATTAAATAATATCAAAATATTGCAAGTGTTAATGAAATATAGCTCAAAACATAAATATGCGCATTTAGCCCGCCAGTTTCAGAAATCGACTATTTTGACTTCTTTTAGTATAAAATTATTTTCACAAAACTGTGAGAGATTTTAACAGAAAAATTGCTCTAACGTATGTAAAACAGATGTCCGCTCATGTTAATATAGTTTTTAGACTCCTATCTATTGGAATATGGGAGAATATGAGTGCTTTCCTTAATATGCGCATATAGCCCGCGTCTCCCCTATTAGTCACACGATACATAGAGAATTCGTTAGCATTGAATCCCCCTCATTAATGGGCGTAGCGACGCATACATGTACTTGAGCATACTGTAGTAAAGAGAAGTAAGTAATAAAAAATATAAGAAGAATTAAATTGTTGAATAGAAACTAAAGATTTATATCAGTGTATAGAAAGGAGAAAACCAGTAAAAAAAAGAGAGAAAAATTGGGATACAAAATTAGGGAGTAAAATTACTATGGAATGAGTCGAATTATAATTTGAGAGAATGAGAGAAAGGAGGGAGAGTTTCGAACCAGTACAAGGACGAGAGAAAGATCTTCAGTTTGAACAAGATAGTTTTCGAGAATAGACGGTTTAGTAGGTTGTGGAAAGCGGTCATATAACTAGGGGGATGCAATTGTATACGATTTCTCTATGTATCGTGTGACCAACATCTATTAGCTAAGTGCTAAGTGAATCTTGTTTTTAAGCTTTTTTTCCTCAGATTTAAGCTTTCTTCAGCCTCTAGGTAGAATATGGATGGAGTACAAAATAAAATATCTCAAATTAATACAAGACTTATTTTGAGTAAACTTTGAATGACAATGAGTATTCTTTGTAGAGCTTGTAAATATCGTTTTGGAGGGATTATTAAAAGAGAGGGAGGAAAATAAAAACGAAAAGAGACTCAACAGCCAGTCTATTAGCGAATTTTGGAAGAAACAGACGCGAGTGTAATGTTTTAAATGGAAGTTGTCCGGAAGTTTCTTGGGAAGAATACGACACCGCCCAAGCCGAAGAGAGAGACCGAACCAACCAGCAGTGCCGTAAGTGTGGAACCAGCGTTGCCACGGATTTCTCCGTAGATCTATGGATTTTGAGCACTTCTACTGATCATTGGATCGATGCTCGAAATCTACGGATTTGCAGCATTTCCTGCGGATTTTATACGGATTATTAAAAAAAATGAAAAGAGGGATTGTAAGCATGGTTGGTCAGCACCTATCAAATGCAACAGCGCGCTGTGCAATTCGCACTGTTATCTGCTGCGATTTGTAGAGCACCAAACTTCTTTCCGAAACGCTCTACACTCGTTACCGAGTGCAGCAACTGAACAACTGAAGTGCAGTTTTTTCTTTCTCTTCCTGCCGCAATAGGTAAACCAACAGCACGAAACTATATTGCTTCTTCCTTTTCTTTTTGGGAAAGAGCCAAACCAACTACACACTTAGAAAAATCCTTGTATTTTTACATGCAAGAGCATGGGTGGAAGGGAATCGGGTATTTACATGTGAAAATACAATTCATTACATGTAATTCTTCTTGGTATTACTTGACATGTAAAACAAAAATCATGTAATTTTTGGTTTCATTGCTTGACATGTAAAACATAAATCATGTAATTCTAGTACAGCTTACTTGACATGTAAAGTAAATATCATGTAAACCTTTTCAAGAAGCGTGGTGGGTTTTGTTTACAGGAAGTTTACATTTCAGTTCCTATTTTTGTACTAATCTCATTGGAATTATTTCGTACTTGGAATCATTGGTTTCAAATAACAAATCAGAGCACATTCTGCATTTCTCCATATTTGATTTATTGCACAATTCTATATTATTAAATTTAAACCTGATTATTATGACACTTAAACATTTGAACCATTTTTTGACTGTTTGCAATCAGCCAGCCGGAGATAGTTCTCACAATGATTCGGATTCCAATGCCCCACGAAGTTGTTTTTGAGTCCATTCGTATCAAGTACATTTTTCAATCAAGTATCTGCTTTTCTTCATAACTGGGTGGTGCCGCGGGAGGCCGATCCCATTCACGGCAGAATACCTTTCCTAAGTTTTGACTTTATGACTAACTAGCCCTTCAACTCTTCGTTCCATTTGGCGAATTTGATCCTGGGGATAAAATAATACAATTACTTAATAAAAACTCGAGCTTATTTTACAGGTTTGATAATATTTGACGAACTTCAACCAACTTACCAGGTAATTATTTCGAATGTCTGCCTATCTGCCAGCTGAAATCGAACTCTCGCCACCAGCAGACGGAGAAAATACGCTCTTCCAGGAAAAAGTCAAAATTAAATAAATTCTCCATCAGTATCATCTCAAAAATCTTTCGTTAAATCGAGTTTGCCAGACATATCCATAGAGGAGCGATCTCAATCTGGATCTGTAAAAAGTTGAAATATTTAAAATTATATTGAAATTAAAGGGTGCTTTACTAGCTAGCATTTTTTTGTTGCTTTCACTTAAAATATTCAGTTTTGTTTTGTCTTTCGCAAAATACTGATATTCTTTGATCCACTTTATTTTAGTTCTGTAGAAAGCTCCTTGAAGCTCTCAGATAGTGCTTAAAAATTACTCTTTGCAACTTACAGATTCCCTAGTCGAAGGCCAATTAAAAATTCCGCTATCCAGCACTCCTACGGCAGTCGAAAACATGCCGGTTCCAGGCACTTTATCATCACCGGCTCTATATTATCCTTTAGATTTATTTTCTCTTATCATTCACGTAACTGCCTTGCGTAAATAATCGCTGGAACTTTGGCTAGTGATGTCTTTTCAATAGTTTTATTCAGTTCTTTAATTAAATATACATACAACACTAAAGTATACGGAAAGTAAACAATGAGATTTATTAAAAGGGCGATTGGGAATAATATTGATACATATTTAAATGCATAGATAGAGCAAGGGATTATCTTTTGAAATTTAATAATATTATTTTAAATAATATTTTAAAGTGTACGTAATCCAAATTCATATAAGTTATTCGAAAATCAAGAATACGACGATTTGAAAATGCAGAACATGATTTGATTACATTCAAGACGCGTACATTAACTGGTGAGCCATCGTCATCCAAGATAGTTATAATCTTTCGAACGAATTGATAGGATTCCGAACAAAATCACGGTTTATGGAAAATTGAGTGGTCTTATTGTTGAAATATGTAATCATAAAATTTTCAAAAACCCCGAGAGGGGGAAATGAATGAAGTTTGAAGTATTTTATGGACATTTCGAAAAATTTATCAAACATGCGAAAGACGGTCTCTCTAAAATCAGTACAAATCCTGATTTATCAGGACACCTGGCACCTCTGATCCTGAACGACATAAAAAACCAAGGTAATTAAATTTAGAGGGACACTTAATATATACACACCTTGATCTTCACTCAATTTCAAATGGGACTTAATTTATCTGTACAAACATTCGAATGAAAAATGTTTCCTTTACAATGTCTGCAAAAAACTAGTGTCACATTTGAAAATCGTAGACTGTAACTAACTTACATCATTTTTAGGTTTTTCAGAGTTTTTTTTCGTATCCAAATTTATTGAAACTTCGCATTTTCAATGTTTACTAATCGTCCTTTTGAAATATTTCAGTGTTTACCTTATAGCTGATAAATTCTGGTAGTTTTTTTTAATTGCTTGCGATTTTTGATAGTTTACGGAAATATTAAAAAATTTTGAGAATACTTTTTGGAAATTCATTAAAGTTCCAGTGATTATAAACTTGAGATGCAGCTACATCCTGGACTTTTCTTACTGGAAACCGTCTGTTGTTTGAGACATCGAATTCCAGGATTGCTTGTCAATCGACGAAGAAAATTTCATCGGTTTTTGGTATTCAGTAAGTACAATTTTCCCTTATTAAAATGAGAAAATTATGAAAAAAAAATCTAAAGCAAATGCTAAGTTGTCTGACAAAATTAAAGTGGATCAAATGTTAGATTCTTGTCTGAAATTTTTAAAAACACGTAATATGAAATAGTCATGAATATTATTATTTCATCAAAGTTTTTTAACACATCTAATACCCACAACTATCACAGTTGCTTAGAGTTGGCCTCATCCCACTTTGATTGGAGACGATGACGAATTCTTTAGTCTTACATGAATATTAGATTTTTTATGAAGAAAGATTAAAATTTAAGGTTGAATGTTTCGACAATTACACAAGGGCAAGTGCAAACAAGTCCACGTTTCGCAAGAAACAATGTTAAAATTTAAGTTCTTCCTTAAAATACGTCTTGAACATTATAAAACAATTTAGGAAGGGCTTTTTATGTTTTTTTTATGAAGTCCGATTTTGCTCGTATGCATGCATTTTCATCCGTTTTTCACTAGCTCAGGTGTATATTAGATAAAAACAAATTCCAAACTTACTGTTTGTAGAGCTGAAAGTTTTCAAAGAAAATCCTTGTTTATTTCAGAATTACTAGAGTGTGCTTCTCGAACTCAGCAAGTGCGATGTCACATGAACATCTATCCTTTATTCTCGGTGACTATCGAGAGTGTCCCTGGAGAAGAATGAGAGTTTATTGTAAGAATTGAGTCACCAACTAACTGTTTTGAACACAACCATACCCCTTGATGTTCACTTTAATCTTACCTCACTTTCTCGATCAAAATTTTCGTAGAAGTATCCTTTTTTCGAAAATTTTGCACTACGACACTGTCGCTAATGTTTTTTGTAAGCTTTCAGTGAATTGAAAATAAAAACACACTTCACATTGTTTTTATTCCTTCACAACAAAGGTGCCTGGAAAAGTGTATTCGTCCAAAAGAATTAAGGCACAGATATGTATCTTTTCTATTTTCTCGCCACAAACTTTCTACGACTGAACTCGATAACAAATGGAAGCATTATGCGTTGGAACATTTACTTGCAAATAAGTTTCAATATAATGAAATGTAATATTCCTACTCATTACAGTATAAATACCTCGATGAGCATGTGACTGTGTAATTCATGTTATTTTACATGATTCTTCAAGAAACCCTTAGAAGTAGAAAAAAATGTAAATTTGCGTTTAGTATAACATTACAATGTGAATGGAAATTTACATGAACAAGCTTCATAATTACATGAAAACACCCGAATCTTTTCTACCCATGTTCTTACACGTAATGCTACGAGGATTTTCTAAATTGTGAATACTTACTTGTTTCGTGTTTTTACATGTCTTCTCAAGCAACTTTTGTTTTCGTGTTCAAAATCTTAAAATTCCGTGCGACGTAACATTACATTTTTTTTTCTGTGTAAGTTGCTTTACACTTCTCCCCTACACTTAATGTGCTGATTTTTTTTCTCGTGCCCTCACCCTGGTGAAGCCTTTTCCGCTCTTTGATTGAGTGTACGCCCGGCGTCTCAACACTGCTGGTCAAGTGTTTCAGAACGAAAAGTTCACTGAGTTGCATTTTTGATATCGCTCGGGGAGATATCGACAACCATGATTCTAAGCATTAACGAAAATTCAAACTGAAGACCAAAAAAAAAGGTCATCAAGTTTCATTTCACCCAAATCAGTACATTTTTAGTTTTTCGACGAATCTGCGGTTTTGGGTTGTTTGTAATCTGGCAACGCTGGTTGCTAGTCCGAAAACAAAAATCACTTGAGCCGAACAGAAAGGTTCATTTCCCAAGATTGCGAAACGTCGTCAAGTTGCTTGTTGGCTGCGCGGCTGCGTTGCCAGATCTACGGATGTCCTCGCAAATCTACGGATTTTAAGCACTGATTGATGCTCGAAATCTTTTTCAGTATTTCCTACGGATTTTGTACGGATTGTCGAAAAAAATATAAGTTTTTTTACGAATAAATGAAAATTCTACCTGACGAAAAAAAAGGTTATCATGTTTCGTTATGCCAAAATCAGTACGTTTTCCGTCAAACCTACGGATTCGAACGGTTTGTAATCTGGCAACGCTGTGTAGAATCACAAAGGTACCTTCAAGGCGTCACCCGGCGCGTTGACCGAGTGAGACGATTACCCCTAGAAGACCGCTCCAATTCCGACCCCCGTGTGCTTTTCACACAGAATTCACTGAATAAAAAGTTAAAAAGTTAAAAAGGTGTTTATTCTTTTACTTAGGAATCCATCCACCCGAAAGTTTCTCCAGCCTGACAAACGCCTTGAGACCCAGGAACCAAAAGAGACCTTGAGCGCCCAAACCTTATAGTCTCCGTGGCCTAGACCAGGAAATGGGTGATGCTGGGCAGCCCCTTTTAGGTTTAGGGGAAGAAGCAATGTTTTAGGTTGTAGTATTGTCAATTGCATGAATTCTTAGACTACTGCGAGAATCTGATTTGACAGATGAAAATTCCGCACTCACTAACACCATCACATTCTTTATATAAACTATCATCTGTTAAAAGTTGAAAAGGGACTATATGAAAAAAGGACCAACATCAGAGTTCAGTTACTTCAAATTATTTCTATCAAAAAATCAACTTTCATACGCACCGTTGCCGTTTTTGACGAACTGCGCAGATTGCACCTATTTAGACCCCTGTGCAAATAATTTGAGCGCATTAAAATCTGCTCACAGACCTATACATAGACAATGACATATATCGATATTCTTTACATCTTTGAATAAATTTGAATAAAAAAAAATTGCGACTGGTGTGTGTCAGTAAAAATAGTCAGTGAATTCTTATTTTTTTGGCTAATTTTTCAGTAATTCGAAAAACGCCCAAATAAGGCATAATTTATTTGTTCAACTTAAATTCTGGTACACGAATGTACAGAATGCATTCTGTTTTCTGTTCGTTTCTTTTCATTTGTTGATCGGTCAATTTTCGTTAATAAACTCCTTGGTTCGCATTTCATAATAATATTCGCCAAAACAATAACGATTATGCCGTTTGGAAATGTGATTCGAAAATCAGAAGCGAGTAACGGCTGATTTGAAAAACTGACACGGGTTGTCTATGTGTGCGTCAGTGCGGAAATATTTCTGCGTGGAAATTATTTGCACAGGAGTCTAAATAGGTGCAATTTCCGCAATACCATTTTCAAGAAATTTTTTCTCAAAATCACTGGAATGTGTTGTTTATGTGCTCGTACTCGATTTTCAAGAATTCTAACTCGTGAATCCTGTTGATTATTATAAAACCTGTGAAACAATGCTTCTGAAATTTGGAACCCATGGATGTGTTCTCGCTGGCATTTCATGCCTAGAACTATGTTTATGATGGGTAAGGAGTAGAAAATGTTTAAACTAAAAAGAAAAAAAAAATTTTCGTTGGAACTCCAACTCGAAATATAAATAGATACAGATTCAATTCGATTCGATTCATTCCAATTTCAAGTATATATCGATTGTGGTGTGTGATGGCTGGCTTTTCATATCAGTGCCAGTGTTACATGTTGAAACAAGCACTTCCTATAAAATTGGAAATAAGAGTACACAATTTATCAAAGATAACTTGAATAAATAAAGATGGGTTCTAAAAAGTGACGTAATGGAGGCATTAGAATGCAATGTTGTGTCTTTTGTGGTTTTTCACATATTTCGTTTGAAGATTGTTATATGATACGAGCAACGAGTAAAAACTTATTAAAAGTAGAAGAGAGATATGCCCATTTTACTCAAGTGTTTGTACTTCACAAATTGTTTTGATCTATACCGATTCCAATGCAAAATAGAAAGTATTGAAATACAACAAAAAAGTTGAAAAAAAAAACAAAAAAAATCGTCACCAGATTTGTCTTTGAACGAATTTTTAAATACAATGCTAAACATTCCGATAAGCGTACACACATTTTTGAGGTTTATTCTCATCAGGAATAGAATATCATCAGAAAATATTATACCAGTTGTTAGATCTTTCAGAACTACACCTATTTTACCAAAAGACAACTCAAATTTATGCTTATCTCATCACTATCTGAATAATTTGAAATCAATAGAACATTTTTGGGATGGCATTCATATAAGCGCATTTCAAGTTTTTAAAAACATTAAAAATATCAATTAAAAAACCAGAAATGAACAGTAATGGTTTAAAGGAAAATTCAAACTTATAATTAAACTTCTTTATGTTATAGTCGACTTAAAATTGTATATCTTTAAGTTCATTTGTATATTTCACATGATAGCAGCTCATGAACTAGTCCACACTTCTGATTATCACTTAAGGCACATTTGGCAAATATTTTGATAAAATTTAAATAGGGCTCAGAGCTAGATTATAATCTGGCGACTCCGGAAAATCATTCTTTCTCTTTGACAACCTTTCCAATTTTTTCTTGGGGACATGAATCATGGCATTTTTTAGCAGAAAGATAAAGTTAACAACCACAACATCCTCTGTAAATAAGATCTATTCCCTGTCTAGCAGCTCTGTGTAGTTATCATAGTTATTTAGATTAATTCTATGTGAAATTATGATCATTTGAATTTTGCCATGGAGCATGAATCCAATCCGTACGAAACTGTCTCCTTCGAAGTTACAGTTCTCCGTATTTATCTTCAAATTAATCATGATCCTCGAAAAGATCCCGAGGCAGAACAGAACTGAAACTTCAATGGGGATAGTCTCATGATACGGATTTGAATTTTGCGAAAAAAACAAAATTCAAATAGCTATAATTCAAAATAACTACTCAAACTGCTAGACAGTGTACTAATTTCACTAATAGATCGAGGATATTACGAATGTTAACTTTATCTATCTGCTAACCTAAGCTTTGTTCAATATTTGTAACTTTTTTTCGTTGCTAGCACAATATTGAATAACCTTTCATCTCTAGGCGTATATAGTTTTAATCCTTATATCAGCACATTTAAAGCACATTTCTCAGACGTTAGCGTTGGGATAAACATGCCGTAGAATAACTTTCTATAAGGAAGGGACGGATTTTCTCAGCCAGTTCCAACTAGCATAATAACCGAAATTCAAGCTGTAGGATGTAATAATAAAAAGTACGGGGAAGTCTTACCTTTTTCCGGGGGATACAGCACATACTTGTACAGTTCAGTAAACCGTAAGAAAAGTCAAAACCTGAAGCACTGGTGACGATAGGTGGGTTCTTCTGTAACTACTGTTCTCGTAAAGTTGGATGGAAATGAGCTTAAGTAGCTTTGCAGGAAATTTGCTTCGGCGTGGAAAAGTTTAATGCTTAACCCATTTTGCTTTGTATGAGTAAAACTGGAGGAGTCTTCAGAGCAAAATTAAATTGTTGTAAGAAATTTTTCCCACAACGGGTTAATCGATATGAGTTTCACCAATCCCGCAAGCAATCCGAAAAGCCACCATCACCAGCTCAGCTCACTCGTAAAGTTAGTAAACAGATGTAAACTGAAGCCTTGGTTGAAATTAAAACCCGTACCATAGCCATACTTACTGTTCCCCCAAGATTGGTTCGCACTTTTTTTTTTGTTGCTTACTTACTTGCCAGGCTCCAGAATTGGGTGGAAAGGAATTGAAGACACAGATATTCCCTTTTGCACACACTGCGTGACGAAGGAAACTTGGCAATGGAATCTTTTGGCGAAAATGAACTCCCAGGCATTTTCACCGAATTCTACGGAAGCGACAAAATAAACAATCAACGGTTGGATAAATTTAAACAAGTTTATCGTACGGGAGGGCTGGCTGGCTGTTGCCATTTATTTGTGGCTTTACTCGTTTGATCTGTCTCAAACCAACATCAGACGGTATTGCAATATGAGTCTGATATTCGAATCACCAAGTTTTAATTGTTCCACGAATTGCTGCCAGAAAGTTTACGCAAACTAGAGCCTATTTTAAGAAACACTGTCAAGAAAAAGAATGAATTACAAAAAAAAATTGAAGATTTACGCAGAAGGGTTCAAATTCGAAACGACAAAAACGACAAAAATGACCAAAATGACAAAAATGACAAAAATGACAAAAATGACAAAAATGACAAAAATGACAAAAATGACAAAAATGACAAAAATGACAAAAATGACAAAAATGACAAAAATGACAAAAATGACAAAAATGACAAAAATGACAAAAATGACAAAAATGACAAAAATGACAAAAATGACAAAAATGACAAAAATGACAAAAATGACAAAAATGACAAAAATGACAAAAATGACAAAAATGACAAAAATGACAAAAATGACAAAAATGACAAAAATGACAAAAATGACAAAAATGACAAAAATGACAAAAATGACAAAAATGACAAAAATGACAAAAATGACAAAAATGACAAAAATGACAAAAATGACAAAAATGACAAAAAAAAACAGAACTATACAAGAAAGAGAAAAGCTAAACAAAAATGACAAATATGGTGGAAATGAATCAAAATATGAATAAAAATTCAATGTTCTTGAAACAGATATTGGTATTTTCTTTCGGGACGAGTTCTGATAGTTTATATTGAACTTTTTTTCAAACATCTGAGCTACGCAGATTTCAAACTATTTATTCGTTCGAAAGCTAGCCATGTACACCAACTATTCAGCATTAGTGAGAAAAATTTCAGGCACCGTTTTTCCATTTATCATTCCAAGTCGGGCGAAAAATATCAAACAGATCCCAGCCGGTATCGTGGAAAAAATCCAGCTCTCATCCTTCGTCAAATAAAACTGCAAAATGGTAAAAAAAAAAGACGCCATCACCAGCTGTAGGCCGAAATGGTAGAGCGTAAAATTAAATATTTACTTTGATTTCGCAAATGTGGAAAATTTTGCCCGCTAGGCTGTATGTTTCTGTTTGTGTGTGTAACACTCGGAGTTTGGGCCATCATTTAGAGAAAAAAGTGAGTCGGAAAGGTAGCAAATAAAAAATTATTCACAGGAAAAAACGCGCGCCAAAACGTGCGTGCCAATTTTTTTCTGCTCCTGTGTCCTCCAAACGGGGAAATTTTGTACGAAACGAGTCGCGCGCTAAGAGTTTTCGTAAACAGATCAGCGCACATCGGCACACTTACGCAGCCATTTTTGACAAACAGATACAAACACATCCTCCCACCCCTCGCTGCTTAATTTATTTTCCAGCAGCCCTCAAGGCAGTTGTTTGAGCCTAAGCAATGGAATAAAATCAACGCTTTTACTGTTTCACTTGAAATTCGTGGATTTTCATTTACCGTGTGCTGCTGCTGCTGCTGGTAGGATGATACTTTATTAAGTGTCAGGTTATTTTCCGAAAGAATGGTTGGGAGTAAAATCGGAGATTTTTTTCGAAGAGTAACGAAAACTTTGAATTATATTAGTTTTTAAAGCATATTTATTAAAAATTTTCACTTATTGTCTATTTTAAATTATGTTGATTTTGAACTTCTTCCTTGCGATTCCACCCGGCTTTCAACTAAACTAAATAATTGCATAATTTTAGGAGCTTTCTCTTCGCCTTCGGCCAGCTATTCCTGTCCCTGGTTAGCCGCGTCCTGGTGCTTCATCACATCGGGCAGATCCGGGGGCATCGAGTAGGGTGCCAAATCAAGCGGCTCAAATTCACCATTGCTGCCGCGGATGGCCAATCCTATCTGGGCCGGACACTGAGCTTTCCCAGCCGAAACCGTAATGCCGCAGTCTTGCAGGGTCCGGTCGTAGTCTAGTTCCTGGTTGTCCCGGTTGAAAAGGCGCTGGTTCTGGGGAGGCACCTTCAGGATTCCTTCGATCATCCGCTTCAGCTCGTAGACTGGGGTAGTTTCTTTGGCCTCGGTGAAGATCGTCGTCTTCTTGCGTCTAATCATCAGGAAGACGTCCATTATAACAGTTGAATTTTGCAACCGGCTATCGCAACAAGCAAACGTTCTACCAACCCGAAAGATTTTTCTTTTGCGCAAGACGGTTTTCCAGTGAGCAACTCGAAAGGCCAAACTGATTGTTAACAAAATCGACAATCAGGTTTCAATTTGGTTGAAAGCTTCACAATCACAAACTGGGGAACATCTATGTTAGTTTTTGGCAGTCGAAGTGTTAACTGATAATAATTCCGGTAGACGCCAGACATTTTGAAGCAAGGTGAGGTAAATTTATATCGTTATAGGTAAAACTATGTCGAGTAGGTCAATGCAGAAAGGCCTTTTCTGGATATGTTCTGTTTCTCTAGCGTTCAATTGCAATCAAGAAATTCTACCTACAGCAGCCGGAGGGACCAGCCGATGGCAAACGACCCAGGCAGCGAGATGTCCTAGACCAGCCAGAAAGTGTCGCCAGCGCTCGATCCTGGGAAGGCCCACGGATCGAAACGGTTACTCTCGATGCCGTCACGAGTAACGCTGCATTTGGCACTCGTAACCTCACGTCTGACGGCGGGAGGGTCCTAGGATCCGCAACCCGGCAGCGCGAAAGTCTGGAGGTACATCTGGAGGAAGAGCCTGGAGGTATGCTATGGAACTGCTCCAAGAGGGTTCCTCTCGTGCTTTGGATGTGCTGCTGTTAGCATGCTCAATCACAGCTGGAAGCAATTCCTTGATGTTTTGAGAAGGTGGTTTGCGCTAAGGTTAATCGCCAGTGACTTCAACCATCCCATGCTGCTGAATTTCAGGAGTTCTCGAAGTTATCAATGTGGTGGTATGTAGTCGGGTGTCAATAACAAAAAAAAATCGTTAAGATAGTTTAAAAACGTAAGGCATGACCGGATTTATACAAAGTTGATGTTTGCTGTCCGATCGTGTACGGTATTAACCCTTTGAAGTTTATCGTGTAAAAAAAAAAATTAAAAAAATGTTAAAAAATGCGAGTGTGCACATGCCAACTTTTGGCCCTAAAAATTGTAAAAATAACCCGTAATTGCGAACCTCCAGTATCTGTCGAAACATGGTTCATATTGTCGGCTCAACATTACACATTATTTTGAACAGCTCCGGTACGCTTCAAGGCAGGTAGTTTAAGAGCTTGTCAAAATTTCAATTATTTTGTGTGGAACTTGGAATCACACTTGGAATGGGCATAATCATATGAAAACCCGAATTCGTATTCATCGTTGTGCGGGGCCTATCTGTCAGCCATACGCGTACTGTCTTAATGACTCTTGAGAGTTGTCGTCGATGTCGGAGTTCGACCCGATTCTAGCTCTCCACTACACGGGCAAGCATCATTGCCTCATTCGCGAGTCATCTCTCGGATAAGTAAGTAGTGTGCTCTGTGCTCGCGTGTCAGGTGATTTCCAGTCGAAAGGTAACCCTGCACAATCGTAATTTGCGGATGGCGATCTGCAAAAGCGAGCCGAAAGGTTTGAGAATATTTAGCGAAGGTTTTGACGGTAAGATTATCTAAAATGATTAAAATATTATCAAAAAATCAAAAGTTAGAACTCTTTCCAGATTTCTTCATCATTCTGTTGCCGGTGGTGAAATGGACGCCCGGATAAAAAGGGAAAGGGAAATTAGTGACATTATTATGTTTATTTAAAGTAAAAGCTTAGAATAATTATGAATCGAAAATAAAGAAAGTCAATGACGTTTGAAAAATAAGTGAAAATTAGTCTTTCATCCAATTTGATCCATTTGCATGTAATATTCCTTACCACAAGTAACTGCTCACACCTTCAACGAAAGGGCAAGCGTTTGAAATAATATGTAAATTTGACCCAACGTCATAAGAAAAGCCTATGTACTAGGATTGGTCGATCTTGGATCGATCCTTGGAGGATCGATCTTTTCAGCTCTGATTTTCGATTTTTTGGATCGATTCTTCGGTCAGGAAAAGATCGATTAGATCAGTTTATTTTCGATTCGATCTTTCGATCTTTTTTTTCTCATTTAGGGGAAATAAGAGCATAATTAAGGAGGACGCTTATTTAACTATAGAAAACAGCTATAATATGTTAGTTACATCATTGTTTCGTGTTCAGAGACTAAAAAAGTCAATTTCCTAACTGAATGAAACTTAAAAAAAAGTAGACATAAACGTTTAAAAATGCATTTTAAATGTTTGTGCCGAAATCTGAAAATCAGTCACTGTAGGGGCACCATAGGCACCATCAATCGGAGCAAGATGAGCAATTTCCACCGTAGAATCTTGCACCGAATTTAATTTGATGAAGTCAACTTTATTATACACTTGACTTATTTACATTTGACGATTTATCTATTGGTATGGTGTCGGAGAGATAATCAGAAAACTCGAGTTCGATTCCTGGTCGAGACGATTTTTTTTCATTTAGCATTCATGATCAGTTAAAATATAATTTTAGAAATTTTCAATTTATTTCAATACAATTTTGCAAATTATTCCCAAACCTTGTGAATTGGGTGCAGAAAGTTGTTTGTGATTGATTCAGAATGAAAAATTTGCAAGAAATTGCTAATCTTAAGAAATAACAACGATTTTTCTAAAAATTACTTTTTTTTTAAATAAATTAATTTGTTTTTTGATTTTTTTGTGCATATTTTGTTTGATAACTCTAATATATATTAGACAATCTTAATAAAAATACCTTGAAATAATTTCTTTTAATCTCTTGAATATTTCTTGTCAGTACATTTCTTAAAAATATCAAATCGGTTCCGAGATTTTTGGATTTTGATTGGTGTTGATTTTAAACACTTACTCCGGTTCACCTTACATAAAAGCGCCTAAAATTTTATTCTTTCCATTTGTAGAAGGATTATACAAATTTGAAATTTTGTGACATTTTTTGCATATATTTTAATAAAAAGCAGTTTCCTCTTGTTACAAATGGAAAAGATCGATTAATCGGAGATCGATCTTCTAGCTTCGATTTTTTAGATGGATCGATCCCAGAACCGTCCATCTGAATCGATCTTGTAGATCGATCTTTTTTTGAAGATCGAACAATCCTACTATGTACCCTATAAAGGGTACAAGCGTTATACACGAAAAAGAAGTAAACCCAGTCTTGTAATGACTATTGCGGGTACAAAAAAAAAAGACAACTTGTCTCGTGATCGTCTGACTGTAAAAGAGACCGTTTATTGTAACATATCTCTTCATTACACTTTTTCTCACGCATACTTACATGGAACAATTACACATTCAAAACATGAAACTGGCAACATTCAGCAAATGACTTAAACATAACTCCTTCGCAAGCTTAAATACAATATTGTTTTACATTAGCTTCTAGAGTGACCAATATTGTTAAGATTCAAAACCCAGTCTTATCGTAGGGGAGGAAGAATGAAATTAGCTGTATCGTGTTCTGTATCGTTTTTCCCTGTTCTGCAAAAAGACAGCAATTCTCGAAAAGATTTGTAATCGTTCAAATTTTAACTTAAGATGATGATTTTCGTGTAGCGAGTTATGTAACTCAGTGTTAAGGTGCTAAGTTTAAGTCTTCTGAGTTACTTGCAGCAGATTCAAAAGTGAACAATACACCAGCTGGATTGTCCAATGCCAGACTGTCAACACTGTCGTAAATATGAGTTATTAACTATATAAAAAAAATTTCGGTCCATGGGAACTACCAAAAATCTTGTTCTGTTATTCAAGCTATTTTTTGGACAACCATTAATTATTAATTAAACAATTATTATTTATCGGCTTGAAAAACTTCAACGAAATTTAAGAATACGCCAGAACATAACAAAACCTAATTCAATAAATGTTTTATGCAAAACAAGTGCTTTTCAGCATCAAAAAAGTTTTATTGAAAATCACTCAATAAGAAAGTAAATTTGATCCTTCGTACTAGTCCGTAGATTGGTGAGAAAAATTTGACGTTCGAACGATTTTTTCCTTTTTTTATTCAGTCTTCCTGCCCCAGCTTTCCGCATTCTTGCCCTTTTAATGTTTTGCATCTAGACCGTTTGCTTTGTTGTGGAGTAAAGGGTGTATAAAACAATTTGTATGAGAATAATGTCATTTTATGGCTCTAAATTTTTTAGATCCTTTGTTCAAACTGCATTATAAAACTCACGAAAACTGATAAACTAAAAACGGTTTTTGTGTTAAGTAGAGCTCATATTGGGCCATTTGAATCCACTGAAAATGGGTTTCGTTTACCTTGTCTTTTATACCCTTTTCACATGTTGGTGCTGATTTGTTATTGCTAAACGTAACGAAAATTTCCCTTTTTGAAATATACTTTTTGATATCCTTATAGATGGAACGCCTTCAAGTAGGCAACGAAATTCAATTTCTTGGCTGATAACCCGGATTGCGATTCTTTGAAACATCTGACGTTTGTGAGGGATGGATAAATCATGATCGACATGAAATTCAATTATTTCCCATAACATAAATATATTTCCCCCTGTCCGTTTCTTATAGGGTAGCTTTATTGCACAAACGCTACTTTCTGTTTACTGTATAAATTGTCGTGGTGCAATAGTTTGATATCTTCGACATTCCGTCAGCGAGACACTCACACATGCAATTTGGTAACAGAAAAAGTCGAACGGCTTCAGTTTCGAGTCGTAGTTTCCGGGGAAAGCGTCATGTAATTTGATAGGTTAACGGTATAGTGTAATCCGGTAACCGGAGATTTCCTACACCGAGAAGAACCAGTATTTTACAACGTTCACGCCAGATCTCTCTACGAACGAAAATCCGAATCTTCAACTCCATCAACAAATCCATATTCTTGTACGGGTGTGAAACTTGGTGCACATATACATAGTTTTTGTGAATCGCTGCCTGCGGAACATCATCCGCGCTTGGTGGCCTGGCAACTGGATCTCAAACGTGGAACTTCATCACCGGTGTCATCAAGAGGTGCTGGAGATCGAGATTCGGGAGCGTAAGTGGAGATGGATTGGGCACACGCTGCGAAGAGATGAAAACGAGATTTGCACAGAGGCGCTTGACTGGAATCCAGATGGGCATCGAAGAAGAGGCAGGCCCAGAAGCTCGTGGCGGCGTAGTCTAGCTGCTAAAATCCGCAAAGTTGATGAGAACCTTGGCTGGCAGCAAGTGAAGACGCTGGCTCCGGATCACCAGATCTTTATCTCAGCTCAATGGGTTGGTCAATCGGCGCCGGACCTTTAAATAAGGTAGGTAGGCTGATATGGCGGCAGATGATATTTTCGAATCATATATCGACTAAAATAAGTATATTTATTTATTTTTATAAGAGTTCATTTTTAAAGTTGTTTTTTTGAACAACCATTTAATTTTCGGGACAGTGAAATACATTTGTTAGAATTACATTCATTTAAATGATAAGTGTCAAAAATTAATTAAATATAACTGAATTTAATTAGAAAAACTGATTCATTTTTTGATATTCCATTGCTGTTTTTATACAGGCATCACTGTAAATTCTCATAACAACTACTCGGCGAAAGACGGCATAATAACAGTTTAACCAGCGGGATTGACTTGTAGTTTCTTGATAGACTCTGGAGCACAAGTTAACACTGTGACAACAGAAATATTCGAAAGGTTATTAGAGAGAGAACGATCAAGAGTACAATTGTACAATATCAGTAACACATTCGACATACCGTTGATGGCATATGCTAGTAAAAAGCCAATCGACGTTAGAGGGACGTTCGAAGCACCGCTTTTTACTTCAATCAACCGCCCGATGTTGGTAGAGAAAAATTACGTTATCGAAGCATGTAAAGTAAATCCTTGTTGAGTAGAACCACAGCCTTGCATTATAGCATTCTGATGATGGGAGTTTATGTTCCTGTTAGCGAAAACAACCTTTAAAACTTCAAAACCGAGGGTGGAGAAGATGCTGTTGTAGATTGCTCACAACCATTTCCGAAAATCAACATAGCACTTGTTAAGATTGATTACGACAGATCAGTTCAACTATGTAGAAACATATTTATGAATATTCCGGTTGAACAACGTTTAAATCAACTGGTATTAACAGACATAATTGAAACAGTTATCAGTGATATGGATGTATCGTTTTGCTCTTCCCTAATTGTCGTCGCTAAGGGGAAAGACGATATTCGTCTAGTAATGGACCTCAGAGGACCTAACAAATATATTCACAGGACACCATTTAGTATGCCTACTTTGGAACATTTTTTGGAGGAGCTGGATGGCGCGACATGGTATTCGACATTTGATTTGTCCAACGCCTCCATTCCATGTGGAGTTAGACGAAGGCTCGAGAAACCTCACCAACTTTTTCACGGAGTTTGGGATGTTCCGGTGTAAATGATTACGTTCTGGTTTAACTAACGCACCGGACATCTTCCAAGAGATAATGCAGCGAGTAATCCTCGCAGGCTGCAAAGGAGTTAAAAATGATCTCGATGATACCTTGGTGTACGGTAAAAGCAAACAGGAACATGATACTCATTCGTCCGCAGTACTCGAACAGCTTTCTACTCATAACGTCAGAATCAATCACAGCAAATGCGTGTTTGGAAGTCAAAACGTCAAATTCAAACATTTTAGACAGTAGAGCGATTTTTATTATATTTAATGAATCACAGAATCGAGGCAAATCAATTTATCTTATATGGCTTACATCGTATTAGCAAAAGGGCTATTTCAAGAAGCGAAGCATGGGTTCTAAGCCATCAACCTTATGATTTTGAGATCTCGAGGGTTGCTGGTAAGCATACTTGATTTTGTTTATTCGCCATTTCAGTAGATTCAATTGCAGGCAAAGATAACGTAGCAGACGCGCTTTCACGTCTAATCCAGCAAACACAATATGGTGTGCCATTTGAAGAAGACAATGGAAACCAAATTTTATTCACTCTAGATGCAGACAAAATGGGAATAAAGCTAGGGGAAGTGGAGGCCGATCATATCGATGAATTGCTGACTTTATGCGAAGCTCTGGATTCAGACACATAGCCAGCAACTTTAAAGAAATATGAACCGCACAAGAAAAAATTTCATCATTTGAAGGGTGTCCACGATGAAATTGCCACACTGTGAAATTGTTTTTACTTTTTAACCATCAGGTAGAATTTAATGAAAATTTGGGTGGATTTAGTTCATAGTGCATTGTTTACATCCTGCAAGTTTTAAAGTGATCAAAACTCGCGGAAATGGAGCCGAAAGAACAGCATGTGCTTGATAAAATCTTGCGCATTCATTACGAGAACAAGTATCTCTCGCATCGCTTCATCGCTAAAACGTTGGGAATCGCGAATTCCACGATGTCGCGAGTGATTAAGTGGTTCGAGGAACGATTGACCAGCGACAGGGAAGCAAATCCAGCAGCAATAACTGGTTTATCACTTGTGTAACACTTAGCGATAAATATGAGAACGCGATGACTTCTCATCCCTTTTCCAATGCCAATCAAGATAACTCGTCCGAAATTATTTTCTCTCGGTCAGTTCTAGTTCTGAGAATATTCTCCGACAAAACTGGGAGCGATCGAAAGAACAAACGCACAGAGAGAGTGCTTTTAATAGCTATTTACGTTCATTCTGACTCTCCGCGCCTTTAACTCCATGCAAAGTAGTGAAAAATTTTCTCTCGTCCGGGAGCGAGAACTTATCCTTAACGTCACAAGAGACGATAAATTTGAATCGGAATGCACAACTTATCGAGAGCAAATTTGAAGTTGATAAGCGCTAGTAGCTAAAGTGTTCTTACGGATGAAAATCTCTCTCACGGGTGTTTTGATCGGCAAATTCTATCGGAGGATAACGATTTTTGGATTCCCTGACCAGCGATCGGAAGCTCAGAAGTGAAGGAAAATGTATTCCGTACAACACCAAAAATCTCAATCGGGTTGTTAGAGCCTTCAACCGAAACCCGAACGCCTCCGTTTGGGATGAGGCTAAGAAGCTGCATCAAAGCCGAAGTTTTGTCCAGAAGGCCAAAACTAAGGCTGGTCTTCGAAAGTTCAAGGTACAAAAGGCCCCCAATCGCGACGAGAAGCAGAACAAGTCCGCCAAAACCCGTGCCAGGAAGTTGTACGTCAACATGCTGACGGAAGTTGAATGCTGCATCATGGACGACGACAAACAGATCCCCGGCAACCTGTTTTTCACAGCCACGGATAAGTTCAGCGTTCCGGAGCATGTCCGCACTCAGAAGATGTCCAAATTTACGAATAAATTCCTGGTTTGGCAAGCCAACTGCACGTGCAGGAAGCGAAGTGCACCTTTCGTGACCCAGGACACGATGAACGGACAGGTGTGCATGCAAGAATGCCTCCAGAAGCGGGTGCTTCCTCTCCTGAAGGCCCGCAACGTCCCAATCTTCTGGCCGGAATTGACCTCATGTCATTACTCCAAGGAAGTGCTGGAGTGATATGTGGACAATAAGGTCAATTTCGTGCCGAAAATGATTAACCCTCCCAACACTCTGGAGCTCCGCCCCATCGAGAAGTACTGGGCGATTATGAAGCAGCACCTAAGGTAGTGAAGATAGTCGAATATGGGTTTACATGCACGGTAGATTCACAGTTTGTGCAGAATCTTATTGCCGGGGTTAATGCCAAGGTGCGGGCATTTGCGTATGGACTTTAAATAAAATACGAGTAAAATGGTTGTATTAAGTATAATAGTAATTTTTCAATCCCTGAAAATTTGATGGCAATCGGATGAAAACTCGAATAAAATATAAACGGTGAAGTAACTCTAATCTTCCAAAATTTAGTTTTTTTTTGTCTTGTGATCTTACTGAAACTTGATTTTTTTTACGAAATTTACATAAAATACTTCAAACTTTATTTATTTCCCCCTTCGAGTTTTTAAAAATTTCAAAGGGGGGGTGACAAAAGAAGAAATTGATATTTGTTCCAGCCTTATTTTCACTCAAATCAGTCGGTAATTGATGAAAATCTACATGAGAACCTATTTTGAACCTTTTTACTATCCTTTATTTAATGAAAGATCCAGATTATGCCTATATACCTATTCTAGTTTCGAACATGCAATGCTTTAGAAAAAAAAATGAAATGTCATATTTTGAAAATTTAATTCAAAAGAATATAACTTTTTTTTCTGAAATCATTAAAGAGCGTTTTAAAGTTTTCATTTTTCAAGGTTTGAATTTATTTTACAACTTTGTTTAAGACTACAAGACGTCTCGCTTTCAAAACTGTCTGAGTTAAATTTTGGTTTTTGATTTGTCAAATTCGTGGATTTTCAAAGAACTGAAAAAGCTTATGTAACTAATTCTTGAAATTCAAAATTACTCTCAGTCATCGAGAAAGTTGATTATTGATTAAAAACTTTATTGTAAGCATATTTATCTCCAGCACCCCCGAATCAGTCAAAGTCAGCTCTTAAGTTTTTTTTTCACTTCGAAAAAACGTGAATTTTGCCTTGTGCTATCAGAAGTTGATTCTATATTTATTGATTTTTAAATTTATTTTATTTAATTGTTCAAAAATGTCCTTAAAGAAATTAAAAAAAACAATTTTTCGCCTTATTTATATATTCTTTATAGCAAATTGTTTACTTATCGAAACGAGGGATTGAATTTTATTTCATCAGTTTCAGATTAAAAAAGTTAGGATGAGAGCTTGAAATTCAATAGCAAACCAATGAATGATTACTGAAAAGTCTCTTAAAATGTTCTTCTATTCAACAACATGTATATTATTTTCATTTATAAAATGACATTTATTGAGAGAGATTCCTTCATTCCTCCTCCATAAGTCGATTATTTTAACTCTCAGGTAGGTAAACAAAATACGAGAATCATCTTTTTATCAACATTTTCTCGCAAAGAAGATTATAAATTCGCAGATTGAAGTTGTATCAGAGAAATCTACAGAATCAGAAATAAATGTAGATATAAAATGGGTTTAAAGTTTAAATTTCTTCTCTTATTATGGAATTTAAAAAAAAAATAGGTAACTCTGGTATATCTCAATGAGATCAAATTACAAGAGAAGGGACATTGTGCAGCTCATCTCTCCCCTCTCACTCTTTAAAAATGATCCATTTTAAACAAGATATTAAAATTCTTTTTATTGGTCGATTTTTGGTAATTTTAAAATCGACCGGATGAACGGATGAAGCATCTGACCGTGAAGTATACGTTCAGCAGAGATCGTTGTTTTTTTTTCTTGAATGCTTTTTTTACTTATGAAATTTTTTTTTCACGAATTTTTCCCGAAAATGTGTATCACTTTATTCGTTTCGAGGCATCTGCAAACAAAGAAACTAAACCGCTCACCAAAGGTGATTTTTGAAACGCGAAAATTAATTAGCAATAAATCATCACCGTCCGGAACGGATTCGGTAGGTCTGGGTTAATTTTGCAAACGCAGTGTGTTGTTACTGGGTTCCAAAAATGGGGCTCCAGAGATGATCCTGAAGCAACGTAGCTCTGGTCGGTGACGACTAACGGTTGGTTTGGACGGTCTCAACATACTTTACGTTCTGGCTTGGCTACATTGCCAAGCTGATGAAATTCTGCGACGATATATTGCCATGAAAATATGTGCGAAAAGGCGGATCGTACTCGTATTTCAAAACTGATGACGTTGGTCAACTGTCACCTTTCAAATTAAGCTGGTTTTCGAAGCAGAACAAGCCATAAATTATTGTTTTTGAAAAAAATTTATCATTTTTATTTTTCTAGTAGAAATATGCCAAATAATAATTATATTTTATAATTTGAAGATGAAAGAAAATAATTCCTCAAAAATACCGTTGAATATTTCGCTAAAGTATGCACTCGAAGGCAACTTATCAATCATAATTTATTTTGACGTTGGTGAGCTTTATGCCTATCATCAATCATTTGTTTCCGGAATCTTCCAAGAAATGAGTGAAAATAAACACGTATTTTCATTCAAACACTTTCGGTAGGGCTCAGTATCTATACACAATTCATTATCAGTAACCAAAGTCATATGAAATTCTTCTATTCAGAAGTTTGATTTTGTTAAGACTTTGCTTCCATTTAACCCCATGGACAAAACAACAGAAATCACAATTACAAACGAGACAAAATGTATTAATTAAACCCAATTGGAATCCTTTATCTCGAAAACAATAACGCTGGTAGGTAAACAAAAACCCGATTACATGTTTACCGATTCGCCTCGGCAGCAACCAACCGCAGGAGGTTAACCACAAAAGCGACGAAAGACGAAGCTCCAAAGGGGCCGCCCTGGTCGGGATCCATCGTCGTCGTCGCCATGTTACTTCTTCGGTCGAAGGTTTCATTCGTTCGATCCAGCAAGCAGCAATTGGCCAATATTTTTCTTACCTCCGGGCGATGAATTTTGATTGCTTTGTAAGCAAACAAATAACCGCAAACTGGAAAGCCCAACGGAAAAGTACATTGCTAAACACGAGCCCTGTGATCGGTTGGTCTGGAGGTTTGTATCAGCTCCATGGTGAATGGTTCCAGGAATGTGAACTGCTTCCAAATTAGGCAGAATAAAATTGGATGCTTGTTTTGTTTAATATTTCCGCTTTCGGTTCGAAGCGTTTAGTGTTTAAAAGGTAGAACCGCTTGTAGATGTAAAAAAAATCGAAAACTGCTTCACTTTCAAATTTTTCATTGAATCTTCACTTCTAATTTAAACAAACCTACTTAAAATAACCAAATGCAGGATTTTGGCATTATTGGATCTGAAAAAACCTTTCCATTGAAAAATTGGATCAGCATCTAAAAAACTCCTAAAATTTCTTAAATTACTTACCAATCGCCACATTGAATCTCCATAATCCAACTGCGCAGGGACACGACTACCAAAAACATTCACTAAAAACATAGGGGGGAAATATTAAGAAAATTAGCTGAACCAAGATCGTATGTTGTGAGAACTCAATCGGCAAAACTCCAAGTTAATTAAAAGTAGAAATACCTAAAAGGAGAAGATGTTATATGAGTAGTAGTTCATCTGTAATAATTATTTGTGCTTCAATATTCATCTGTATATCTAGCTGTAATAAATTAGTTGTTATCCCACAAGCAAGATGTGCACACGCTTTTACTGTCTGCTCAGACAATATCACAACAGCAGCAGCCTTGAAAATCTGCGCTTTCTCAGCCAATCCGTCTTTTCTCAAATCATAAACAAACAATCGCAGCAGCAGCCTTACAAATCTGCAACCTTTGAGCTTATTTTACCAACTACGCTATTGTCGTGATTATACGATTCTTGCATATTTTAATTCAGGAATTCACTAGCTCAGACAGGTCTGTCGCTCACGAGAATAGATCAATGATTGAATTCGTTTTATTGGTTTAGTCTAGTGTTGCCAGAATATTAAACGTTATTTGTTATTTGTTATCTGTTTATTTTCATCAACAGATCACATATTGATCCAAATGATAGGTCAAAAATTAAAGACAAGCTACAATTACACGGAATTCACCCTATACTATACTTAAAGCACTAAGGATTCTTCTTCGGAATAATTCCCTCGAAACGTCAAAATCAAAATGATCGGAGAAGCGGTTGAACGTCCTTATTGCACCAATTAGCGCCGTATTAGCTCCGTAGTTATTCTGTCGGAGAGGAGCAAAGAGCTGAAGATTACGATTCCTCAAGCCTCGGGATCGCACGCTGAGTTGGAGTGCTTCCAGCAATGCAGGGCAGTCGGTTCTAGACGAAAGCAGATCGGCAACAATAGAGGTCCGTGTTGCGGTCCGGCGGGCCTGCAGCGTGTCGATGTCGATAAGGCAGCAGCAGCTTTCGTAGCTGGGGAGTCGGAATGGGTCTTGCCAGTTCAGGTTCCGGAGAGCGAAGCCTCTGGATGGCCTCGATACGCTACGAGCCATTTTGGTAGTAGGGGCACCATACAGCCGAGACATATTCGAGGGACGATCGAACCGGAATAAAAGACCCAGGCATCTAGAAGCTTTATCGACGATGTAGTTTGTGTGGATCTTGAAATCCAACCATTCGTCCAGGATCACACCAAGGTCTTTGACATGCTCAACTCGTGCAATTGCCTCATGTCCAAGAAAATAATCAGCCGATAACGGTAGCCGCTTGCGTGAAAACGAAATTATCGTACATATGTTGCGATTCAAGGGAAGGCAATTGACATCACACCAGGCGGCGAAGATGTTAAACTGGCTCTGCAAGACGTTGACATCTTCGGGGCTGTTGATGAATTGAAACAATTTCAAGTCGTCGGCATACGCCAGTTTTGGTCCATCGAGAAGCAGCAGCACGTCGTTGAAGTAGATCAAGAATATGATGGGTCCTAAGTGGCTCAATTGAGGTACTCCAGAAGAGACAGGGAATTGATTGGAAAATGATTCACCTGATCGTACAATAAGTTTCCGTCCTACCAGGTAGCTATGGAACCATTCCAGCAAAGAGCCGCAAATACCGATACGATCTAGTTTGGCTATGGCTATTTTGTGGTTTACCTTGTCGAAAGCGGCGGTCAGGTCAGTGTAGATTACGTCGGTTTGAGATCCCATGGCAAAACTGTCTTGCACGGAAGATGTGAACGTCTACAGGTTTGTTGTCGTAGAGCGTTTGGGCATGAATCCATGTTGTTCGTTAGAGAAATAAAAATTGCAATACGAGAAAAATGGATCTAATACAACCAGCTCAAACAGTTTTGCGATCGCACATAGGGCAGAAATACCGCGATAATTGTTAACGTTCCTCCTGTCACCTTTTTTTTTTAGACCGGAAACATGTAAGCCTCTTTCCAAATGGAAGGGAACGTGGATTCCGTGAGCGATGATTGGAAGATTCGTTTTATAGGAGTCAGCATATGTGCCTTCAAGATGGTATCGTCATCGATTACGATGTGATGAAAGGAAGTGCTCTGACGTGGGACGTTACTAGCCGCCATAGTCAACTGGTCCGTGGATATTGCACCAGAATCAAAAGTACTACGGAATTTGTCAGCGAAGAGGTTTTTTTTTTTTTTCTTGTAGGGAAGAGCCCACTGCGACCAGTAATTGATCTATTGTGGTAATTACCCCGCGTTACTGTATGCTATCAGGCTCACCTGCACTATGGGTTGAAGTGACAGTTGATTGCTGATTAAGCATTTTATCCCAATCGGGTATGATATCGAAGATGTATGATATAACCTTCTTAGGGCTGATATGCAACCATATGTCTTGTGCGCTTATTAACTTTGCCCCAAGTACACGCTCTCTCCTATTTAGGAGGGCGCAGCAGTTGCATAGAAGATGCTCTGCAGTTTCTTTTTCGAACCCGCAGAACCGACAGTCATCGTATTGAATAATGTTTATCCGTTTTAGATGTTGTTTTGATGGACAATGTCCGGTCAAGAGACCTGTGTAAGTACTTAACTCGTGCTTACTTAGTTTCAACATGTTTTTGGAGAGTCGTGCGCTTGGTTCAATGAATCTTTTCGCCTGAGCTGCTCCCTCTGCTGTTCTCCAGTTGGAGACAATAGTGGTGCTTTCCCAGTTCTTGAGTTCCATATTCAAGGCACTCCTCGATACTCCGCAGAAAGGTTCAGGTCCAATAAACAGGCCCTGAGATCCTTCCCTAGCTAGCTGGTCTGCTTCTTCGTTCCCTAGGATACCGCAGTGGCCTGGAACCCAGAATAAAAATACTCTGTTTCGTATGGCCAGGTTTCTTAGTGCAACAATACACTCCCATACTAGCTTGGAGTAACATGTAAATGTACTTAGTGCTCGGAGAGCGGCCTGACTGTCAGAGAATATATAGATACTTGTGTACCTGTACCATCTTTTCAAACAGGCTAAAGTGCATTCTAGAATTGCTTGAACTTCTGCTTGGAATACTGTTGGCCAGTTTCCCATAGGAATTGAGATCCTGAGTCTAGGTCCGAACACCCCTGCCCCAGTTCTTTTATCCATTTTTGAACCATCAGTAAAGAATTTTATCGATCCGGAAGGAACCGCAGGCCCACCTGACTCCCACACGTCCCTATCGTTGATAGTTACATTGTATGGTATGTCTAGGTTGAAAACGGGCTCCATCCAGTCATCATTCTTTACAATAAGTGAGTTTATTTTAAATATCTTCAGAATTTTTAGGTGTCCTGTAAGATCCCCCTCATAGAGAGTTTTATGTTTGGAGAGTCTCAAGGCACTGCGTTCTGCCTCTAGTTCAATAAATTGATGTAGTGGCAGAATATTTAGTAGTGCATTAAGGGCCTCGTTTGATGTGCTTCGCATGGCGCCAGTTATAGCTAGGGTTGCTATTCTTTGAAGCTTCGCTAGTTTCTTCCGGGCCGTAGCTTGCACAGTTTTGGTCCACCATACTAAAGAAGCATAAGAGATTTTGGGTCTTATTATAGCTGTAAATATCCAATGGATAATTTTCGGCCGTAGTCCCCATTTTTTCCCTACTCCTTTGAGGCAGACCCACAGAGATGCTGTAGCCTTGGCTATAACATGCTCTAATTGTGGGTTCCATGATAGTTTTGAGTCTAGTATGATTCCTAGATATTTCACTTGTGATTCGAAGTTTAGCACTTCCCCATCTAATGTTAGAGGTTTTAGTGCAGTTTTTCGTCTCGTAGTGAATGCTATCACAGTAGTTTTGGAAGGGTTTATATTCAATCCCTCTTCCCTGCACCAGAATAGTGCGAAGTTTAGCGCAGATTGCATTCTATTTGACAACACGTTCTCATATTTTCCCCGAACTATTATAACTACGTCATCTGCAAAGCCAATAACTTCGAATCCCATAGATACAAGTTTGTTTAGGAGGTCATCCACGATCAGTGACCACAACAACGGAGATAGAACCCCACCTTGGGGACATCCCTTCGTTGGAGTGGCACTGATTGTAAGTCCTCCCAAGCTTGCATAAATGGTTCTATTTATTAGCATGGCACTAGTCCAGTCAACAATTGCTGTGTGGCACCCTCGTCTTTTCATAGCTGATTCGATTGAGTTGTGAGATGCGTTGTCGAATGCACCTTCAATGTCTAGAAAAGAAGCAAGTGCTATTTCTTTTGCCTCAATGGTCTTTTCTAGTTTTTGTGTTAAGGTATGTAGGGCCGTAACCGTAGACATCCCTTTTTTGTAAGCGAACTGAAAATTGTTCAGTTTACTTAAGCTAAGATACTGCGATTTAATGTGCTCGTCAAGTATCTTCTCCATTATTTTCAAGATAATGGATGTCAGACTGATAGGTCTGAATGCCTTTGGTTGGGTTTTATCTTTTTTCCCTGGTTTTGGGATAAAGATAACACGCACCTTTCTCCACTGTGTGGGAATATGACAAAGTGTCATACTGGCGACGAACATCTCAACCAAGGCAGGTGTTACCATTTGGTTTGCTTGCTGTATTTGGATTGGTATAATCCCATCTTCACCAGCAGCTTTAAATGGCTCGAATGTACTTATTGCCCAGTTAACCATTGACGGTGTAAAGATTGCGCGCGATTTGCGAAGAGCATCATCACGTCTGACATTCCGATTGTGTTGTTCAGCCGGAGTGTCCTTAATCTCTAGACCTTCGATGGATTCTGGGAAATGAGTACTCAGCAGTAATTGAAGCGTTTCTTTCGGGTCTGAAGTGAACTCCCCGTTATTTTTCTTCAATTGACCCAGTCCATTTGAGTGTTCTTTAGATAGAACTTTCTGGAGCCTGGCAGCTTCTGGCGTAGATTGAATGGTATCACACATGTGTCTCCAACTACTCCTTTTAGCTTTTCTAATGTGTTTGTTGTACTCAGTTAGGGACGATAGTCATCCCAGTTTGAGTCAGCTTTTGCTTTGTTGAAAAGTCTCCTTGTTGTTTTCCTTAACTTTTCGAGTTGTCTGTTCCACCAGGGAACTCTTCTATTAGAAACACGTTCCTTCAGTGGACAGCTGGCTTCAAAGGCGTATATGATTTTATTGGTAAAACAGTTTGAAGCTTCCTCTAGCTGCTTTGTTGTTCGTATTTTCACATCCAACAAAGGTTTGCAAGCTTCAAGTGTGTGTTTGTAGAGACTCCAGTTGGTGTTCCTGGGGTCTCTATAAACGTCCCTGATTATTTCCCCTCCCACTATATCGAATGTAATATGTCTGTGATCAGACAGTGATTCTTCATCCGATACCTCCCAGTTTTTTATTTTTCCTAGGAGTAGTGGTGTACATAGAGTAAGGTCGAGGACTTCTTGTCTGTTCGTCGTTACAACAGCGTTACAGCGAAGAGGTTACAAATATCAAGATCCGAGGTCGCCGACTTGTTTCCAAAAACATGTAGGACGGTAAGCCCGATTCTTTCCGTTGGTCCTTAATGTACTGCCAAAACGATTTGGGTCTAGTTTTAAAACCACGCTGAATCCGGATAAGGTAGCCCTGGTAACAACGCGTGCATACTTTTTTATAAGCTGCGTTAAGTTTGCGATACTGGTTTTTGGCGTGGAGAGACTTGTTACCGTTGCGATATTCAACTCGGTAAAGTTTTGCATGAATTAAATCATTATTTGTTTATTTGCTTAAATTATTTGTTTATAGTTCAATGTTAGTTAATTGGTTAAAATATTATTTCATCAGAGCAAGATAGGTTTAGTTAAAATAAAATACAGGACTCACAAGAACACAACATGTTAACACAGGTACACTGAAACAAATACACAAAATGCTGTACTAGAACGGGTATAAAACGAACGCACAAACAGGGATGCCAACTGTTTTCAGAAATGTCTGGAAGATTTAAAAAAAAAAAAGTCTGGAAAAGTCTGGAATGGCAAACTATCTAGGTGATGACCTTTTTTTTTTGGTCGCCAGATCGCAATATCGTAACAATCATACATTCTATACACTATCAATGCCTGAGATTAATATGTTGATATCGGCGAAACTACGTTTTATGCGTTACTTCCTGTTTTACTATCATCTTCGTGGCATTTTGCAACGAAAATTTTGAATTTCATGTCGAAACTCAAAAATCTGGAAATGTCTGGAAGAAATGACAAAAGTCTGGAAGTTTGGAAATTTAAAAAAAGTCTGTCAAAAGTCCAAGAAGTCTGGAAGATTCCAGAAAAATATGGAAGGTTGGCAACGCTGCGCACAAATTAAAAAGGTATTAGTCCAGAAGTTAAAAAAGTGGTATAATCGGCCTGATGAGAGGAAAGCTACCAAAACTAACGCTAACGTGTTTTTCCGGTAGCGGAAAAACACCAGTGCGCGTTCAAGAAAAGCGAATGCGGTAAAAGTTAAGAGAAGAAGAACACAGAAAGAAAAATTTAAATTTACATTACACATTTTCGCATCGTCGCCGACAGAATATGGAAAAGACTATAGCATCTTGACGACTGCGAAGAAATTCTCGTGTGATATCATGTAAATCTCAGCTTTGGCGACGTTCGTCCGTTCTCTTTTGCACCTGTTCGTGTGCTGTTTGCTTCTGTTCGAGTTGGAGAGGTGGTGCGTACAAGATTTCCAGCCAGTAACGTTCGTGAAAACTAAATGCAATTCTATTTATGAAGGTATGTGCGTGGAAATGTGGGTGTTACAATTTGTATTAATTGTTAATTTGTTGTTTTGCAGAAAATCACTATGATGGATTCAATTTTTCCGGCACCTGTCGTCGTTTCCTTCGCTGAGGGAATTGAAAAGCACCGACAGGCGTTTGTGTCAATTCAATTTGTGTCAAGTCAATTCAAGTGTATGCGAACAAACTGAATAAAGGTTCTTTATTAATTAACATCGCTGATTTGTTTATTATTTTCAAACACTCCTTTAAATAAAACATCAATAAAAGAGAGGTTGAGCATGTAAATCTACAGTAAACCATCAAAATCAATGGGACTGGGAATCTACATGTAACGAACAGTATTGGTACATGTAATAACGCGATTCCCTTCTACCCATGCAGTTGCATGTAAATCTACGTGGATTTTTCTAACTGTGGATCTTGGTAGCCCTCGCAGAAGTTTTATCGGCCTTTTATCCACCAGGACCCAAAACTTAGGAGCATATGCTTTATGCCCTCCGGGACCAACAAGTATCGGGAAGATTCCAATCTGGTACCGCGTTTCTGCAATTTGGACCATTTTGGCAGACAACCACCTCCCGTGATACAGGATCGAATCCCGAAGGGAATCCACATCTGGGAGGCTGAAAGGAATCCCATATCCGTTCCGGCCTGAGGAGCTGACAAGGAATTGGCAAAGTTACCGCCAATTCTTGTCAACTGCCTACACAGATAAAAAAATGTAACCCTACATTACAAGTGATTTTACATTTTAACACCAGCGCTGGAAGAAAATTGAAAAAGAGTATAGCATCTTGACCTTTTCAAGGGAAATTACATGTCAATGCATGCTGAATCCAGCGCCAGCGTCAGTTTGTCAATTTTGTTTTTACTCCTGTTAGATTCTCGTCCCGTTTTGCGTCGGCAACAGCTGTCTGTTTAATATTCGATAGAATTGTATTTGCTCATTAAAGGTAAAACAATTTTGAAAATAAGTGTGACTTATGTAACATATTTACACTGGTTTTATCATTTGCAGGAAATCTAAAAATTCTCGAAAAGGTAACAATCTTTGGAGCCCCAACTGTGCAACCAGTCGTCGTTTTCATCCGTCGGCGGGGGAATCAGCAAAAACTCGCAAAAGTTCGGGAGTGATCGAACCAAGTGTTGTTTTTTTTCAATTCCAAGTGTAAGTGTAATTCAAGTGAAATAAATTTATTTCTCTGTACTAAAAGTGGTGTTTTTTTTTTTCATTCAGTAACCATCCCCTGTCTAATAAGATTCATGAGATGAGATAGATCATGTAAACCTACATTTAATAACAGCATTGAATGCTGACGAAAATTTACATGAAACAACCAGTATTATCGCACGTAAAAGGCCGATTCCTTTCTACCCATGCAGTTTCATGTAAATCTACGTTGATTTTTCTAAGTGTGTAGCCACACCCCAAATACCCGTAGCGTTCCGAAGGAGTAGCGTCATCAGCAGCAAAGGCCGGCCCAACGAGACACACGCCACACAAAACACAAAGGTCATTTCAATAAAAAACAGTAAAACTAAATTTTACAGCGGTAGTGTGTTGAATCCATTCCGAACAGTCTTTGATCAGCAGCATTTGTAAAAGCCGACCTTGAGGAGCTCCGTTCCTGCTCAAGATCGAGCTAGCCAGAAAAGAAGGCCTTGTGTGCCCACCCTCCACTGAGTCTCCAGAGGAACGACCAGGGACTCGAGGGCTTAGGTTTGGCCCCCTCTGGTCCAGACAGTAATAGACTTGTGCCTCAAGTAGTAGCGGAGGGCTTAGTTCTTGAGTGCTTTCATTCGTCGCAATTCTTTCGTGGCCCAGGGAGCACGTAGGTCAGAGGCTGCTGAGCGTGACGATCGATGATGTAGTTGATGATATGGGAGAACTTCATAGCAGCGGCGTTTGGATCGGAAGATTCGAGTTCAGAATTCCAGTCGATGGCGACAAGCGTTTGTGAAATAGCGACAAAATCGGCGTTCATAAAATCGTGAAAAAAGGATGCCGGCTTCTTGATAGGAGTCACAACTTCAGAGATTTCAAGCGAAAGCAGCAGTGCCGGGTGGTGAGGAACAAGCTTAACCAGAGGCGCAGGAGCCAGTTCAATTGTAGCCAATTGGGATTCGTCGTTAACAAAACAGAGATCGAGCAAGCGACCATTCTCATTCTCGATGCTGTTAATTTGTCGAAGAGTTGCTGTGCTGAGTGAGTCGAGGATCAAACTAGAGGGCGTAGTAAATGAAGATCTCGCTGGATCAGCAAACAAAAAACCGCACTGGGAGAAACACCATTTAAGTCCGGGCAGGTTGAAGTCGCCAATATGTCATCCTCAGGAACAGTAAGGGAACACAACAGGGAAAGGCCGCGGAAAAACGACTCTGCGAAGACCGCGCTTTTGGCTCGATCAAGAGGTAGGTATAAAACCCCGACGAAGAGCTTTCGAGTACCCAGATCGATACGGATCCACACTAATTCCTGATCGTTCCATGATTCATCGTCGATTGGAGTGGCTGAAAGACCGGATCGGATGGCAATCAGAACACCCCCGCCGGTGGATTTAGTACTGTTGTGAGGACCTCGGTCACGCCGGAACATTATTGTGTAGTCGGAGCTAAAAACCTGACTGGTAAGGGTTCTGCCGTTCAGCCAGGTTTCGGTGAAAGCCACAATATCGTAGCTGGAGCATGAGGTGGCTAGCAGATATTCGTTGACGCAGGAGTTGATACCGCCGACATTTTGGTAGCAGATATTTAGTTGATCTCGTGACCCGACAGACATACCGGATCGTCGTTCACTGGAACGGAAAAATCCATCACGGAGGGGAAGGTCGACAAAAGTTGAATACTTGCCTGTCAGTGCAGGCTGGAGAACCTCATCGCCGCAATCGAACTCAGGGCCGGGACGACTGATGCCGCTGGCTGGAATCAGCACGACTGAGTCGAAGGGCTCGGAGGTCTCCGTAAAACCTGACTCGTTGCGTCCCGGTGAAGAAGCCCGTGAAGAGGCGAGGAATTGGTGATGTTCGTGGAAGTTAACACGACAGCTGTTGGAAGGTTCGGATGACGAGAAACTCGAGAGTCTTATGCGGTTGCTTGAAGTCGAGGCTATAGAACTGCCGTGTTACGCCGAAGTGACGTATAAACCATTTTCGTTTTAAGCGAATAAAAGCGATTTTCTCTTTTTCCTCTTTATTCGTTAATCTGAGACTTTTCATAAAATGTGATCTGTAGAATTTATGCATAGATAGATGACAAATGCAGCCTTTTGAAACACAACTCTTTATTTTGCGTAAAATTCGTATAATTACTTCAAATGGATATGCGTCAGTTCGGCGTATAAACGTTTGTTTTGATTAGACGATTCTCCGTCGGAGTGACGTTTATCTATAGTATTATTAGTCTTTTTGTGCAGTTGGAACAAATTTCGTTCTTAGTTAAAATGGCCAGTGCGTTGGATCTTCTTAAATTGTATTCGAGTGAGGAAGAAAATTTTAGTGATGCTGTCGGAGAAACTTCTCAAGGTATGTATTTCTTTGTACATAAAAAACAATTTCCGTTTGTTCGTTTGTGAGTTTTTTTTATTTGACCTCAATTGCCCTTTCAGCCCTAGTTTTAGCGTTAAGATAAGAACTAGAGAATTGAAATTCGGTATAAGTGGGTGCTAATTATTACCAGGAATGAAGGAAAATGTCAGATTTGTAGATGACTCATAATGTTTTACATTGGATTTAGATGAAAATTGACATACAGTTGTGTTCAAAAAAGAATGAATTTGCGCGAAGCGGCGTACCCACTTCCAACTTTGACAAGCTGCCATTTCTCTCTCGGTTGATATTTTTTCATGAAATTTTCACACAATTTAGTTCAACTATCTAATTAACGCTCTACGAAATATGAAGTCTTTACAATGACTGGAAACAAAGATACAGCTATTCCCGTAAAAAAAGGGAAATTTGGAATTGCTTCATTAAATATGCTGTATCTTTGACAATTTTCATTGAAAAATCTTGAAATTTGGTCCAAAGATGTAAAAATGTTTGATCTAGTACCAGGCCAAGATTCGTCAAAATCAGTGAACGTGATCAAAAAATGGTGCCGGGTAGAAAATGAGGTTCATTGGACCAAATTTCAAGATTTTTCAATCAAAATTGTCAAAGATACAGCACATTCAGTGAAGCAATTTCAAATTTCCCTTTTTAACGGGAATAGCTGTATCTTTGTTTCCAGTCATTGTAAAGACTTCAAATTTCGTAGAGCGTTTGTTGGATAGTTGAACTAGATCGTGTGAAAATTTCATAAAAAATATCAACCGAGAGAGAAATGGCAGCTTGCCAAAGTTTGAAGTGGGTGCGCAGCTTCAAGCTATTTCATTCTTTTTTGAACACAACTGTATGTAAATTAGGTGGGGTAATCAATAGATTCAGGTATCAAATCTTGCACATGTTTGAGACGAAAATGCATACTTGGGGGTTTTGTGAGGTCTATGATTTTAGATTTTAGAAATAAGGTCAGGAAAAGCAGTCATCCGTACATCCGTCTATACCAGGGGTGAGCAAACCGCGGCCCGCGGGCCGCATGTGGCCCGCGAGACCCTTTTGTGCGGCCCGCGAAGCTTTTTTTCTAATTTTAAGCCTTAACTTTTTTCTACAATGGATTGTTGGGAAAATTTATATAACTTGATCAAATATGCACTTATCTGCATTTGCCGCACAATCAGTCAGATTGTTAACTTTTTTCTGACATTTCAAGCATTTATTATGTTCTGTTCAATGCATAAATGCAATATTACTCATTGGCATAACGTAATATTGGATTTTTTTTATTCAGCATACATTTTTCCTAATTATTTACCACTTTGAAAAGCAAAATACATCAAAGTGAATCGGAAGAACAGCCAAAAATCGGAAGCTACACATGATAAAAAGAATTGCGAAGTCCGTTACAGAAGTCATTATTTTCGTTTCAAGCTAAAATAAAGTAGTATGATAAAAAATGTGCTCAGCGGATTTTTTTAAAATTATTTTATCCAATTCGGCTAAAAGGCATGTTCTGTTTGCATTCAAATACTGAAAAAAAAATTAAACCAAAACCTTGTAAAATATTTTTCACTTCTGAATATTGACGAAAATAACGAAAGTTTGATAATGAAGCCTGGGTAAACGATTTTAAATTTTTTATCAACATGAATCAGCCGGCATCAAAGTTATCGATAAAATTCATTAGTTCTTGATGAAAACAAAAGATATCTGAAACTATGTGATTCGATTCAAAAGGTCTTTGCGATTATTTGTGATGCTTTTTTCAGTAATTTGAAAGAAAATTTATAACAAACATCGGTAAAAAGCCGAATTAAATTCAGCTATTTGACTTATAATCAACTCATTCCACATTATCAAAGTAATAATATAGCTTTAGAAATCGTATCCCAATGATATTTTACTAACATTAAAAATTATAAAAACCTGGATACAAATTTCAGAATCAAGAATTTAGTTTTTAAGATAGTTGCTTAAAATATCTGAAATTAAACATTATTCTGTGATTTCGCACAATTTTTCTCAAAATATCAATGCAATGATCCGATACAGAACTTCAATTTAAAAACGGGGTTTTTTTTTACCGGTTGTAGATAAAATTTCAAGGCTTTGAGGACAAGTTTTAATTGTGGGAAAAAAAAATCACAGAAAGTCAATTAGCGATTCAACTTACAACGCTAAAAAGACGGTGATTTCTTTGAATTTATATTTTTCGAACGATAAGTTATCACTGTGGTAAGCTCCAGAAATTTTTTTAAATGGAAGTGATGACAAATATTACTATCGGTTTTTACAAGAATGTTGTAAGAACGAATGTTCGCTACCTTTTTAATATGGGGTATTTAAAAAGTCGTGTTGAATTTCTGTTTTTAAACAAGTGAATTTGTTTTATCTTTCCTATTTCAGATTTCATTGGGCGAAAAATTTGATTTCTAAAATATAACGTGAAGCCCTGCTTATTAATAAGAAAAAATTTATGTGCGGCCCCCCGACAAAATTTCAAAATTAAATTGGCCCGTTGGTTCAAAAGGTTGCTCACCCCTGGTCTATACAGTTGTCTATTTTAGCGATAATTCCTTGAAAAAAAACGAAATCTATGTGAAAATGTTCACATACTACATGTAAATAAATATATTTTCACTCTCACCAGCTGCAAGTGAACCAAAACATACAAAAAAACAAGCTTCAATTGCCCGAACAAAAAAAGCAAAAGCCAAATATCACAATCTTATAAATGTTGATTGCAAATGCAACATGCGATGTTCTTCGCTAATAACCAACGAAAATCGAAAGCAAACAAATGTACGTTACTGGGATTTTGATTTGGATAAAAGACGACAATTTATTTTGGAATATACAAAGCAAATTTCTGTAAAACGACGACGTGTTCAATCAGAAACTGAAGGAAAGCCATTTAAAAAACAATATACCATAAATTATTTTTTGAAGGACGACGCAGGAGATACAGTATCTGTATGTAGTCGTTTTTTTCTGAACACGTTGGGTTATCCATCATCCAGCAAGTAAGTGATAATTTTCAATTCAAATGTTTGATGTCATAAAAGTTTTTTTCCAGCAATTTTGTGTACCGTTGTCATAGCGATTCCAAAAAAAAGGCGGATCCCGATATTCGACCTAAGATTTCCAAAATTAATCCTCTTGTTGAAGTCGTACGCAACGACATTTTATCATATAACCCTACGATTTCGCATTAGAGGCGTGATCATGCTCCGAATGCTTTGTATCTGCCATCAGATCTTACTTGTAAGATAATGTATGACCATTTTGCCACAAAGAATAAGGAAAACTCAATTTCATGTAGTTACTCCTTTTACAACAAACTACTGAAACAAATGAACGTAAGATTTACGAAACTTGGAAATGAGCTTTGTGAAAAATGTAGATATGCTGACATACACTCCAAGGAATCTGGACATATGCTTGAAAATATAGGTATTGATACGGGATGTACAATATGTAAAAACTGGAAACTTCACAAAGATGCTGCTATAAGTTCGAGAGATGAATATATGAAAGATAAATATAATTTTGATAATATTTCATTTTCCGTTGATTTGCAGAAGGTGTGAGAGTAAACACATTGAAATCTAATCTTTTAATAACGCAACTATATTCTATTTCAAGGTGATCCAATTGCCAAGGATGGAAGGATTCAAAGAAGCTATTTTTTGCAAAAGGATAGTTGCAATGAATGAAACGTTTGCTCCATTGGGTGGTAGTTCTCACGGATCAGTTTACGCCGCATTATGGAACGAAACAATAAGTGGCAGAAAAGCTGCTGATATATTCAGCACTTTTACAAAGCACTTGATGCTCTTGGACTGTCCTGAATCAATCCTCTATTGGATGGACAATTGTTCAGGACAAAACAAGAACTGGGACCTGATGATACACATGACGTTGCTGGTAAACTCCAAAATGATTCCTTCAAAAACAATAACATTCAAATATTTGGAAACAGGCCATACTTTCATGTCCGCTGATTCATTTCACGCAGCTGTCGAAAAACGTATGAAAAGATTCAATCATGGCGAAATACATACATATCAAGATTTTATAAGATGCGTGGAAACAGCGTCAGAAGTTGTAGTAGTTCCCATGAGCTATGGAGATTTTTTCACAAGCAGCGTTAAATTTAAGCAATCCGTTTTTAAGAAAGGTGCTCAGCGACCAAAATTGGCCGAAATCAAAGAGGTGAAATTCGTCAGAGGATCGTTTTCGTTTCATTATAAATCGTGCTTTAAAGGAGATTGGAAGCGATTTTCATTATTTACGGTGAAACAACTCAAGGAAGTAACGCGCCCGGACTTTGACCTTCAATCTTCGCTTCACTTCAGAAATGAAAATAGAGGAATAGAGGTTGAAAGAAAAAAAACTATTTTAAAGAAACTTTGTCCACTAATGCCAGATAATAAGAAAGATTTTTGGGAAAAGCTCGAAGAAAAAAAGTTTCTGGAAGAATTCTAATTTATAACTATTGTTTTTTTCATGATTTTCTTACTAAATAAATATTTGAATTTTTTAAACATTATCTCATTTTTGAAACCAGAATTCTTCTCGTTCATAAAATTCGAGTGCACAGCTTTAAAAAAAACAACATTGTTGCTTGACAAACAAACTTACCACAAACAAATGACCACACAAACAAATTTCTTTGTAACAAAAACAACGCAAAATTAATGAAGAATTAGTTTTGTTCTACAAATGTTAAATAATTTCTCTATTTTTTTTTAATTAATGTAGATGTCGACGTTTGCATTCAAATTTTATTTATCAAAAAGGCTCGACGACTACTTTGTTTGAGAACCCTTTATTCTAAGGAAAGGGGGAGGGAGGGGGGGGGGGCTTTTTTATTTTATTTTAAACCGATTGTCATGTTAAAATATGATTTTTTTTTTTCAAATCTGAGGAATGTCGCCTGTAAATTATACGGGTTATTGAAATTGTTCTGTATCACTTTCAAAAACGCATGGATATACGTCACTTCGGCGTATAAATCGCGCTTTTGGCGATTCGTTTTTATCGATTTTCTCAAAAACTGTTTGATATTTTCTAGATTTGTTGAAAGCATTTGATAGCTCATAGGAAAACGCACACAATAGCGTCAAAAAGTCAAAATCGAAAAAAATGGATATACGTCACTTTGTCATATCACGGCAGAGAAGACTCGTTGTCCATTCTCGGTAAACCATAGGTAGAGTGAATTGGTGCCACACGAGGTGTAGAACTGCCAGGAGTCTCCGTGGATGGCGCAACTGGTGAGAAAGTGATAGCAGGAGTTAAAGGGTTTTTTGAACAAAAATCCTCGAATTCTCGGAATAATATTCCAGCAGGCCAAGTCATTCTATTGGCGTTGCCATAGAAATATATTTTATTTCATTCTACTTTAGAGTTACCGAATTAAACTTTTAGTTAATTTTATTTATTTAAAAACTGTATTTATTTTCTTCATATCCATCTTATACCTTCAGAAGGTTTTCGAAATCACTTTTAATTCAAGCAAGCGTTTTTAATTTTATTCCTCTCGGTTTTTGAAAAACTGGAAACGTTATTTTACCACACCGTCAATTGTCTATACGTCATGTACACCGCTTCATTAAAGTTAAGTTATTTTAAAAGTTTATGAAAGAATGCTGTTTTCAATGAGTATGATATTCGTTTTTTTTTTTTGAGTATGAGTTAAATCGTGGCAAATCATGAATTTCTAAAGGAAAAAGAAGGGAAACCCATTTCCACAATGAACATATTGCGGCAGACTGAATGATAATACTGAAAGAATGCATGAATGGTGCAATATCTTTATAATGAAAACGTAGACAGTGGAATTTTTGCCTTAGCTTCTTTCAGCCATGCATTGTTCACTGTTCGACTGTCCCTTCTTTGTTGGTACGCTAGACTGAAACGGGCCCTTCAGCTCTGTGAATGAGCGAGCATGTTCTTTGTTTGTCTCGAGCTATTGCTTTAATTGAACGTTGCATCCTGTATGCAAAAATATGCTGATTTGTTACGATGTTCTTCAATTGAAAGGACAATGAAAATTTAAAATTTTTGAAAGAAGTCATTATAATCTGTTTGTCTTTAACATTATTAAATGAAAAAAAAAAATAAACTACAGAATACGTGTGTATATCACCTTCAGAGGTTTCTTCAAAAGGGTGATTTTTCAAAAACCAAGAAAGCAAATTTGCAATAGAAGAAGGTATCAATCAGATAATTTTTTGGATGAAACAGTGTTGGGAATATTGACTGATCCTACGTTTTCAACAACTCTAATAAAACATACTTGACAATCTGTGTTACTAGGGTCAGCTTTCATTCATACCTATAAGTGGCCGTCAAACAAGAATAAAACTTACTCACCTCATCCTACTTTTGAAACTGACTGTCGGAACAAAAGAGCATCGCCTTTGAAGAGTGTTTGGCATGTGTTTTGTCAACCTTTCAAACGACAACGGTTCATGTCATCGGGGCAGCCAATAGGTGTGCCACCCCCACCCCCCTCATAATACAAGCACAAATTAAACTACGGGCTTTATGTGCAAGTATGTTTGTGATTATGTGTGTGTACTCACATGTGTGTTAAGCCACTGCCATTTGCGGTGATAATAGCCGGGGTTTTATCGGGCTTTCGTTTAAGGTCGATGAATGAGAACAAGAGCTACAGTAGCTTGGCTGTTCCGTCAATGAGGACGTCGACGCTTTAGACGACGACGACGTCTACGGTGAGTGATATGGCAAATGACAGTGACGACGACGACGCCTAACATTGAGGGAGCACTCTATTGCTGATGATGATGGTGATCCCTTTGTTGGTCGTGCGATTCCTCAAAGTTGAGGGAGGATCTTAGGGCCAGCAATGCAATAATGGAATCAAGGGCGGAGCCAGTGAAGGGAAGACTCATAGAACTGTCAAGCTAGTCAAGTCGAGTAGTCAGTATGGTAATTTTAGACCTCAGCCAGTTTATCATCTTAATCACACGAATGCCTCGAAGGGAGAAAGAAAGTAATGCTGGCAGCGAACAATGTACCACACAGCTATGAGTAATTTCATTTCCATTAATTAATGTTTAGAAGAAACTGAGATCAGTCTTCAAGAGACGTTGCTATCTGAGACAAGTTTTTTAGTTGAAAAATCCCACTGTTTTCATTTTATAGGAACTCCTCACATACATATTTTTATAATGGTGGGTGGAGAAAGGTGAAGGGACTTGAAGGTCGAAGCGCTCCTCGCAGGAAGCAGCGTTGGCAATTTGATGATGATGCCGCAAAGATGACAAATTGCTTAATTCAACGCATTGTTTTGTCTTGCCGTTCTCTACTTATGGTTTAGCTAGAACGTGTTAGTCAGACGGAAGACAGACGGATGATCCGCGCCATTTGCTGTTTGCCAGCAGGAATAGTAATCTGAAACGGGGGCTTCTGTATTGCAGTTTTGGTGAAGAAAGAGGGAGGTAAATCTTCTAATTCTGATGAGGTATGGAAGATGATGATGACGGTGGGCATGGTGATGATAAAATGATGATGACTTGCTAGGCTCAACCGTTGGTGAAGTGAAGATAATTGGAATTGATTAACTGGATCACTTTAGTCGAGAGAGGAGAGATCAAATCGCCTATCTAAAGAGGTATTTGCACAGAGACACATTTTCACACACATTCACACTAGCGAAAAAGACTCTTGTCAATTTTCCCACGAGTTCAGTACATTAAACTGTATTGATGTGCCAATAAAATTTACGCTCGTGAAATAACACCTTGGAGTGCGGTATCAAATTTCAGACTTCTAGACATCTGTAAGAAGTATGCATAAAACGCATAAAATCCCCCAAATTAGCAAAATGGCGTAGCAAAAAAAAACTGAAAGTATGCATGGGAATTATAGGGTATCCCATTATGTCTAAGCACGATTTGCTCATTCCGGATGACAGCTGATTTTCGCTGGGAGATGTTGTTTACAGTTTAACCTAAAACTATCGTGAGCTCCAGTTTTCATAATTCTCGTGGAAATCTAGATGCATTTCCCCGGAAAAGCACAAAAATATCGTGCACAAATGATGTACTATCCCCAATACTTCGCTGAGTCAGTGGGCGAAAATGAAAGAAGAAGTTAGCATTGGAGCCGTCAGAAATCCGATTCGGATGTATGTGCTATGTCCAATAGCTTCTTTAAATTTGGTAAGACGGATGAAAGTAAAACACGTCAGCTAGTTTTAAGCTTGAGATTAGATTACAACTGTCTTTATTAATTCGTTTCGTAGTGAGAAGAGTATAAGTTCAGTAGGTACAATTCGAGTTATAATGATTTTTGTGATACTCTCGCATCTTCCCCTTTAAGATTTTATATAATAACAAAAATAGTAATATAAAAAAATAATAGTAAAAAAATATTATAAAAAATTATAACACAATATAAAAAAAAATTAAATACATTTCAGTTTTTCTTACTATCTAGTTGATGTTTTTTTAAAATAATAATTCAAGGTTTAGATTATCATGCTTTTTTCCTGTTGTTCTATTTGATCGCCTCAGCGTAAGTGGTACAAGATTTGTCTGATTACTTTCAGTTTTGTTTTTAGTGGGAGTAACATTTTCCTCTGTTTCCTTTCTATCACCTGGGTTAGTTATAGTGTCTTGACTTGTATTTTTAAGAACAAACGGCTGCTTTCCAATTTTTTATAATTGATTTACATGTGCTATTTTGGAAGATCCTCCTACTTGTATTACATATGTCATTTTAGAATTTTTTCTAATAATTTCTGCTTCGACACTGAAGGTTTTTCCATTTATTTTGTGGGAATAAATAACTCTTTCTTTATTTTTAAATTGTTTTTTAGTGTCTTCATGCTGATCTTCTCCCTCTAAAACATTGAAATTTGTCGGTTTAAGTCCTGATAGAATCGTTCGTGGAGAAAACGCAAAAATTTTGTTATTAGGAATTATTTTATCGGCTGTTGTTGGAGTTTGATGATGTTCATGAAGAAAATTTCTTATTCTATTGTCTATCTGAAAAGAGGAAAGATTCTCGGTTTCAGTCAAAAGTTTATCTAAAACTTGTTTTGTGGTTTGCACAGCTCTTTCGGCAAGTCCGTTACTCGCTGGGTGGTAGGGAGGAGAAAAAATATGAACAATGTTCCGATGTTTACAAAATTTTTGAAATTGTTGACTATTGAATGGCGGCCCATTATCGCTAACAATTGTATTTGCAAAACCAAAAACTGAAAAGATATCGTCAAGTGATTGTGCAACATGGTCTGCGGTAGTTTGAGTCATTCGTTTAATTTCAATCCACCGTGAGAAGGCATCAATTAATATCAAAAAATTTCTATTATATTTGTGGAAAAAGTCTATATGAACTCTCTCGAACGGTTTTTTCGATTCTGGCCAATTTCCGTAGATTTTTGAACTTCTATCAATATTTGAAAGTTGGCATTTTGCACAGCTGGAAACATAGCTTTCGATGTCCGAGCCCATGCCTTCCCAATAAAGATACATGCGAGAAAGTTGCTTCATTTTTAAAACTCCTCGATGGTTTGCATGCAATAATAGACTGAGTCGATTTGGGGTCATTTCTGAATTTCTCAAACCCTGGGGTCTTAAAAGCTTCGTTTTGGTCCAAAACTCATCCATGATTTTTTGCAGAATTTTTAAGTAACGTTTACATGAGTAAATTTGAACTTTTAGGGTTGTATGGGAAAATTAAATATTTTGTACTGAAAAATCAACATAATTTTTGTTTCTTCTGTGGAACCGAGCCTGTTGATGGTTTTTGTGCCAATTTATCAATTTCTTCAAGGAAATTTTCCGCTGAACAACTTTGTCGAATATCAAAACTTCGTATCTTTTTAGACAAAAAAGTTATTAGCTGTTCAACAGGTGTATGTATTTTGGCATTGATAAACAAGAAATGCAATTGACACCACTGCTTGTGCCTTGCGAAATATTTAAAGACCACATTTCATGCCATACTTTGTGGGGCACAAGCAGTGGTGTCAATTGAATTAATGGTTTATCTTTACAAAAAGACATACATCTGTTAAACAGCTAATAACTTTTTTGTCTAAAAAGATACGAAGTTATGATACTGGACATAGTTGTTCAGCGGAAAATTTCCTTGAAGAAATTTATAAATTGGCACAAAACCCATCAACAGGCTCGGTTCCACAGAAGAAACAAAAATGATGTTGATTTTTCAGTACAAAATATTCAATTTCCCCATACAATCCTAAAAGTTCAAATTTACTCATGTAAACGTTACTTAAAAATTCTGCAAAAAATCATGGATGAGTTTTGGACCAAAACAAAGCTTTTCAGACCCCAGGGTTTGAGAAATTAAAAAATGACCCCAAATCGACTCAGTCTAATGCAATAATTGTAATGCGGGTAGTTTTAGAGATGTCGGGATAACTATGCGTTCACCAAAAAGGAGACAACCTGCTTCTAAATTTAGTTCGTGCCTCTTTCCAAAATAATTTTTAAGTAATTTTCCTGATACATGGCTGGGCCACCCGTCGAGAGTGTATTGTAGAACTAAAGAAAGTAAAGGATCTTGGGATGATTTTTCGCTTATTAGATGTGTGTTAATTTTTGCTGTATTTTCGCTTACTAAGTAATGAATATTGTTTATGGAACTACGTGTGTTCTCATCTAAATCATCTGCGCTAAGCTTTTGATCTAAGGGGAGCCTTGAAAGACAGTCAGCGACCAAATTGTCAGTTCCCGGTTTGTAAACTATTCTATAATCGAAAATGGATAATCTAATAAAATATCTTTGTAATCTGTTAGCTATTACCGTTGGTCCACTTTTTTTGTTGCAAAAAACACCAATTAGCGGTTTATGATCAGTGAAAATTGTGACTGTTTGACCTAACACGTATTTATAGAATTTTTTCATAGAAAAAACTATAGCCAGAGCTTCTCTATGCAAAATTGGATATCTTTTTTCTGTTTTTGTAAGCCTACGCGATGTAAAGAAAACCGGAAATTCTTTGCCATTGATGAAATGGCTCAGCACTCCCGAAATTCCTTCATCGCTGGCGTCGCACGTCACGATTATAGGTTTTGATGGATCAAAATGGGTTAATATTTCAGCACCGCAAATTGCTTTCTTACTTTTTTCGAAGGCTTTCTGGCAATTGGTATCCCAATCCCAAACTTTGTTCTTACATAGCAAACTGTGTAAAGGGGCTAAAATAACATTAAGTTTTGGAATATATTTCATGTAGAATGTTATCATTCCGAGAAATGCCTTTAGCTGTTTTTGGCACTTTGGCGCTGGCACGGCCGTAATTGCCCTCACTTTCTCCGGATTCGGCGAGACTCCTGCCTCCGAGAGAATGTGACCTAAATATTTCACATTAGGAACGAACCACTGACACTTCTCGGCATTGACTTTAACGTTATAACGAACAAGTTTTTCTAACACCACTTCGATATTTTTCAAAAGCTCAACATCGGACTCTGCCCAAATCAAAATATCATCAATATAGCTCTGTGCGTTGGAAACTCCGGTTAATATTTTATCTATAGCAGATTGGAAAAGGCTAGCTGCAGGTTTTACCCCGAAGGGCAATCGTTTATAGGTGTAAACTCCCATATGGGTATTTATAGCTAACAATTTCTTTGTACGCCCTGAGACTATCAGTTGTTGATAAGCTCCTCTTAAATCAATAACGGCGAAAGATTTAGCTTTGCTCTTGTTAGTAATGAGATCTTCGATGGTTGGTAAGGGGTAATGATGTGTTTTGATGTAGGGATTTATTGTTTTGGAACCATCCATACATATTCGTATGTCTGATTTGTCAGGTTTAACCACCACTACAATGGGCGATGCCCAGTCTGTTTACTCTGTTTTCTCTAGTATTCCCTGATTTACTAAAGCTTTTAAGTGATTCTCAACTTTTTCCCTATGCTTATATGCAACTGTGTAAGGTTTGTGTATTATGGGCACTGCGCTCTCGCTCATTTGTATGTCCACCACAATATCTTTAATGGGCTGAGAAAGATCGTCGTCGAAAGCTTTGAAATATTTAGTTTTGAGTTTTCCAACTGTGCTTTTAATCCAAAACTCTCTAGAGCTAGTGCTCTCCACCTTGTTGAGAGAAAACGCATTTCTCCAGTGTGGCCAAATTTTGTTTAACCAATCCCTACCTAGAAGTGGGTAAATGGTTTAGAAGAATTTATGATTACGAACGGTAATTGTAAAATTTTATTTTTAATTTTAACAGGAACTTGAATTTTTCCTAAAACCGAAACTTTACAACCAGATATTAAAAAAAATTGTTTAACTAACTTGTACATCCTACAATTTTTGAACATTTCTCTATACGTTTCTAATGAACAAATCGATGCACATGCACCGGTATCGCATTCCATCAACAGATTTCTGTTGTTCACCTTAAGTTCTACAAACACTGGTGCTGTATTACTGTGCGACTCACCTATCAAAACATTGTTGATCATACCATTTTCATCCAATTCAACATTAGAATCATCCCCCGACAGCTCTTCACACGAATCCGCGTCCTCTAAATTCGATCTCAACTCGTTCATTGCCGTGGTCAACTGACTGATCCTCTCTTGGAAAAAACGTTTTCTGCCCCCTCGCCCCTGGGGGGGTTTGTTGCTTCTCGGTTTTTTCGCCTTCGGGTACGGACACGAATAAGAAATGTGTCCCTTTCCATAACAATTGTAGCACACGATTTCGCTTGTATTTCCATCTCCTTCTCGTCCACGATAGCTGTTGGCGTCGCCTTGTGAGCTACGAGCGCCCAACTTACTCGGTCGTAAAAAGCTTCCTCTCCGGGTCACGAAAGCTCGGCTTGGCCCCACGTAGTTGACACCGTCTATCTCAGTTCGAGACATTTTCCGCGCCTCCGCTGCTGCCACCTCAATCGTTTTCGCTTTTTCCAGTAGTTGGGAAAGATCCAACTCCACACTGCTCTCTTTTATCATAGCTTCGCGCGTTCTATCGTTACGGATTCCCGCCACAAAAACTGTTTGAACCAAGGTTGCCTCGGTCTCCGTGCTCACACCGCAGTGCTCGATAATATTCTGCAGCTCGATCGCATAGTCATCCAGCGATTTTCCTTCTTCTTGCCTACGTGTTATCACTCTATAACGTTCCGCGAACACGTTTTTCTTGACTTCATGTAATTGCTTGAATTTTGCCACTATCTCACCATAAGTCTTCATAACAATTTTGGCCGGCTTGAAACTACCGATAATTCGATCGGCAGTTTCCTGACCGATGCTGGTTATGAATTCCAGAGCCTTTTCATCCTCTGGGGTCTTGTTCAGAGCAAATTAAATTTCTACAATTTGTAGCTAGGAGTTGACATTAAGTCCCGGAACAAACACCGGGAATTTCCCCTTAACTCGATTTTCGGTCACTACCGATGGCTTGACATCACTTCGACTGTCCATTTCCGAGTTATTTGGCATGCTTTTTCGCGTTTTGAACCGTTTCTACCCTCGTCGCCAATATGCTATGTCCAATAGCTTCTTTAAATTTGGTAAGACGGATGAAAGTAAAACACGTCAGCTAGTTTTAAGCTTGAGATTACAACTGTCTTTATTAATTCGTTTCGTAGTGAGAAGAGTATAAGTTCAGTAGGTACAATTCGAGTTATAATGATTTTTGTGATACTCTCACAGTATGGAGAGAAAAACAGCTTCATCAGAAAGAAAAATCAGGACTCAAACCGAGTCCGGTGGACAAAACTTTGGACCGGAAATTCATGCAAGCTTACGTCAATAGGAAAACTGCCTCTGTTCAAGATGTGGCCAAAAACGTGGATCTCCTCTCAGTACCGTCCATCGTACCAATGTAAGATTGGGTCTAAAGACATATAAGAATCAGTAGAAGCCGAAGCCAACTCAAAAACAAGCTGCTTTCGTCAAACCAAGAGCTCGAAAAATATATGATCAGCTGCCTTGTGGCAAATCTGTGAGCATAATCATTGTTGACGAAACCGATTACATGTTTGATTACAAAACACTTTCTGCTGACCAGTATTCAAATGTTCATAATGACGAAACGAAGACCTCATTTTGACCGAAAAATTCGGCAAAAATGCAATAATATGTCAAGCCATTTAGGAGTGTGGCATGCTTTCCAAGCCGTTCGTGACTTCTGACAAAATGAATAAGGGTGTCCACGATGAAATTGCCACACTATGAAATTGCACCAACTTTTTAACCGTTGGGTAGAATTTAATGAAAATTTGGGTGGATTTAGTTCAAAGTGCATTGTTTACATTCTGCAAGTTTTAAAATCCTTTGATCAAAACTCGCGGAAATGGAGTCGAAAGAACAGCTCGTGCGTGATAAAGTCTTGCGCATTCATCACTAGACCAAGGATCTCTCGCATCGCTCCACCGCTAAAACCTTAGGAATCTCGTATTCCATGGTGTCGCGAGTGATTACGAGGAACGATTGACCACCAATCGGAAGCCCAGAAGTGAAGGAAAAAGTATAAAATCCAATCGTATAAGGCCCCCAATCGCGACGAGAAGCAGAAAAAGTCCGAAAAAAACCCGTGCCAGGAAGTTGTGATACTGACATGCTGCGTCATGGACGACGAAACATATGTGAAAGCCGACTTCAAACAGATCCCTGGAAACCTGTTTTTCACGGCCAATTCCTGATTTGGCAAGCAATCTGCGGACAATAATGTCTATTTCGTGTCGAAAATGATCTAACCTTCCAACACTCCAGAGCTCCGCCTCATCGAGAAGTACTGGGCGATTATGAAGCAGCACCTAAGGTAGTGAAGATCGAAGTCGAGGAAATGAAAAAAGTATGGGTTATTTATGTCGGTTTTGTCAATTTCTGTAATTTTATCAACAGTTACCTCTGTCCGATTTGTCAATTGTTTTCCCATATTGGTCAAATTAAAAAAAAAAAACAGTTTTCTTGTTTTTGCTAGTTTTGGCATTTTTGAATTTTATATTTTTCAATTTGATTTTTTTTTTTTTTTAATTTTTGTCGTTTCAGTCTTTTACTGTCAATTGAGCATGTTCAATATCGAATGAAATTAAGTTAAACGCCTAAAAATAGACAAGCAGTTTGAACCTTGCAATTACTGCTATAATGTTGCCAGACAATTTATGTGTTCCTGTATTGTAGAAAATTAGCGGGAAAAGTTTTAATTTTAAATAGAGATGAAATAAAAACTCTTTTTTTTTTGTTTAACCGTTCATAAAACAAGTTGTGTTTTCTTTTACATCCGCCATGGTCTAACCAAACAGAGCCTTTTTTTATCAATTTTGTCACCGATGGCAATTTTGTGAATTTTGTCAGTTATGACTAGTTCTCAAAATTTTACAATTTTGCATAATTTTGTGAATAGAATCAATTTTGATAATTTTGTTAAATTTTGAGAATTATGTCAAAAAAGTCAATTCTGCGAATAACTTAAATTTTGTAGTTTTTGACAAATTTGGTCATCTTTGAATTATTGAAGATTCTGAAATCTTTTTAATTAATTTCATGTTATTAAATTCTAAAATTTTTAACATTTTAACCAATTTTTCGATTTTTTGTCATTTTTTTTCATTTTTGTCATTATAATCAGTTTACCCGACTTTTCGATTTTTTTAAGTCATTTTCGTCATTTTTGTAATTTATGTAATTTTTGTAATTTTTGTCATTTTTGTCATTTTTGTCATTTTTGTCATTTTTGTCATTTTTGTCATTTTTATCATTTATGTCATTTTTGTCATTTTTGTCATTTTTGTCATTTTTGTCATTTTTGTCATTTTTGTCATTTTTATCATTTTTATCATTTTTGTCATTTTTGTCATTTTTGTCATTTTTGTCATTTTTGTCATTTTTGTCATTTTTGTCATTTTTGTCATTTTTGTCATTTTTGTCATTTTTGTCATTTTTGTCATTTTTGTCAGTTTTGTCATTTTTTTCATTTTTGTCATTTTTGTCATTTTTGTCATTTTTGTCATTTTTGTCATTTTTGTCATTTTTGTCATTTTTGTCATTTTTGTCATTTTTGTCATTTTTGTCATTTTTGTCATTTTTGTCATTTTTGTCATTTTTGTCATTTTTGTCATTTTTGTCATTTTTGTCATTTTTGTCATTTTTGTCAATTTTGTCATTTTTGTCATTTTTGTCATTTTTGTCATTTTTGTCATTTTTGTCATTTTTGTCATTTTTGTCATTTTTGTCATTTTTGTCATTTTTGTCATTTTTGTCATTTTTGTCATTTTTGTCATTTTTGTCATTTTTGTCATTTTTGTCATTTTTGTCATTTTTGTAATTTTTGTAATTTTTGTAATTTTTGTCATTTTTGTCGTTTTTGTCATTTTTGTCATTTTTGTCATTTTTGTCATTTTTGTCATTTTTGTCATTTTTGTCATTTATGTCATTTTTATCATTTTTGTCATTTTTGTCATTTTTGTCATTTTTGTCATTTTTGTCATTTTTGTCATTTTTGTCATTTTTGTCATTTTTGTCATTTTTGTCATTTTTGTCATTTTTGTCATTTTTGTCATTTTTGTCATTTTTGTCATTTTTGTCATTTTTGTCATTTTTGTCATTTTTGTCATTTTTGTCATTTTTGTCATTTTTGTCATTTTTGTCATTTTTGTCATTTTTGTCATTTTTGTCATTTTTGTCATTTTTGTCATTTTTGTCATTTTTGTCATTTTTGTCATTTTTGTCATTTTTGTCATTTTTGTCATTTTTGTCATTTTTGTCATTTTTGTCATTTTTGTCATTTTTGTCATTTTTGTCATTTTTGTCATTTTTGTCATTTTTGTCATTTTTGTCATTTTTGTCATTTTTGTCATTTTTGTCATTTTTGTCATTTTTGTCATTTTTGTCATTTTTGTCATTTTTGTCATTTTTGTCATTTTTGTCATTTTTGTCATTTTTGTCATTTTTGTCATTTTTGTCATTTTTGTCATTTTTGTCATTTTTGTCATTTTTGTCATTTTTGTCATTTTTGTCAATTTGTAATTGATGTTAAAAATTGTCAATTTTGTCAATGATGTCAACTTTTTCAAATTTGTCAATTTTTTGTCATTTTTGTCATTTTTGTCATTTTTGTCATTTTTGTCATTTTTGTCATTTTTGTCATTTTTGTCATTTTTGTCATTTTTGTCATTTTTGTCATTTTTGTCATTTTTGTCATTTTTGTCATTTTTGTCATTTTTGTCATTTTTGTCATTTTTGTCATTTTTGTCATTTTTGTCATTTTTGTCATTTTTGTCATTTTTGTCATTTTTGTCATTTTTGTCATTTTTGTCATTTTTGTCATTTTTGTCATTTTTGTCATTTTTGTCATTTTTGTCATTTTTGTCATTTTTGTCATTTTTGTCATTTTTGTCATTTTTGTCATTTTTGTCATTTTTGTCATTTTTGTCATTTTTGTCATTTTTGTCATTTTTGTCATTTTTGTCATTTTTGTCATTTTTGTCATTTTTGTCATTTTTGTCATTTTTGTCATTTTTGTCATTTTTGTCATTTTTGTCATTTTTGTCATTTTTGTCATTTTTGTCATTTTTGTCAATTTGTAATTGATGTTAAAAATTGTCAATTTTGTCAATGATGTCAACTTTTTCAAATTTGTCAATTTTTTGTCATTTTTGTCATTTTTGTCATTTTTGTCAATTTTGTCATCTATGTCAGTTTGGACGGGTTGGTCAATTTTATCTATTTTCAATTTAGTCAATTTCGTCATTTTTTTTTATTTTTGTTCGATTTTATCATATGTAGAATTTTGTTTATTCAGTCGATTTTTTTCACTTTCAAAATTTTGTAAATATGGTAATTTCTACAGTTTTTTTTATTTTTGTCATTTGTATAGTTTTTTTTTATTCTGAAAAATCTGTAAATTATTTCACAAAAATTATCTTGAAATTTCGCGACCGAGAATAAATTAAACATTATACAATTCAGTGAATTATGCTTGGGCCTAACCATTATCAAACAATGCTCGATTCGAGATACCAGAAGAATCTTTGACGTTTTTACAGATTTCAAAGCCGCAGCCCGTGGCGCAGAGGATAGCCTTCAAGTCTTCTAAGCCAGCGGGCATAAGATCGAATCCCGATCACGGCACACATAGTTCACTTTCTGTGGGATGGTGGTTTTAGCATTTGTAAGATGCTAGCCATCATATCCTCGAAAGATGTACGTTTAGAGTAAGGAAAAGGAATCTCTTCGAAGGAACATCAAGTTTCATTGAGATCCTGTACGTGTTTGTGTTTGTTTAAAAAAAAATCAGGAAAAAGCGATACCAAATAGGTTAAAATTTTCGAGAAGTTTTAATGTTCTTTTTTTATGTTAAAAAAAGCATGTAGAATCAATTTCTAACATTTTTTAAAAACATTGATAATTGTTAAGCGGTACATTGAGTTTCGATAACTGGTGTTTTTTGCCATTTGAAACACGCCTTTTTCTGTTAACCAAAGCAACAAACTTAAAGGTTTTGTCTGGAATCAACGCAGTGTTTGAGTTGTATATTGTACTGGAAAAAGCAAAATGATAAATAACATGAGGAGTTTGCTTCCTTCAAATTATATGCTTGTTCCCAAAAGCTTTCCACATACTCTAAACTCCACTATGTAGGACTTGGTGGCGTTGCTGTTTGATAATTATGTCCCATTGACTACAATCCCGTTGTTGTCTTTGCTAGATACCAACAATAAACCTTACAATTGCACAGGTTTTTCAATACGAACGAGAAGTTTTCATCGTGCAACGTAAGGTGTAAAGAAAGGAAAAGAAAAGCTAAAAGGGAACGAAAAAACTAGCCTTTGAGCTTTAAGCTCAAGACGAATGAGTAGAACAGTGGCTCCATAGAGCTCATAATCAACGTCGACCGGGAAAGTTTTTCAATGATACGAGAGATTAGGTTTTTTTTGAATATCAACTTTGATATCCGTATTTAAATTGAAAATCAGATTAAAATTTTCCAAAAATAAAATATTTAAAAAAGGTATATGTTGATTTTTTGGATTTTTTTGGAAAATATCTAAATTAGACAGAAACTGCATTCTTAACACATGGGATATCCTTGGGGACAGTAGGGGAAAAAAACCTGTGAATATATTCTTAGAAAGCTGCAATAGTTTCCATGGACTCAACCGACCCGGGAAATATTGAAACGATGGCTGCATTTCCCGTTTCCCGCGTGCGTTAACTCAATGACGGGCCTTGACGTTGTTGTTCATTCACACGCATCCATGACTGGGGTGGCACAAGGGGTTATGGCAATAATGGCATGTGTTTAGCCACATTTCCACACATTGCCCGCACCATCATCAACATTTGTGTAAAGCTTTTACGCATCGGTACATTTGTAGTTATCACGGCACAGGAAAAACCCTGTAATGTAGCCACTGTTTTCTTTCGCTAGTTTTACTATTTTGCCGGGGGCTTTTCTTGGGAATAATTCTAGATCGTAAGACATGGAAAAGGCTCTGAGTAGGGAGGTTAAGGTACTGCAATATCACACCATTGACCTATTACAGGTACATAGTCGATTTTGCGGTGTGCATTTACTGTCGACATTTGAAGGTGCATGCTATCAATGAAATTTCACCTTTCTTGTTAGGAATGTCAGTTGAAAATATGCGAATTGATGAATCATTTACTTTCTATTAATACTTCCTTATACATATTGATTATAATCTCCATTTTGTACGTTGTATTGAGTATTTTTACTATTTTAAAAGCACTTTCTGTGTTATTATTTTATTTCAAAGTTCCAGAGTTACATGTAGATCATAAAAACAATAAATTATTTGATAGAATCCTTTTAATAAATGTTGGTCGTTCTTATTTGTAATATCTTTCCATTGATGAGAAGCTCTTCTGAGACTAGTTGCATGCTGCAGCTGTGCATAAATTAAGGCGTTTTCGATTATCTTTCCCACATTCTGCCCGCATGAACAGAAGACGCATGCTTACAAATCAGGGCCAGGAAGGAATTCCGAGAAAAATCCATTAGCTAAAGATTGTGTGAATTTCCACCTTTCCTCTTCGTTCATGATTGTCCTTGCATAAGTATAGTTTGTTGTTGCCTCTGAGTTGGTGTGAAGTAATTGCTTCCGGGGCACGGATGCAATAAATTTCATGCAAAGTCTGCCAGCTCTCAACAATCTCTGAGACCCGCAGCTGTGATAGGCCACAGCCCAAGAAACGATGCACAATACGAAGGAAGGCTTCTTCGAAGAAAACTCCCGTGAAAATCTATTAATTTATGCATGGGGTCAGAACCGAAAACCATTTTCCGTGGTAAGACAACATTAATTTGCCACTCCTGGAGAACCCGCAATGCGAATTCTATTAAGAATATTTCTTACCTGAACACTTTTTGTTTTATTTTCACCACTCGCCTATCTCTCGGAATAAACTGAGGTAAAAATAAACCCGACTATGACCGAATCCTTCGGCTCACCTTTTTTTCTTGCGCAACAGCAACAGAAAAACCTGGAAGGGATATCCTAGACGTTGTGAAATTTTGATGAAAACTTTCCGCTGCTTCTCATCAAAAGATCTGATTTTAGATAAGTTATCTTACCGTCTGTTCGGTTTTTCACAATTTTGCTTATGGGTGAAACCGACCATAGCTCTGAAAAGCTCTTTGCGGGTGCTTTTTGTTGCTTCTGCCGGGCTCTCAAAGAAAATAATAGGTGGAAGGTACACATTTTCCACCAACAGCAACAGCGTTTCGTTGCGTTGCGTTTGCGATTTGCCCTTGCTCGAGTGGTGCTCTCGAGCACTCCAGTTCGGAATCCCTCCCGGTTAGATGAACGAGGTTTTTCTCCCTATCAAAGCCTCAGATTTTCCCATTCATAAATATTATGTTGCCAGTCAACGAAAGAGATCATCTTGAGCGATAAGATACGTTTCAATGTAAACACGATACTTGTCTGGCTTTTTTTTTTGTTCCCATCTTTCTCCAACGAACATCGTTCCATGTTTAGTTGGTGGGATTTTTTTTTCTCTCAACCTATTCTACATTCTATCCAAACATTTTCGCATAGCATCTTGGAAAATGTTATGCGATTCAGCTGCACTTGTCCCAGTTTTTTTTCTTCGTTTAAACAAATTGTTTGACCGCACGAGACGTCCCAGTTGTGTGACCGTTTGAAAGGAGTTTTTTAAAATATGATGGAAAAATTTGCAGCATTATGACATGTCTATTCGCTTTCAAGGGCTAATTATTTGAAATGTAGGTAGGTATATGTACACTCCAAAAAAATTAAGTATCTGAATGAAAGCAATCGAAAGATTCCTTATAATTCAACCACGGGTGGTTGAATTAATTAAGTATCTGAATCTTTCGATTGCTTTGATTCAGTTGAATCATTCAACCAAGTAGGCTCACAACACAATAGACTATTAAGTATGCCATAAGATTCTCTTATGAACTGGCGCCATGAGAAAAATTATTGAAATTCATAAGATTACCTTATGACGCGATTGATTTTTTTATAAGAACACCTACTACAATGAGAGGTTGATGGTTTTTGTAAGAGGGTCTTATGAAAAAGAAAATGGTTTGATGAGAATAACTCAAAATGATTTATGTTAAACACATTTAATTTATTTTCAAGTTAATTTGATACATCCTTGAAGAGTTTCTGCTAAATTTAACAAAATTACCATCAAAGTGATTTTAACAATCATTAAAACTACTGGTTTTCAAATCATCCAATGTTCGAATTAAGAATCGTTTACACAAGTTCAATTGAACGGTCAATCTGATTACTCAATCCAAAGTGATTTTCGTTTAGCTTTATGTCAGTTTTCAAAACTTTCTGAACTCTGTAGGAGAATAGAAAAAAAAACATAAGTAAAATTTGTGATCCTGAGTTCAAATGTTTTTATGATATTCAGGAAATGTTTTTATGATATTCTGAGAACCATCTGTTCTTCCTGTGGGGAAATTTTAAGGTGGGAGGATACACTCATACAATTTTTTACGTCACTCGCGAACTTATCCAGAAAATGGAAAAAAAAACCTCTTATTAGGGTATTTGAGTAGTTACGAGAAATGTTCCTTTGAATATTTAGTACTACTGCCTTCTTCCAGTGGATGATAGGAAGGAGAGACAGGGGCTCCATTACAATTTTTCGCATAACTCGAGAACTAACCGAGCAAATGGAAACGAATATGACATGGGAGGATTTAGAGGCATTAATGACAAATGTAACCAAATATGACATAGAAAATCAATTGGGTACGAGAAATGATTCTATGATTATTTGAAACACCATCTTTTTTCCAGGGAGTACATAGGAAATGAGAAGAAGTCCAATACAATTTTCTTGGCATAGAAGTAGTCAAACAATTTGAGTACAAGATATGTTTCTATGGAATTTTACAGACCCATAATTTGAAAACTGTTTGAAGTTTAGCAGTATTCATGGATCTAAAAATTTCACATAGGTTAAAACAAATGGATTCGGACAATTTGAGTAAGAACCGGAAAATTTTTTATGTTTAATCATGTAAAATTGCATAAGTTAAATTTAAAATCAATGGAATTAAAAATTTACAAATCAAGCATTGTCTGCCATAATTTATGCTTTTAATAATAACCCAAAATAACTTATAACACTACATTCATATACAAATGTGTATACGAAATCTATTACAATAAAAAAGTCTTTCTGTGAACATAACTCATAACTTGAACTTATTGATATTTTTTCAATTACCCTGGGTATAATTTGGTTTTTAGAGTTCTTTACTATCATTTCATTGTTTGGCATTAAACGTACTAGTTGTCATTTCAAATCCAAGATATTATGTAATTCGAGAAAATGTGAATTTTAAAATGAACCCTTCTCCCCCCCTGAGCCCATCCAACGCACCCCAAATTGCCAAGTTGCACTCACCGCCTCCCTTGAAGCTCTAAACGCCCCCAAGAGCCCCCACTTTGGATGAATTGACTTTATTACTTTTTATTACCATCAATGAATTTGAAAATTTTAACTGACTTGCCAGCTGAGCAATTTCACAAGCCGCACAAAAAAAAATATTTTTAAAAACGATCACAAACACATAGAGGATCTCACTGAAACTTGCTGTTTCCTCGGAGAGATTCCTTTTACTTAACTCTAAGCGTACCTACATCTTTCAAGGATATGATGGCTAAATAACATCTTACAAATGCTCAAACCACCAGCCAACAGAAAGTGTACTATGTATGCCGTGACCGGGTTTTGATCTCATGAGCGTTCGCTTAGAAGACTGGAAAGCTATCCTCTACGCCATGGATGGCTTGTGCCCAAATTAAAATAGCGAGTTCATTATGGTTTAAATTCAGTTGTTTTTGACGAAAATTTAGATCTATTTCCACGACATCAACTTCAAATCTTTTTATTATCTGCTTATAAAATCAATAAATTTGTTCATCAATGTATGCTGGTTTAAAAAAAAACATCTGGCATCCCTGGCACCATCATTTCGGCTATTTTTGATGTGAGTATGAAAGAAGGCATGAACGTGGCTATGTTGGCTGAGTTTAGCGTGCATGATGACAACATTTGTATTGTTGTCATCATCTTTGACCATCATCAACTGTCAACCGCTAATGTTCTCAATATGCGAATTGACAAAAGAGAACGAAACCAAAACAATCGGTTTTGGTTTTGTTCAAACGTGGCCTCGATGAAACGGGCCCGCGAATTTCTCCGGAAGAAGTAATAAGTATCAACACTTATCAAAATCGGTTGAAAATTGTAGGAGTTATGGTCAAGATTGCCAAAATCACAGAACAATCTATAATTTCACAGAATTCTGAGCATATTTTCGTCGCAGATCCTGTGTCATAGAACGCAGTAAATACTTTCCCAAACTAATAAATTTTGTGCAGCTGTTGTGTCTCAAAATTTAACAAAACTAATATAATTTCAATCGTTCATTTGAAAAATGAATATAAAATGTGTAGGGGAGAATGAGGATACTTGATCCCTGGGGATACTTGATTCCTTAGCTATATCTCGAAACTGGAATGTCTTACAAAGATCAAATGTTCTAGAAAAATGTGCCAAAATGAGCAAAATAACAATGCTTTTAGTTTCAAAAATCTTAACAAAATAATTGTTTGAGTAATTGAACTTTGTTTGAAAAGTTTCACAAAATGTAACTTGAAGATCTTTTTTCATCACTTTAAAATGTTCCTTACATGGGAAAATTATTTAAAAAAATATTTGTTCCAATGTATCAATCGTTCGAGCGTAAAATAAACTTCATAATGCCATGTTTTCAAAGCAATGGAAAACTCTCAACTTTTTTCAGAAAATGTTTTCTAAAATGTTGATTATGGGTATAATTGATCCCCTAGAGTTGGGTACAAACGATCCCCCTTTCAAATGGCATATTCTTCTTCTGAATTGATCGTTATGATTGCTCATTACGAAATTACTAATATTTATCCAAAAACTAATATTTATTAAACAATTGTCTGAAGAAAAGAGCAAAAATAATTAATTTTCTATTAATTATAAAAAAATAGCGCCTTTAAGTATGCAATATTATTAGCGTTGAGACAAAGTTATAGAATTTTCTCCTTATGTCTGCTATAAAGTGTGAAATGATAACAAACATGACCAAAATAGTCAATTAACATTCTATCTTGGGGTTTTGTTTGATTTTTATACAAGAATTAGGGCTTCCTGAATAAAAGATCAAGTCTCCTTCAATGGGGGATCAAGTCACCCATAACTTCAGAAAAATCGCAATTTTTTTACTCCCACGAAAATACTTCTAGTTCATCAACGGGTTCAGGTATCGTTCTAATTTTTGGAGCATAGAAACTTGAAGTTACAAGCTGTCAGAAAATGTCAAGGACGGCGAGTTGCTAAATTTTTCCAAAAAGATATGGTGATAATAAGAAAAGGGGATCAAGTATCCCCACTCTCCCCTATAGTTTCACAGTTTTTTCAATAATTTTCTTTCAACTTTCTTAAAATTGATCAACACATTGAAATCAGTTAAAAATAAATGGAATCATGATAAATTATTTATCAAACGATTGAAATTGAATTAAACGAAGTTTGAAAGACGATAAAAACATTTTTTCATGTTCGACTAATCCAGCCAGTCTACAAATATTCGAATAATCTAGGACGGCCTGTTATGAACTTTTGAGTATGATGAGCATATTTTTTCTATGAAGAAATTGTGTAAAAAATCAATTAATTAAATAAATTGGATGTCGTATTTTAAAGTAAGACATTTTTTCTAGTGGAAGATCCGAAATAGCGGTAACAACTTTCATCGGATCCCAATATAAATACGTGAATATCACATAAGAATCAAGGGATTTTTTATAAGCTTTTAAGTGCTTCACGCAAATAAAGTAGATATTTTCGTAATCGTGAATGTAAACGTAAAAATCCAGGTGACGTTCCATTTTCCGTTGAATGCAGTTCTCCCATTGGTCAATATTATTCAAAACCCATCTGATTTTTGGCTAACTGGTTGCACTACAGGTCACAAAGAAAACAAAACGTTTACTTATTCCCTTGAAGCCCACGTGAGATGAAAAAATGAACAAAATCATTTCAATATTTACAAACATGGCAGACTTCCTCTAAACTCCGATTTAAACAGACTTCTGACGACTGTTTATACGATCTGACCCTCCAACTAGCGACATGGAAAATTGTGTTGTCCTGCGATCATGAATTGAGTTCTGATAAATTTCTTGAACATAAAACCTACTGATATCTACAAATGAGGAATGACAAATAAATATTTTTTGAGGTTTATTTTTGACTTTTAAATATCTTTGATTCTGATTCTGATAAAAATTTCGAGTTCTGCTTGTGTAGCTTTTTTGCTTAATGGATATAAGGACTGAATTCGAAAAAAATACAACACTTTCATATGTGAATAACTTTTAAGCGGTTGAATGAAATTTTCAATTATACATATAATTCCTACCTATTAATGTAATGTCTACATGTGCAAAACTCGTGGCAATCTGTCAAGTCGTTTTTGAGATATCAGCTAATAAATAAGATTAATGACTGAAATGATTGGGTATTAAATACGCCCTCTTTGTTGCACTTTAAACTACCATTTATCTAAATCAGTGGTTTTCAAACTGTTTTTACTCACCGCCCCTTTTGCTAAATTTTTCAGCTCAATGCCCCCTTTAAAAAAATCTTTAAATTGCAAAACGGAATCTTTGAACTAGAGACCATCACCAGCCAAGGTGCCTTAGAGTACACTAAGGGTGCTTAATCTTCAGAAAAGAACAATAAATTATACGAAATGCTTGCAAAATTTGAAAGAGTGAAACACAATTTAATCTAATATTTTTTCATTTTTTTATTCACATCTATACAGCAGAAGAAATGTTTTAAACTTTGCCTAGTTGACATCTTAATTCATGATTTTTGTTGAAAAATGCTACTTTCAAATAACGTATATTATTGTCGAAGTGAAACAACGACAAGTCTTCAACATGATCAAAAAGGTAACCAAAAATTTAGATATCCAGTTATTTTAAACATCAATCTTGACAACACTAATATTATTGTTGAGATAAAATAGACGCAAAAAAATTAATAGCTAATTTAATTTAATAGGAATGAAAAAAAAATTAACATTATTTGAACAGGTTATGAACACTGAAATCGATTTGAATTTTCAACTATGCTGTTCTTTATTCGTCCGAAATAGTGCCTCACCATCTAAAACCTTTTTTATAAAATTAATCTTTCAGTTTTTATTAAATTTTTTTGATTGTTAAACAATTTATTCATATATGTATTATTAAATATTCCTTGAAAAAAAACCAGCTGGTGTCAGGACAACAGACTTCAGAAAACATTGAACTTTGAGTAAAATCCACAAAGGAAACTCATCACAAAAACAAATCTTAAATTAAGAGTACGCATTCATAAATGAGTACGAATGGTATCTTTATTTTGAAAATCCAGTTTCTTAAAATATATAAAATTTTCAAAACACAGACTTAAACTTGATAACAGTCAGTTTGTTTTGAAATCATAACAACTTACTTGAAATGGTGTACACAAGATGCTTTAACAAATAAATGTAGCATAATTACTGCAGTTTTTGAGAAAAAAAAACTTGTATTATTTCTTGATATCATATGTTTCAAACTTTATTTATGAAACCTCAAATCTGAACATGATTCGTTATGTACCACTTATCGATTTGCATCTTCACAGACCATCGGCCAAATTTAGCAGGTGTTAGGTAAAACCTACATTTAAAGTTTTCTTCTCGTTCTTCACCGATACATTCTGGTTGGGCATTTCAATGAAAATTTTTTGACAGGAAATCACCTGTTCTGGCACCACTGAGTGCCAAACGCAGAAAAACCATGGGAAAGAAAAGTAGATGACAGATAGGCAGATTCTTGTCTAGCGAGAGTGGCGAGTGATCATTAAACCAGCTTCGCAACAAAAAGAAGAACGGATGTTCTATAAGATACCTAAAACGTGTTTATAAAACTAATAATTTGTTCCTAAATTTGTGAGTACAGATTAACTAAAACGATAATTATTTACATTTATACAATTTATCCTTTGTAACAGATTCAAGTAGCCATATGCTACGAGTGAAGTGGTATACGTACATCACATTACCACCAATTGAATCTTAATCTATCAGGTATGCAGGTTATGAAAATCAGGAATTTCGTCAGACCTTAACACTCGTTTATTAGATTACAGATTCAGAGATTTTGCTAGTAGAAAGGCATCACTTAATTGTTTAAGGTTGAGGCGGACACAAATGTGAGTCGATCTGAAATATGTCTAGAGTTTATAATTAATAAAATTAAAATTTTAGCTTTGAGCTACACATAAAACCGCTGCTACAAGGATCCGCTTATTCCCTTCCGAACATCACCCAGATGCCCGCAAAAAAAGTTTAAATAGATTTCCTTCACTAACTTTTTCAAAGTTTTCATCCGCTAACGGGTATACCATTTTGGGCCCGATCAAACCACCGTATTTTTTTTATCGGTTCACAACTTTTTCATCACTAAGACACGATTATTGGTCTATTTTTGTTTGTTGGGCGAATCAGACACAATAATTGATCAGCTATACCACTTCCCTAATTGAAAGGCTCGGTTGGAGCTTCATGAAATCAATTATTTTTACTTTATTGTGTTGTGAGCCTACTTGGTTGAATGATTCTATTGAATCAAAGCAATCGAAAGATTCCGAAGAATCGAAGGAATCTTTCGATTGCTTTGATTCAATTATTCTTACCTTTATTCAAATTTTAGCTCACTGTTAGATCCTCTAGGACTTCTACAACGATTTATCAAATGGATTCATGGATTCAGCCACATAGTTGATTCCCAGGTAATTTGGGACCTCTCAATGGGACTTTCCAAGATTTTTTGAGATTCTGCAGAAAAAAAATTTAGTCAATGGATTTATTCATTCGACGCTATATCAAAAACTACTTGACAGATCGCCCCAATTTTTTTTAATTTGTAAATAAGACTTGGTAGTTTCACTAAAAATTTCATCAATTCATCCATCCGTTCAAGAGTTATTCACAGCTGGAAGTGTTGCTTTTTTTCTTAATTCAATCCTTAAATTAAAGAAAAATAATGATAATGGTATTAGTTTTTCAGAATTCCAGAATTTAACAAGGAATTTAATTCGAAAGCTTTTCTATTTCTTCTTAATTCCGAGTTTTAATTACAAAGTTAAACTTGGTACAGACTTAAACAGAAAACTCCAACCAACCATCGCAAAACAGTTTTACCGATGCATCGCCCATTAGTCACGTGCCACTCCTCTTCGGTTGAACCGCAGATAAACCTCGATGAAGTGGAGCCTCTAGATTTTTCTCTCGGTGAACGAAAGTGGCCTCAATTGGCAGAAATATGACATCCGAGACGACGGACAAAATCAGTCACGATTTCGTGCCCCGGAAAAGAAGTGTCAGTGTGATTGTCACGATGTGTTCCGAACATCCGCCCGGTGCGTAATCTCACTTTTCTCCTGGCTAGGAAGAAGGATGATGATGATTTCTTTGGCTGAGGGTTTTTCCCACCATTTGGATTCGATCCGGTTCGATTGGGGTCGAGGTTCGATTTCCATGATGTTGTCCTATTCGGATGCTCAAGGATTGGATATTATTGGACACGTTCGAACTTTGTTTGATCAGTTTTTGTTTGTGCCTACTCGAAAGGAATTTTATTTTCCCAGGGATCATTTCAAGACATGATTTCTTTACTATTTATCCACTTTGATAGGAAAAAGTTTTATGTTGCATCCTTTCTTGTTACTAGAGCCTCATTAAAACACGAAAACCAACTACTGAATTAACACTTGAACGAAAGCGCACCGGTGCAACTTCCAGATGCGAAAAACCAATAATGAGAGCCAGTTGAAAAGTGCTTTCGAACTTTTGCCTTCAATTTTACACCCGGCTTGGACTGGCAAATAAAACTAAATAGAACTCATTGTTACCTCTAGTAAGAAAGTTCTGCTGAAAAAGTTATTCACCTTTCAGATAGTTTTTCGCTTTCTATGTCTACAATTTTCAGTTGCATCCCTTTTCTCTCCCATCCTTGAGTGAGACACAAAAGACAAACTAATACAGCTTCCCTGAAGATGCAGCAGACGAAAACTTCGATCATCAAACGTGAAAAGTGATGGAAAACTAAGTTTTCTTTTCCTCATTCTTGACGAAAAGTTTTTCCCCCAGGCCAGAAGCTGGAAAACGCAGGGGTTCAAAATTCATTGTGTGATAAGATGATTGTACCAAAATCAACTGAACTAGAGAGCAGGTAAAAGTGTTGAGCGTAAAATAACCTTCTCTGCATCTGAAAAAAAGGACAAGAAAAACTGAAAAACGAATCGCACACCTTAATGTACTAGGATCTACTCTTTTCCCAAGCCAGTTGATGGTGATGATGCACTTCAGGATGCAGTTCTTTCCCCGCAAGACAAGAAAATCAAGTAAAACTATTCAAACATTCCATCGTTAGAGGGGAACAAGGAACATTCTTGCGGGAAAACCGACTAACGATCAAAAAAGACCATTACCCTCAAGTAAGAAAAAAAATCCCAAGAAACTGTAAAACTCAACTCAAGTTCAAGTTTTCGCCTTTTACTATCTCTTTATCGGGTTGAGTAAATATTTGTGCTTTTCTTGTAGCGACTTTTCTATACTAGTTTGGTTTTTTTTTTTCGGATTTTGGAACGATTTTGGATTGGCAAACTTGTATTTTTTGTTAACCGAAAAAAATGAGAAAAACTAGAGACTGCATCAACTCAACTCGTTTAGTTGGATTCGTGGGATAAACTTTTCACGCGAAAGTGCTTTTTATTTTACGCCTTTTTTATACCGACCCCAATTGTTGCCTTCTGGAGTAAATGCTACTTTTGATTGTACGTTCTGTCTAGAAGTCTTAACAGCTTTTTGAAAATTTCAGAAGTTTTTCGAAACACACCTGAACGAAAGGTGTCATTTGCATGAGTTTGATCAGTGGTTTTGCGCTACAGAAAGGATTGTTCGTTTGTTTAGTCCTATTCGGATTTCATCGGGACTGAGGATGAAAATACCTTTAATCAGTAATTCAGTTCAGTATAAACTTTCCTTGACCTACCTTACAACGTCCTGTAAACTTTAAATTGAGTAGGTTAGGTCCTGTGATTGAATAATATTGTTTCTTCAAGCTTTGTCAGCTCCAGGAACTATTTTTTTTCTAATAAAAACTATCTAAAACAATTAATCTCCCACAAATCAGACAAACATAAGGCAAAAAAACCCATCAATTACAGCTCGTCACATTACCGAAACCATAGATTCGATTCGAGAAAAAAATCTCTTCTATCCACCCAGTAGTGTTCTGTTCTGTTGACACACTCAATTCAACTTAATTATCGTCATCTTTCCCCCAACCCCACACCCTCAAAAGTCTTTGATTAAACATCCCGTCGAGCAAATGAAGTCCATTCATTATCACACAACCGTATAATTACTGTTGCTGCTTCTTCTGCTCTTGTGTCTCAGCCTCGTTCATTCGTTCGTTCGTTCGGTTCTTTCGTTCAGCTCAGTTTGCGTAATTCGGTTTGTTTGAGCCTTTGAATCGGAAAATCAACTCGCTTCCAAAGAAACGGGACCGATTCGATTACTCCTTCTTTTGGATTTCCAACCGACGACGTCAGTGCTTGATCTCTTAGCCGGAAATCATTATTCGGAATCTGGCCGAAGTTTTGGGATTGAGTTTCGTTGAGGAAAAGTTTTGATACACAATCCCAGAAAAAAGGGAAATTCAGTTTCCAAAAGATTTTGTGCTAATTAAATCATTTTCATTGATACTGAAAATAAAACTTTTTTTTTAATATATCGAAGGAACGCAAAGGTTAAAACTACGGCAAAATTAAGAGCAAGAGAGCAAAACAGCAAGGGAGCAAGGAAGCAAGGGAACAAGAGAACAAGAGAGCAAGAGAGCAACAAAGAAAGAGTGCAAGAAGGCAAGACAGCAAGATATCAAGAGTACAAGAGAGCAAAAAATCAAGAGAACAATAGAGAAAGAGAGCAATATAGTTACAGAGCAACACAGCAAGAGAGTAAGAGAGTAAGTGAGCTAAAGAACAAAAGAACAAGAGAGCTAGAGAGCAAAAGAGCTAAAGAGCAAAAGAGCAAAAGAGCAAAAGAACAAAAGAACAAAAGAACAAGAGAGCAAAAGAGCAAAAGAGCAAAAGAGCAAAAGAGCAAAAGAGCAAAAGAGCAAAAGAGCAAAAGAGCAAAAGAGCAAAAGAGCAAAAGAGCAAAAGAGCAAAAGAGCAAAAGAGCAAAAGAGCAAAAGAGCAAAAGAGCAAAAGAGCAAAAGAGCAAAAGAGCAAAAGAGCAAAAGAGCAAAAGAGCAAAAGAGCAAAAGAGCAAAAGAGCAAAAGAGCAAAAGAGCAAAAGAGCAAAAGAGCAAAAGAGCAAAAGAGCAAAAGAGCAAAAGAGCAAAAGAGCAAAAGAGCAAAAGAGCAAAAGAGCAAAAGAGCAAAAGAGCAAAAGAGCAAAAGAGCAAAAGAGCAAAAGAGCAAAAGAGCAAAAGAGCAAAAGAGCAAAAGAGCAAAAGAGCAAAAGAGCAAAAGAGCAAAAGAGCAAAAGAGCAAAAGAGCAAAAGAGCAAAAGAGCAAAAGAGCAAAAGAGCAAAAGAGCAAAAGAGCAAAAGAGCAAAAGAGCAAAAGAGCAAAAGAGCAAAAGAGCAAAAGAGCAAAAGAGCAAAAGAGCAAAAGAGCAAAAGAGCAAAAGAGCAAAAGAGCAAAAGAGCAAAAGAGCAAAAGAGCAAAAGAGCAAAAGAGCAAAAGAGCAAAAGAGCAAAAGAGCAAAAGAGCAAAAGAGCAAAAGAGCAAAAGAGCAAAAGAGCAAAAGAGCAAAAGAGCAAAAGAGCAAAAGAGCAAAAGAGCAAAAGAGCAAAAGAGCAAAAGAGCAAAAGAGCAAAAGAGCAAAAGAGCAAAAGAGCAAAAGAGCAAAAGAGCAAAAGAGCAAAAGAGCAAAAGAGCAAAAGAGCAAAAGAGCAAAAGAGCAAAAGAGCAAAAGAGCAAAAGAGCAAAAGAGCAAAAGAGCAAAAGAGCAAAAGAGCAAAAGAGCAAAAGAGCAAAAGAGCAAAAGAGCAAAAGAGCAAAAGAGCAAAAGAGCAAAAGAGCAAAAGAGCAAAAGAGCAAAAGAGCAAAAGAGCAAAAGAGCAAAAGAGCAAAAGAGCAAAAGAGCAAAAGAGCAAAAGAGCAAAAGAGCAAAAGAGCAAAAGAGCAAAAGAGCAAAAGAGCAAAAGAGCAAAAGAGCAAAAGAGCAAAAGAGCAAAAGAGCAAAAGAGCAAAAGAGCAAAAGAGCAAAAGAGCAAAAGAGCAAAAGAGCAAAAGAGCAAAAGAGCAAAAGAGCAAAAGAGCAAAAATGACAAAAATAACAAAAATGACAAAAATGACAAAAATGACAAAAATGACAAAAATGACAAAAATGACAAAAATGACAAAAATGACAAAAATGACAAAAATGACAAAAATGACAAAAATGACAAAAATGACAAAAATGACAAAAATGACAAAAATGACAAAAATGACAAAAATGACAAAAATGACAAAAATGACAAAAATGACAAAAATGACAAAAATGACAAAAATGACAAAAATGACAAAAATGACAAAAATGACAAAAATGACAAAAATGACAAAAATAACAAAAATGACAAAAATGACAAAAATGACAAAAATGACAAAAATGACAAAAATGACAAAAATGACAAAAATGACAAAAATGACAAAAATGACAAAAATGACAAAAATGACAAAAATGACAAAAATGACAAAAATGACAAAAATGACAAAAATGACAAAAATGACAAAAATGACAAAAATGACAAAAATGACAAAAATGACAAAAATGACAAAAATGACAAAAATGACAAATATGACAAAAATGACAAAAATGACAAAAATGACAAAAATGACAAAAATGACAAAAATGACAAAAATGACAAAAATGACAAAAATGACAAAAATGACAAAAATGACAAAAATGACAAAAATGACAAAAATGACAAAAATGACAAAACGATGAAACGTCTGAACTGAAACGATTCAAATTAAAATTTTCATCACTTTTTTGAGAATTTCTTATGAGCTAATTCCAATATCTTTGCCGAAATAAGCCAATTTTATTCGACAAAACTAAACTTGATGCAATCTAATTTACCTCATTACTTGAGGAAACTACGAACGTAAACATAAACCAACTAATTGAAATTTTCTGTCCGGAAGTTTCAGCCAGTGTTGGTGCTTATACTTAGATACAATATCTATTGTTCGCTCTCCTTCCTCAGAAGGAGAAGGTCCAATTTGACTGGCTTTGAATTAATTTCTTCCAGACTTTCAACCGAATGACCTGGACTTTGTATTAATTGAATTTTTCACGCCCCCTCCTCTTTTTTCGGGGCCCATTATTGATAGAGTGTTGAAAATTGGCAGCAACAATTAATGGAAAGCCAATTCACATCCTCTTGGCATGAGTATTCGAAGGAAAATTGAACTTCTCGCTTTTAAGGTTCCGTATCGTACGGCAGCTTTTTAAGAGATAATTAAAACTAATGAGAAAGCATCGCTATTGGTGGAAGTTAAAATTATCTGACAGGCAGTATCCTTCTAGTTTCCAACAAATCTTATGATTCCAGAATTCTTCAAAATTTTTATTTGAATGGTTTTCAATAAAATACAGCTCCTGGTCAGTTTTAAATCAAAACATTTTCCATTCCTTCATTTTGGTAATATTTGAAGAAAAAAATTTTCACTGAAAAATGCAGCCAAACCTTTTTTGTCCCAAATTTCTTAAACGTTGAAAATTCGAGCAAATATGCGAGCCATCTCATTTTCAAGAAACCAAAAATAAAGCTGCTTAATCGCTTGTATTCTCAAACACAAAACATCAACCATAACGCGGAGAAACTCACATCAAATTCGTTCTGGGATGCGAATGATACGCAAACTGTTTTTGAAAAGAATTCCCGCCAATATCAAATGCCAGAGGCCTAACAATCTGGCCATACATACATATAATCAATTCATTCAAAAAATTTCCGACCGAATGCCAACGAAGATGTACATATGTTTGTTCATATGAAAAAGTGGTCCGGATTGAAAACGGTCCCGGGGAAAATCCCTGGAGGTCAATCGGCTGGATTTTGGCTGAGCTTTCTTTCAGTCAAGCGGCAAAATTTTAGCGAGCAACCCAAGATAAGCCCTAGCTGTTCGTGGGGAAAGAATGGCTTAAAGGAAGTGATTTGGAGGTACAACGGATGCGGATTGAATGAGAAGGATTTTCGCCCCCCGGGGGACGAAGGAATCGCAAGATTTTCTGGTCAATTTGCTTTTTGATCGTTTTGATCGTCGAATCAAATTCTTTCATTGATGTTTAAAGGATCATTTTTTTCTGAAGACAGAAGACAGAAGACAGAAGACAGAAGACAGAAGACAGAAGACAGAAAACAGAAAACAGAAGACAGAAGACAGAAGACAGAAGACAGAAGACAGAAGACAGAAGACAGAAGACAGAAGACAGACGAAAGACGAAAGACGAAAGACGAAAGACGAAAGACGAAAGACGAAAGACGAAAGACGAAAGACGAAAGACGAAAGACGAAAGACGAAAGACGAAAGACGAAAGACGAAAGACGAAAGACGAAAGACGAAAGACGAAAGACGAAAGACGAAAGACGAAAGACGAAAGACGAAAGACGAGAGAGAGAAGAGAGCATCAAAAAGTGTTAAAATACAACGAACCACAACAAATCTTCAAATACCAATAAATGGGCCATAAATTTGAAATTCAAAAATCAAATGATTTTATTTATTTTTTCTAATAATTCAAATTCTATTCTATTGGTTTCTTTCAACAAATTTTAAGATGACAGAAAAAAAAATCCTAAAACGGTTCAGTTTCCAGTATCGTCTTCATCCACAGTTCCGGCTTGTGGTAGCCCATCTCTTCCGGTAGGCTAATGCCTAGCTCGCACAAAGTCGGCGTAATTTCTCCTACCAAATACGGATAAAGCGTTCCTGCCTGATCTCCACAACGATCCTTGACGGCCTCCAAAAACCGGGTGGTCAGCGCGTAATCGTTCACCCGACGGCATGCTTTAAGTGCGGCCACAATGATTTTCGGTTCCGGAACCAGATCCATTCCCAGCAGATCGGTCATCGCTTTGCGTATCTCCCAGCCATCGATATCCGGTCGATTGAAGTACGCCTCGTAGCGAGCATCAAACTCTGCAGGGTCCTCGTCACAGCCATGAGATTGACGAATAGCTCCCACGATGTTTCCGGGACCAGGAACCGCACCGGATCGTACCACCGGAGGAAATTTGGAAGCACCTCGCAGGAGATTCGCAATGGGCAGCAGTCGGAACATCTTGACAGATTTTCACAATTTGAAGGTTGATTCAATTTGATTGGCAGCTTAAAAGTCAGTGGCTACTGGGGTAGGGCAGAATTTTAATATGAGTTCGGGTACAGTTGAAAATAACACATTTTCCATAGAATCCTAAAACGGCCATAAAATTTAAAAAAAAACTGAAATACCATCATTTCCGCCCACCAAACCAATCTAGAAACGATTGTAATAAAACTTTCAAATCTGATTCATCAGACACTGATTTGAAATTCATCCCCCACAATTTCCGCAATCAGATTCCGTAGATTTGTTCAAGTTTCAGTTCAGGGTCTAGTTCTGACGGTTTCAGCCAATTTTCATAGCAGTTTTTTTTTTCCTGCAGCTTCTTCTCATCCCAAGCTTTCTCACTTTGAAACCCAATCGGACTCAAACCGCGATGAGGCGTGAATTGGAATTCCACAAGACGTCTCCGGCACACTTCTTCGAAATGGGGAACGAATTCCCAATCAAAAGCTCATAATCAGGATAGAGAGCACGAGAAGGAAAAATATTCATATTTTCCCTCGGCAAACAGACTAAAAGGGTCGGCTGACTCATTTTAGATGCTGAAGTCTCCACTTGAAGGCATAACACTTTACCCATATTTTACAGAGTGTGCAGTCGAAGAGTCCACCCTAGGATAAAAAATTATTCCAAGGATCGTTTTCAAGAGTTTTTCTTCTATATGCTTGTGCCAACACTATCAATTTGAGGGATCCGAGGCTTTGAAATTTTATGCGATTTTATTACAAACCAAGTTTTGGCTGTTTGTAGATATTTTAAGAAAAAAATACATTTGAATATCATTACGAAGCAATGACAATTGTCTAAATATTCCATATGTTTTTACACACTTTTAAAAACATTTCAAACATTTGAAAACATTTCAAGAATATTTATTGATTCCATCCCCATCGCTCAGCAAGTGTGGATGCGTTTTATTTTTCAACCGTATCGAGTGCTTGTACCGCTTTAAAGTGAAAAGTTTTCACGAGTTGTGATCTGGATTCTGCTGATTCGGTCGCCAATTGCCGGATTCAGCCAGTAGCGGAGTCTCTTTAGCCCCGCCAGCGGCTAGTGTGTGGTTCCGACACCTGCACAGGAGCATCAGGAGCTGATTTGTGCCTGCATTCACCATCAGCACCAGGCAGATCATCAGCAGAGGAGAGCGAATTGTGTCCCCCAGATTGGGGTTTTAATTCCGTGGCGGTTATCGGACGGATCCGGTTTGGATTGCCGTGTCCGGTAACGGATACATTGGTCATTCCCGCTGCTCGTTGACGTGACAGATCCAAGTCAGGGCCATCTTCAATCAACGAGGTTTAAAGACGAAAAGCGTTTGTTGTCGTCTCATCGTCAAGGCCAGCTGCTATCAACAAAGCACCACGTGGTTGGTGACAACAAAACCAACACTGAACAAAAATTTGCTTAGAACGAAGTGCATTAAAAAATTGTAAGTCTTTTTTATTCTTTTTTCTCTTTTTCTTCTTACTTTTTTTCCCTAAATTTTTTTTTGATCATTGCTTCGTTCATATTTTTAACACTGGACATTCGTGTTCGTGTGAATAAATATGAGCGAAGGCGGGGGGTTAAACCCCTTAACTGAGGATGACGAGAATATCTCCTATGAGGATGAGGAGTATTTGGAGGATTCGGTTTTTGCGGGTCCCTCAAATGCTAATTGTTCTCAGATGGAGAACGATTCTTCATCTTCCGCGGTTGAGAGTAGAACAACCCGGCTCCGAAGATATGCAGAGAGCTCAACTTTCTCTGGCCCGTGGGTGGTTTTTATCCGGCCCAAAAAGAACGGTAAAAGTTTGAATGTGGTTCAGATCCTAAAAGATCTGGCGAGGTGGCCCTCCGTAACTAGTGTGACCAAGGTGCGTACAAACAAACTGCGCGTTGTTGTGGGCAACCTGAAGGCTGCAAATGAAATTGCTACCAGCAATTTCATAAATTTAGAGTATCAAGTTTACATCCCGTCTCGAGACGTAGAGATCGAGGGCGTGATCACAGAAATGAGTCTCAAGGAGGAGTACATTAAATCGAACGGCGTTGGTAAGTTCAAGAGCCTTGATTCAACTTCGGTTGAAATCTTGGATTGTCGCCAACTCAGAACTACCACCGTCGTTAATGGAGATAAAAAGTACTCTCCTTCAGCCTCATTTCGTGTTACCTTTGCAGGTACCGCCCTCCCTCACTACGTCTTGATTGACGGAGTTTTGAGGCTTCCTGTGCGGCTCTTTGTGCCTCGGCCAATGGAATGCAAAAATTGCATTAAGTTGGGGCATACAGCTTCCCATTGTTGCAACAAGAAGCGCTGCCCCAAGTGCGGGGAGGTTCATGGGGAAGGAGCGTGCTCAGCAATAGAGCAGAAATGTGTCTATTGCGGGGGCTCACCCCATTAAATTTCCTCGTGCGAGGCATTCAAGAGTCGCTGGGATAGTCAAAAGCGCTCTTTGAAAGAACGGTCGAAGCGGTCTTATGCCGCCATTTTGAAGAGCGCGGCGCCTTCGGTCCAGTCGCATTCTAGTAATATTTTTTCTGTGCTGCCAGTTGACAGTGAAGATACGGATTCCAGCGATCAAGATCATCCGGTTATTTTCGTCGCAAATTCCCGGAAACGTTTAAAACCTGCCCCTAAGTCCCCCAGAGTTCCACGAAAAATCCCAACAGCTAGCTCCCCAATTAGAGTAGGACAAAAACCATCATCTTCTGGTAAAGAAAAACCTGTCCCTCCTGGATTCACCATGAGTTTTGCACCCCAGAATAAACCAGAAGTACCGGAGACTTCTAACACCCCAAAATCTAAAATCGCTTTGTCAGAACCAACTGCTCAATCGGGACTGTTCAAGTTGTCTGACATTTTGAATGGTGTTTTCACGTTTTTTAACGCAACGGAATCAATCAGGAGCATTGTAACCTCGATGCTACCTGTTATAAAGACATTTTTAAAGCAACTGATGCAAACTTGGCCCCTTCTTTCAGTGTTTATCTCTCTCGATGGCTAATTTAAGCCCAGAGGTCGGAGATATCACTGTGTTACAGTGGAATTGTCGTAGTTTAATCCCTAAACTGGACCCGTTCAAATTTCTTCTTCATCAAATTAATTGCGATATTTTTGCGTTGTCTGAAGCATGGCTTTCTTCACAATCTAACGTCTCATTCCACGATTTCAGTGTTATCCGTCTGGATCGTGATGATTCTTATGGAGGGGTGCTTTTAGGGATCAATAAGCGCCACCCCTTTTATAGAATTCACGTTCCTTTATCAGGCGGAATTGAAGCTGTTGCATGTCATACTACTATAAGAGGTAAGGACATATGTGTTGTCAGTTTGTACTGGCCTCAGAGAGTTGCAGTGAATCGAAGTCACCTAGAGGACCTGTGTTCAGTTTTGCCTGAGCCAAGGTTGATCCTGGGTGATTTCAATTCACATGGAACTGTCTGGGGAGAACAATTTGACGATAGTCGTTCTACTCTTATCTATGACATTTGTGACAGTTTCAATTTAACAATTTTGAACACGGGTGACAAAACACGAGTACCTAAACCTCCTGCAAGACAAAGCGCAATTGACCTCTCACTCTGCTCAAATTCACTATCATTGGATTGCCAGTGGAAGGTAATTTCTGATCCCAATGGTAGTGATCATCTGCCAATCAAAATAACAATCACCAATGGAGTCAACACTTCAAATTCAACAAATACGACGGCATATGACCTCACAAGACACATCGACTGGAAAAAGTATTCGGACGCAGTTATTTCATCCATCAATTCTGTGGATGTCTTACCTCCGTTGGAGGAATATTACTTTCTTGCCCGCTTAATTCATGATAGTGCAGTTCAATCTCAAACGAAACCCATCCCATATACAACCGTTCGTCGAAGGCCTCCCAATCCATGGTGGGACAGTCAGTGTACTAAACTTTACGTGGACAAATCGAATGCTTTTAAAGTTTTTCGGAAACACGGAACCCTGGATAACTTCAACGCGTATTTTGCTCTTGAGCAGCAATTTAAAAATCTGATAAAGGGGAAAAAACGTGCGCATTGGCGTAATTTTGTGGGAGGTTTATCGCGGGAAACATCCTTAAGCACTTTGTGGAATGTGGCACGAAGCATGCGTAATCGTTCTTCCACGAACGAAAGTGAAGAACATTCGCATAAATGGATTTTCAATTTCGCACGGAAAATCTGTCCAGATTCGTCACCTGTGCAAAATATCATTCGAAGAGTGTCTCCTAACAGATGCGATCTAGATTCCAGCTTTTCAATGATGGAATTCTCACTTGCTCTCCTATCTTGTAACAATTCAGCTCCGGGAGTTGATAAAATAAAATTCAACCTGTTGAAAAACCTTCCTGATGCCGCCAAATTTCGCTTGTTGAATTTATTTAATCTATTCTTAGAACACAACATCGTTCCCGAAGATTGGAGACAAGTGAGAGTTATTGCTATCCAAAAGCCTGGGAAACCTGCGTCCGATTTTAATTCGTACCGTCCAATAGCGATGTTGTCTTGCATACGAAAATTGATGGAGAAAATGATTTTGTTCCGATTGGATAAATGGGTGGAAACAAATGGTCTCCTTTCAGCTACTCAATTTGGGTTTCGCAGGGGCAAAGGGACAAACGATTGTCTTGCTTTGCTGTCTTCAGAGATACAAATGGCGTACGCAAAACGTGAGCAAATGGCTTCAGTGTTTCTAGACATAAAGGGAGCTTTTGATGCAGTCTCAATAGAAGTGTTGTCAGACAAGTTGCACTCCCGGGGTCTGCCTCCTCTTTTGAACAACATCTTATACAGCTTACTTTGTGAGAAACATCTGAACTTTGCTCACGGAGACATTTCAATTAGAAGGACCTCTTACATGGGTCTCCCGCAAGGTTCATGTTTGAGTCCACTTTTGTACAACTTTTACGTAAGTGACATCGACAGTTGTCTTTCTGAAGGCTGCACTCTAAGACAACTTGCAGATGACGGTGTAGTGTCTGTCACAGGATCTACTGAGTATCATTTGCACAGACCTTTACAAGATACCTTAGACAGATTGTCAACTTGGGCTTTGGGGCTTGGGATTGAGTTTTCTCCACAGAAAACGGAGATGGTTGTTTTCTCTAAGAAACGTAGACCTGCTCAACCTAAGCTTCAACTCCTAGGCAGAACGATCACTCAATCGAGGTGTTTTAAGTATCTTGGGGTTTGGTTTGATTCCAAGTGCACCTGGAGATCCCATATTGAGTATCTGAAAGGAAAATGCCAACAAAGAATCAATTTTCTCCGATCAATCACTGGCACCTGGTGGGGAGCCCATCCAGAAGATCTTTTAAAATTGTATCGAACTACGATTCTCTCAGTTATGGAATATGGTAGTTTCTGTTTCCAGTCAGCTGCCAAAACTCATCTCATAAAACTCGAGCGTATCCAATATCGTTGTCTCCGCATCGCTCTGGGCTGTATGCCCTCAACGCATAACATGAGTCTTGAAGTTTTGGCAGGCATTCTCCCTCTTAAAGATCGATTCAATTTACTATCACTTCGGTTCCTCATCAGGTGTGAGGTCATGAACCCATTGGTGATTGTAAATTTTGAAAGGCTTCTTGAGCTAAATCTTCAATCTAGATATATGTCTATATACCATGTCTTCATGTCGATGCAGGTAAATCCTTCTTCGTACTCTCCAACTCGTGTTTGTAACCCAGTCTACGACCATTCTTCTGTCCAGTTTGATTTGTCTATGCAGCAGGAAATTCGTGGAATCCCGGTCCAACATCGTCCACTATTGATTCCAAGAGTTTTTGATGCTAAATATAGACACGTCGATGCTGATAAAATGTACTTTACCGATGGGTCCCTAATCGAGGAATCAACAGGATTTGGAGTGTTCAATGAAATAACTAGGGCCTCTTATAATCTCCAGTCACCATGTTCTGTATACATAGCGGAGTTAGCTGCTATTCACTGGGCTTTGGACACCATCGCTTCACGGCCTGTGGGACACTACTATATCGTAACAGATAGTCTCAGCTCTGTTGAAGCAATCCGCTCAATAAGACCGGGAAAGCACTCACCGTACTTCCTTGAGAAGATACGGGATATTTTGAGTGCTTTAACAAGACGTCGCTTTTCTTTCACCTTTGTTTGGGTTCCCTCGCATTGCTCCATAGTGGGCAATGAGAAGGCAGACTCTCTGGCAAAGGCGGGGGCGACGGAGGGTGACACGTATCAGCGTGAGATAGTCTTCATCGAGTTTTATTTCTTGGTTAGGAGAAATTCTCTTGTCAACTGGCAGCGCAAATGGGACGAGGATGAGTTGGGTCGGTGGCTCCACTCGATTATCCCAAAGGTAAGCCTCAAACCCTGGTTTAATAGGTTGGACCTGAGTCGGGATTTTATTCGCATATTTTCCCGTCTTATGTCCAATCGTTATTCCTTAGACGCGGTACTCTACCGTTTTGACATTGCTGGCAGCAATTTGTGTAGTTGCGGCCAAGGTTACCATGACATCGAGCATATTGTTTGGTCGTGTGAGGTCCATCTTGTCACCAGAACGAATTTAATAGACTCCCTTCGGGCCCGAGGAAAACCACCCAATGTTCCAGTGAGGGATGTGCTAGCTGTGCTAGATTTGGACTACATGTTCGAAATTTATCTTTTTCTAAAAGCTATTGATCTTCGACTATAATCCTTTTTATTTTCATATTTCCCTTTCTATCCTTTTTCTTCTAATCAAGTGTTAAACTAAGCATAAAAATTGTAAAAATACAAAACGAGTTTGGCTCCTTAAAGCCTAAAGGTATGAGCCGTTTCAAATAAAGAAATTTATAAAAAAAAAAGAATATTTATTTGCGTCCTTCGTGACTGTAAATTGTCAAAATTGCTAAAATGGTCGAAGTTGTCAAAATTGTCAAAATTGTCAAAATTGTCAAAATTGTCAAAATTATAAAAATTATCGAAATTGTCAAAATTGTCAAAAATGTCAAAAATGTCAAAATTGTCAAAAATGTCAAAAATGTCAAAAATGTCAAAAATGCTAAAATTTCAAAAATGTCAAAAATGTCAAAAATCCTAAAATTTCAAAAATGTCAAAAATGTCAAAAATGTTAAACATGTCAAAAATGTCAAAAATGCTAAAATGTCAAAAATGTCAAAAATAACAAAAATGTCAAAAATGTCAAAAATGACAAAAATGTCAAATATGTCAAAAATGTCAAAAATGTCAAAAAGGTCAAAAATGTCAAAAATGTTAAAAATTTCAAAAATGTCAAAAATCTCAAAAATCTCAAAAATTTAAAATATGTCCAAAATGTCAAAAATTTAAAAAATGTCCAAAATTTCAAAAATTTCAAAAATTTCAAAAATTTCAAAAATTTTAAAAATTTCAAAAATTTCAAAAATTTCAAAAATTTCAAAAATTTCAAAAATTTCAAAAATTTCAAAAATTTCAAAAATTCCAAAAATTTCAAAAATTTCAGAAAAGTCAAAAACGTCAAAAATGTCAAAAATGTCAAAAATGTCAAAAATGTCAAAAATGTCAAAAATGTCAAAAATGTCAAAAATGTCAAAACTGTCAAAAATGTAAAAAATGTAGAAAATGTCAAAAATGTCAAAAATGTCAAAAAAGTCAAAAATGTCAAAAACGTCAAAAATATCAAAATTTTCAAAAATGTCAAAAATGTCCAAAATGTCAAAAATGTCAAAAATGACAAAAGTGTCAAAATGTCAAAAATGTCAAAAATGTCAAAAATGTCAGAAATGTCAAAAATATCAAAAATATCAAAAATATCAAAAATATCAAAAATATTAAAAATGTCAAAAATGTCAAAAATGTCAAAAATGTCAAAAATGTCAAAAATATCAAAAATGTCAAAAATGTCAAAAAAGTAAAAAATGACCAAAGTGTCAAAAATGTCAAAAATGTCAAATATGTAAAAATGTCAAAAATTTCAAAAAAGCTAAAAATGTCAAAAATGTCAAAACTGTAAAAAATTTAAAAAATTGTCGAAAATGTCAAAAATATCAAAAATGTCAAAAATGTCAAAAATGTCAAAAATGTCAAAAATGTCAAAAATGTCAAAAATGTCAAAAATGTCAAAAATGTCAAAAATGTCAAAAATGTCAAAAATGTCAAAAATGTCAAAAATGTCAAAAATGTCAAAAATGTCAAAAATGTCAAAAATGTCAAAAATGTCAAAAATGTCAAAAATGTCAAAAATGTCAAAAATGTCAAAAATGTCAAAAATGTCAAAAATGTCAAAAATGTCAAAAATGTCAAAAATGTCAAAAATGTCAAAAATGTCAAAAATGTCAAAAATGTCAAAAATGTCAAAAATGTCAAAAATGTCAAAAATGTCAAAAATGTCAAAAATGTCAAAAAAGTCAAAAATGTCAAAAATGTCAAAAATGTCAAAAATGTCAAAAATGTCAAAAATGTCAAAAATGTCAAAAATGTCAAAAATGTCAAAATAGTCAACAATGTCAAAAATGTCAAAAAATGTCCAAAATGTCAAAAATTTCAAAAATTTCAAAAATTTAAAAAATTTCAAAAATTTCAAAAATGTCGAAAATGTTAAAAATGTCAAAAATGTCAAAAATGTCAAAAATGTCAAAAATGTCAAAAATGTCAAAAATGTCAAAAATGTCAAAAATGTCAAAAATGTCAAAATTGTCAAAAATGTCAAAAATGTCAAAAATGTCAAAAATGTCAAAAATGTCAAAAATGTCAAAAATGTCAAAAATGTCAAAAATGTCAAAAATGTCAAAAATGTCAAAAATGTCAAAAATGTCAAAAATGTCAAAAATGTCAAAAATGTCAAAAATGTCAAAAATGTCAAAAATGTCAAAAATGTCAAAAATGTCAAAAATGTCAAAAATGTCAAAAATGTCAAAAATGTCAAAAATGTCCAAAATGTCAAAAATGTCAAAAATGTCCAAAATGTCAAAAATGTCAAAAACGTCAAAAACGTCAAAAATGACAAAAATGTCAAAAATGTCAAAAATGTCAAAAATGTCAAAAATGTCAAAAATGTCAAAAATGTCAAAAATGTCAAAAATGTCAAAAATGTCAAAAATGTCAAAAATGTCAAAAATGTCAAAAATGTCAAAATTGTCAAAAATGTCAAAAATGTCAAAATTGTCAAAAATGTCAAAAATGTCAAAAATGTCAAAAATGTCAAAAATGTCAAAAATGTCAAAAATGTCAAAAATGTCAAAAATGTCAAAAATGTCGAAAATGTCAAAAATGTCAAAAATGTCAAAAATGTCAAAAATGTCAAAATTGTCAAAATTGTCAAAATTGTCAAAATTGTCAAAATTGTCAAAATTGTCAAAATTGTCAAAATTGTCAAATTGTCAAAATTGTCAAAATTGTCAAAATTGTCAAAATTGTCAAAATTGTCAAAATTGTCAGAATTGTCAGAATTGTCAGAATTGTCAAAATTGTCAAAATTGTTAAAATTGTCAAAATTGTCAAAATTGTCAAAATTGTCAAAATTGTCAAAATTGTCAAAATTGTCGAAATTGTCAAAATTGTCAAAATTGTCAAAATTGTCAAAATTGTCAAAATGACCAAAATGACAAAAATGACAAAAATGACTTAAATGTCAAAAATGTCAAAAATGTCAAAAATGTCAAAAATGTCAAAAATGTCAAAAATGTCAAAAATGTCAAAAATGTCAAAAATGTCAAAAATGTCAAAAATGTCAATAAAAATTTAAAATGTCGAACATGTCATATTTATCAAATTTGTCAAAGATGGCTTAAAAGTTTCAAAAATATCAAGATCTTTTCATATTTAAAACAACAATCAATAAGACTTTAAAATTTTCAATACACAAAAATGCTACAATTTTTTTTCTTAGAGTTTAATTTAAAAAATATTCAGAAAAAATGTTTCACAAAAAACCTAGAACAAATGAGGTTTTTTTCGAAAATAAACTCGTTAGTTTCACATTTGGAAGCTTTGAACATAGAATGTTAAACATTCTAATTCTGTCAAATGGAAAAACTTCCAAATCGTTGAACAAACAAACAACAAGCTATCTCACACAAAGCGTACAAACCAATGCATATCATTTTGAAAATTTCCCGATCGGACAGATCAGACACTCGAATTCCGAAACGAGTTATTATTCTGGATGTTTCCCGTTTTTTTTTTTTTTTTTTTGAAAAGTTCGAAAAATCATCCCCAAACTCGGGGATCCAGGAAGAAAAAATTCGGCTATCCAAAAAAAAGAATCCTTCGGCTCGGTGAAGCACAAAATTTTCCATTCATCTCATTTCAGGCGGCAAAATCTCATCCCCCGTGTCGTGTTGGATTCTGCCGGTTGTGTGTTGTATAGTTTTATCTTCACACAAATTGGCACAAATGGACAAGGTTGCAAAAATAAATCCCTGTTTTTCGTTTCCAGTTGTCGAACTGCGAGAAGTAAAAAAAATGTTTGAAAAAAACGTACATCCATTGATATATTATCAGCAGTGTGTAGTAGCGATACTTGTTCGTGTATCTGTTTTTCGGTTCTTTATCGTTTGTTTTTTTTTCTCGCATCCCTCCATCCGTGCAGATAAAAACATCCAGTCGAGCGAGATCCAGCTGAGGAATTAAAAACAGCAAATTTAGCGATAAATTTGCTAGCGGAAATGATTGAATGAACAGAGCGAGCGAGCGAGCGAATGAGCGTGGTCCGATGTTCATCAATTAGCGCAGTGATCAATGAGCTGAGCCGGTCCTGTGATAGGTGCTCCAGCTGTGATTTGCTTGCAGCTGTGTTTGTGCCTTTGTATGTGTGCTGTGCTAATTTGTTTACTCTGAATAAAAACCAACCGAAAACAGATTCCAATTTATCTTTGAGCCATGTTATCGGAAGCTTCGACTAAGTTGAACTGCCTAAAAAAGCATCTGTTTTGATGTTTTGGCAAACATAATGGAGATAAACTCATTGTTGAAAAATTATATTCTTAATACTAATTAAGAATACTAAATAAAGATTTTTGTCATTTTGTCATTATTGTCATTTTTGTCATTTTTGTCATTTTTGTCATTTTTGTCATTTTTGTCATTTTTGTCATTTTTGTCATTTTTGTCATTTTTGTCATTTTTGTCATTTTTGTCATTTTTGTCATTTTTGTCATTTTTGTCATTTTTGTCATTTTTGTCATTTTTGTCATTTTTGTCATTTTTGTCATTTTTGTCATTTTTGTCATTTTTGTCATTTTTGTCATTTTTGTCATTTTTGTCATTTTTGTCATTTTTGTCATTTTTGTCATTTTTGTCATTTTTGTCATTTTTGTCATTTTTGTCATTTTTGTCATTTTTGTCATTTTTGTCATTTTTGTCATTTTTGTCATTTTTGTCATTTTTGTCATTTTTGTCATTTTTGTCATTTTTGTCATTTTTGTCATTTTTGTCATTTTTGTCATTTTTGTCATTTTTGTCATTTTTGTCATTTTTGTCATTTTTGTCATTTTTGTCATTTTTGTCATTTTTGTCATTTTTGTCATTTTTGTCATTTTTGTCATTTTTGTCATTTTTGTCATTTTTGTCATTTTTGTCATTTTTGTCATTTTTGTCATTTTTGTCATTTTTGTCATTTTTGTCATTTTTGTCATTTTTGTCATTTTTGTCATTTTTGTCATTTTTGTCATTTTTGTCATTTTTGTCATTTTTGTCATTTTTGTCATTTTTGTCATTTTTGTCATTTTTGTCATTTTTGTCATTTTTGTCATTTTTGTCATTTTTGTCATTTTTGTCATTTTTGTCATTTTTGTCATTTTTGTCATTTTTGTCATTTTTGTCATTTTTGTCATTTTTGTCATTTTTGTCATTTTTGTCATTTTTGTCATTTTTGTCATTTTTGTCATTTTTGTCATTTTTGTCATTTTTGTCATTTTTGTCATTTTTGTCATTTTTGTCATTTTTGTCATTTTTGTCATTTTTGTCATTTTTGTCATTTTTGTCATTTTTGTCATTTTTGTCATTTTTGTCATTTTTATCATTTTTTGTTTTGTTATTTTTGTCATTTTTGTTTTTTTGTTATTTTTGTCATTAAACACAGTATTCTTTAGCATTTCACAGATTTTATAATATCGACCGCTTTTGTTTATCTTACGAATGAATGTCCTGAATAACGACATAAAAGAAGTAAATTTTTCATAAACCAACTGAAATCTTTTCCTTTAAAAAAATCCGAACTAGTTGGAAACTAGTTCACAACGTCAATTGGTTGAAACTTCATCGCTCTACTTGGTCATCAAAGCACTTAACATGGAAAAACTTTTAATCGGATAATGATCAACGGTTTGAGATTATCAATTTTTAATGACTCTCACCCAGCTATTGAAGATTTCATTCTCCTCCGACTCACTTTCGGCCATCCTTCCTTCCTTCCACCAGACGACTAAATATCAAATGATTATAAAAACAAGCGAGACTTTGTTTTTCAGCTTTGCAGTCTGAATTAAGTTTTCCCGATTCATATGAAAAACTTTTCCCTTCTAACGTCACCGGCAGCAGCAGATGAAGGGATTCAGTTGGTTGGAGAGATGCCATCTCTAGCTTTCATTTTAAGCTCATTTCAATCCCACACCCCTTTGCCGAGTCCTTCTGATCCCATTTCTCTCGCTTTCCAGACCAACAAACTTCCGATTGAGTTTAGTTGTCGCTCATGTCATGGACAATTGGAGCGATGTGCGATTCCCCCCTTCTCACACTCCTCCTTCTCCTTCTAGGAGAAAATCTTTTCCCGGAAATCAACCAGGAGAAAAATGTAACCCAGCTTGCAGAAAACCCGAGGAAAAATCAACCAGGAGTCGGCCACAGGAAAGTTTATAATTGAAAAAGTTGATATTTCCTCTCCTGGTTGGCTGCAAGCTGCCAGGAAGTGTATGATGATGGCAGAAAACACCAAAGCACGGTGCTTTCATATTTTTTTCCTCTATTTCTTCTTCTCCCAGTGACCAAACCTTATCTTGGCCATCACCGATCATCATTGTCGATGGGAGGCAACAACTTGGAAAAGTGCATTATAAACGAACTTCCGAGCGGAAAAGAGAAGGCAGGTACATTGGCAGTATCGGAGAAAACATCAGGAAGTTTCGGGATGGAAAAACGGATGGTTTTTGTGAGTTTGTCGTTTGATAGTAAAAGTTTGACCCGATAGCATCGTCCTAGTCATAGTTAGTTGGAGCTATCGGGTTCGATCAATTTGCTGGTTAGATTCAATTATCGACACACTGACTGGTTGCGAGAGGCTTCGATGAGCACGAGTGAGGTTCCTGACTTGAACCACGAAGAACTGATGCTTCGACACTGATTCTTTCGAATCACTGCATCATTTTAAGTTACAATTGAAGAACACAATTTGTGAAAACTCTAGGAGAACTTATTCTTAAACCAACTGTTTGTATGTTAGGGTGACAGCCAAATGGATCATTAGGAATTTTGCAAACTGACCATATACATTTTGTAGATTTGCCCAGAAAATTGACTTGCTCAAAATTTCAGTTCAATCGGACTTGATTAAGGTATTCCTCAAAGCGTTCAAAGTCTCAGTTTTTTACCCTCAAAAACCACCTAAGGGGGGGCCAAAGGAAATCCGGAAAATCGAAGATTCAATTTTGTTGCCAAATGATTTAGAAATGCATGAAACGTCAAAATTTGGCCAAAAATGAACTTTCTGGGACACCGGTTTTTCGGGCTATGATAAAACCAGATATACTTTACTTGATATACACCACTTAAAAGAAAACGGAAGACACGAATAGCGCTATCTGGCGACAGAAATTGAAGTATCACACTGTTATTTTTTTTTGGAGCATTGATCAGAGATGCCAGGTGTCCTGATATTTCAGAATTTGTCCTGATTTTCGTGAACCGTTTTGAAAAAATCTCGATCTTTGAAAAATGGTCTTTAAAATGACCTAAATTGTCCTGATTTTCAAAAAAGAATTCAATAAGGATCAGATTTGTACTATATCTGAAGTTCTGAAATCCACTTTCAAGTTATATTTCCATAATAAAGTATAAGGAAATTAACAAGAAGTTTGTTGCGCTTGACCTCACTACAAAACTTTCATAAGGGTTAAAAAAAATAGGATGCAAATTTGCCTCTTTAATGTAGAATGGTTAGCCTTTTGTTGTTTTCTTCGGGAACCATTTGTAAGCATTGAATTGTAAAATCTGAACCAGGTTTTCACACCTGAACATAAAAAAATAAAACTTGGCAAGATCTTTCCATGTTGGATACATGCTATTTATAATCTTTTTTTATATATAAAGCTTTAATAAACGGTCTAACAAACCTCATATTATGATGATTTTGAATATTTGATTTGAAATTTCCAGAGTCAAACAAGAAAAACATAGCACAAAATAAAAACATCACCATATTATGATCTAAAATCGTTGAAATACTCATTTATAGGTTAATTGAAAAGTCAAATATTGTTTGTTACATTAAAATCAATCAGCGCATATTTTTTCAGGTTTTTATTGTTTATCAATTAGAAAATTGATTTTCATTTTTTTTTTGTATATATTTCCAACCAAAACATATTTTGCGGTAAATGTTTTCTAAACATGGACTAATTTTCTTAACAAAAATATTTTCAGCATTTCATTTATTCAGCTTTCTAAAATTTGCATTGTGCAGGAGTAGGAATGAAAAAAAAATTTCATTTTAATTAGCATATCTGATTAAGTCGTCTCTGGAATACACGCTATCACGGACAGGGATGCTAGGTTGTTTTGTCAAAAATCTGGACACCATGAAGAAAAAAATCAGCATTTTTTAGGACACCACTTATTTTTACTTAAATTACATAAAAGAAGATGAAAGAAAGGTACTCTACACGCCTTAATTAAAGCTACTGAGGCAAGCGGAATCTCGGCTGATCTGCAGTTTATATTAAAATATTTTTTCAACCTAAGATTATCATCGGTTAAACAGGTTAAACTATTATATTTAGGATTTGATCTGTCTCCTGATCATTTTATTTTAATTGAGACATTTTGTTTGAAAATCAGGGCAATTCAGTTCCTTTTTAAAGACCGTTTTCTTAAAATCAGAACAAATCAGGACAATTTAAAAATGAGGACGGTCTCTCAAAAATCAGGACAAATCGTGAAAAATAAAAACACCTGTCAGCCCTGATCACAAGTTTCACGATTTTTTAGAATAAGTGCTACCATTCTGTCCGCTAGAGGGTGCTGATACCATAGGAGTGGGGGGAGGGTTGGAAGCTAAACGACACCCCCCTATAAGGGTCTGAGGGACATGTTGGCTCATACAACATGTAAAGCGTAAGAGTCTATAACAATCGTTGATGCATACATATATCGTAACTAAGTATATTGGCTTCGTTAGCATAAATTGAGAACTTTTGCTAACAAAATTGCACTGGGCTCACCTCCCTCCTCCTATGTACCTACTCACTGAAAGGAGGATGGTGTTTCTGATAATCGTAGAATCATACCAAAATGATTTTCCATGTAAAGTTTTGTCCATTTCTCGAACTTTGTAAAAAAAAAAGTTAAATATAAGCTTTCCTCTTCCCTTCCAATATTCCCAATTCTATCCTTATACTGCAAGAAAGGAATTGTTTTACATAGAAAAAAATCTCGTATTTAAATACCATCCCATGCCAAATTTGGTTTAATTTGCGTAGCAAATTCAGCTCTCTTGTTATACTGAAATTTGTAAGGGAGACCTCTCCACCCCCTTTTCATCCACTTTTTTGAAGGAGTGAGGGATACCAAATAATCGCAGAAGCATTTCTCGTACCCAAATATCGTTCCATGCCAAATTTGGTTCCATTTGCTGTTGTAGTTCTCGAGTAATGCAGTAAAAATTGTATGAAACTCCCCTCCTGTGGTAAACGCTAAAATAGTTATTTCTTTCGCGTTCGATTTTTTTGATGCGCGACGGACAACCGGAACTACTATTCCCAAACATCGTTGAGAGAATGGCGATTTCCAGCATCCAACATTACACGCCCATTTGTTTTCACATACCTGAGAGTTAATATTTACACGGTTAGAAACAATAACCTAATTTTTCATAAATTTTTAATCTTCTTAAGGATTTTTTTTTTATTGAAACATTATTTAGTATAAACATAACTAGATATGGTCGCTGAGATTGATTTACTTTATAAACCGTCAATTGACAATAATTCTACGGTTTATTTTTTTTTGGTTACATCTCAACGGATGATCTCAATGATTCAATGTATACAAAGATTATATATTACAATAATATATATTATAACGATTCTCTACTCCACCACACCTCCCTCTTTCTTTTCTCCTTGCTGCAAGAAGGAAAGGGTCTAAAATTGTTTAATTGAACATTACACTGAACACTGCAAAGAGGGAAGGGTCTCAAATAATCATAGAAATATTTTTCGTATTCAAATACCTTCCCATGCTAAATTTGGTTCCAATATCTTGATTAGTTTTCGAGTTATATGAAAAATTGTAAGGTAGCCCCCTTCCCTTATGCCTATCACCCCACTGAGAGGAGGGAGGGGTACCTTATATTCATAGAAATATTCCTCGTTCACTAATACTACCCCATGCCAAATTTTATACCATTTGCATGATGGGTTCTCGGGATATGCAAAAAATTGTCTTTTGTTTGGGAGGCCCCTATCCCCCTTCATGAGGCAGGGAGGGGTCCCAAACCAATATAAGAACCTTCCTCTGCCTCCAATACCCCCACCCAGTGTTAAAAAATATCGACAGAAAATATTGAAGTTGAAGCAGAAAAATTTTCAGTTCAAAAATATCCAAACGATCAAAGTAGTTTTGTTTTTTTCAATGAATCTGTGAACGCTTGAAAGATCGTTCATCATACTGTTTGTTTTGATATTTTCTCTATCACCCCATTTTCAATGAACGTGCGGCGACAGAGTTTGTTTATCGTTGTCATAGCTTTGTTCGTGTTTCTGAATATTCATCCGCGCTTGTTTCAGTTCATTTCAGAAGTCAGTGAAAATTTGAATTTCTGATTTTCAACTGTCATTCGTCGTGTGTGAAATTGTCGCCGGTTGCATATAGTTCTAATTTTTTTCAACCTTTTACGAAAAGATGAATTAGCGAAACACTTTTTTTTCTTTTCCTAGGGATTTTCATCAGCGAAATACGAATTGATCGCGTTTGTTCGCAGATTCGTTTCATCATTTGTTTTGCTATGCACGATTATATTTCTGCGAGGAAAATCTAAATCTTGTTTTGTTAAAATGATTACATCTAATCTTCACCTTTTAGCTTTATGACCTACTTTTCGACGTTTTGGAGATTTTGAACAATCACTTCATGCACCCCGGTCAGAAACGCTTTATTTGCTTCAATACCGTTACGAATGCTTGCCTAAGTAGTTTCAAGCCCTGCGGACAGTTTACCCAAGGCGGGTGGCTTATTCGTGTAGGAGTTCCGGCGTTTTCCTGCGATGCATTAATTGGAATTTTGGCGCTTTTATACAGATCTAGGAAACTAGTTTTATGAATTCTGTCGGCTGTGAACCATAAGATTTTTTTTAACATAAACATTTAATATGATCATTATAAAACTTACAATCCTTATCAGAACGTTTCTTTCATGTCCTGGTTGGTGATGTTGATTGTTGAGAGCTTCCTATTCTTCGTTGAAATCTGCTTCTCGTCCTTAACACGAACCATTTTCTCGAGCTCTGCCATGTGGATTTGAAAAACCAAACATCAGAATTTTGTTTGGTCTCGCAAATATCAAATGGATGACTTTTCCAAGAATGATTTTTTCCTGCTTTCATTTTCACTTGTATCACTATGACATCGATCGTTCATTTTCAGTAAGGGTAGTTAACGAATGAGTGTGGAAGGAATTGAAAAAAAATATTCTCGAACGTGGCTGAGTGTGGATTTCATGAACGCACCACTTGTTTATTTATCATGAACTACGAAAAATATCTGGGTGACTGAGATGTTTTTTAATGTTATGCGATGTCAGCTAAATGATCTATGAAATTTTCAAGACTGCCCCCACCCTGCCAAGTTTCACGCAAATCGGTTCAGTAGTTTCTGAGTCTATAGGGAACAGACAGACAGAAATCCATTTTTATATTTATAGATTGTTTGTTGGATATTCATCTGCAGCCAATTTGCTCAAACACAGGTGTTTTTTAACTTTCGGTTGGTATTATTTTTCCCAAGCACTTCTTACCGTATTGCCAACATAAAGATCACAAAAATGTCAGCAGCATTTTTAAATTATTTCCAATTTTATGGGCATATATGAGCACCCTTTTGTTTGTTCAATTCTGGATTGTAATACAATGTATAGGATCTTAATGTATTCCATGATTCAACGATTTCCAGAACACCTTACTTGGAATGATTGCATCGGAAAACCTCTTATTCAACATCAAAATATCAGCCAAAATATGCTATTAAATACGTTGTAAATCACCCAAAAAGTGGTCCTCCTCAACTCCCGTCTCCATATTCCTTCGATCACAAACCCATTCTTCATACCCAGGGCCCAAGATAATCGCTTTTGGTGACAGAGCGAATGACCCCAATAGTCGCATAATTCAGCATAAAAGTATCATAAAAGTATTCTCCGACGACCGGTCGAGTCGAGTGGATTTCCCGCACCCTTTTCCTTTCCCCTTGTCATCCTTCCAAGAGTGACTGGTGGCCTAGGGAAAGCTTAGCTCGTAGATAGAGATCGATTTGGACAGCAGAAGAAAGTCGAACGAATAAAAAAACGGAACCCTTACAGACAAACCAAACATCATGTGGGTGGGCTAGCCCGAAGGGAAATAAATTGCTTTTTATGAGTGGGGAATATCAAGCGAGCTGGAGGCTAGAAAGCACTGGAGAAAAAAAAAACATGAATGGCCATCGATGGCGGTCACTTTTATGTGGCCAAATGTTGCTTCCTCTCCTTGCATTTGGGGAGTCTGGATTAAGATGATACTTTTAAAGAAAAATTTTTATTCCAAATTTTTGTATTTCAACTCCCAAAATATCAAATGAAATTTTGAAAATTTGTCATCTCAAAGAAATCGAAGATTTTTTTTTCATATGATTTTGAACTTTGGTCTTCGAAGACCAAAGTCCCCTATCGTCCACAGGAAGTGGTAAAAAGCAAAAGTGATCAAACAGTTATAGGAATCCGTTTTGGGACATGTTATAAAGCTCTGTCTCTCTCTATCTCTGTATCGGTGGTCAACTTTCTCCAACAACTTCCTATATTTGATCCACCCTCCTCATCACCTTCCGGCTTTCCTCGAGGCCCCAAACCTGGTAAGGCTCACCGGCAGCCCAAGCAATTATGGAAAACCGGAGGCTGTTCCTTCGTATATCATTTTTATGGTCTGGTGGACAGCGGCTCAATGGATGTGGATAAGGGAATCTTACCCGGAAGGACGCACAGGACTGTCTGGGTTATTGAGGAATTGCTAGGGTTTTTTATTTCCCTTGTTCGGTCATTTTGGATGGGCCTGTCCGGTCCGGTACAATCGAGAAAAGAGTTGGAATGCTCCCTTGCTCAATTCGAGGGGTGGTAGTGTTATTTGAATTTATGACATTGCTTTATGAACCATGATTTGTGGGACTTTTTCGAGGAAATATGGCCTGGGTTACAGGATTATCAGTATCAGTGAGCGATTTGGTGGGAGTAAACAACATTTTGGGATTTAATATTTGTTTAATAGGCTATTAATTAAGTTACAGGACGTTAAGTCCTGTTTAAGTTTAACAGTTTTTTTTAAACAAAATACATAAACATCCAAAATAAGTATTTCCAAAATATACCAAATAATCATGGAAACTTTTATTTAACTTTGGATAACATAGAGTAAAGAAACATACAAATATGTATAACTACAAGATTATCATACAATAACGACAACCTATCCAAATTCAATGTTTTTCTTTAAAATCAGTAAATTCGACTTGTGTTGATTAATTTTGTTATTGTGGTGAATATCCGAATTTCATTTTTGTTCCATGCATCACAAATCTTCCCTTACTTCATAATTTCAACCTGCTTTGTCACACTACATACAAAAAGTAAATACAAGTACCTTATACCTAGGGATACATACGTTCTCTTTTAAGAGTACATGTACTCTTTGTCGATCGAAAAATGAGCGTACTCTTCTTTTTGTAAAATTCTACTTAATGTGCTCTTTTTTGTGAAAGAAAATAAATGAAAATTTCTCATAAAAATTAACTTATTTCATCCGATACATGTCTTCATGTATTCTTATAACTACAAAAAAAACCAACGTTGCATTCGTTGCACAACACTTCAGTTTTGCTTCTTTTGTTAAATGTTTCAAAGAATGGCTTCCTATGGAAGGAATAACGAGTACATTCACGATTTCAATCTTTCATTTTTCGTTCAAAATTAGCGTCTTTGAGTATGCAATGAATTCCTGACCAGTAGGCAATATGCATAACAACAACTTACTTAAAAGCATTGGGTACAAATCAAAAGCGAACGAATCAGCAATAATGTTTTTGAAGAGTAAAAAAATACGCCTCTAAAAAAACTCTGTTAAAAATGTTGTGTTTTTGACAACTTTGGTGTGCTTTCTCAGTATAAAATCCAAAAATTTGAATAATCCAACTTAAAATACTAAGCATTTATCAATTAAGTCACATATCTTGCAGCAAATTGGCGCTATTTGAATAACCAAAAACATCATGGTTTTGAAAAAAATGGCGTTTACCTTTACAATTTTGAAAATATTTCTCAATGTACTCTTTTTGGCGTTGCAGGATATGGTAACCCTACTTATACCCAGCTTCTTCCAGAATCAGATTTAAATAATGATTTCAATAATGAACTGTGATCCTAGAGCTAATCTTGATTCTGACCCGAAACAAGAAACTCATTAAACAGCATGTGTTTCTAGATTCTGATTCTAATGCTGAATTTGGATTCTGGATTTTTAACTTGGTTTCTGATACTAGGCCTGGATTTAGGTTCTGGATTCTGGATCCCTGTTCTGATCCCGAATCCTGATCTTGAATCCTAAAGCTGATCCGAGATTCTGGATTATGAATGCATATCAGGATCTGCATTCCCATTCTTATCATGGATCTATAAATCTGCCCTTGATCGAGGATCCCAAACTTTACTCCCGTATAGTTGATCCCGATTTTAAATCCTAGTCTTGGGTGTAGATCCTCACCCTGGATTTTCAATGTTGGTTCCATATTCTAAATCATGGATTCTTGGTGCTCATCGTAAGATCAGGTTATAATGTTTCAATTACATTTTGATCTCATATTCTCATCCTTAGACCAGATTCTAGTTATTTGAACCTTATCCTGAATTTAGGGTCCTGATCCTGGATCTTAAATCCTAATTCAGTAGTCTGTTCCCGGATCTTGGATTGTTATCCCGGATATTTATCCTGAGGATGATTCTGAAATCTGATCCCAGATCCTGATTTTCGGTCTTGACCCTTAAGACTGGTACTGTTTTTGAATCCTGATTTTGGGTTTTGGTTCTGATTCGGGATTCTGGATACTTTATCCCGATTCTGAATAATGAAATTTTATGCTGATTCTAGATGCAAATCCAGATCCTGAATCCTGATCAATAATACTGGATTCTGAATTTCATTCATGATCTCGGATTTTGATCCTGAACCCTGATCCAGGATCCTGGTTTCTGTGTAGAATTCTGATCCAGATCCTGGATCTGGATACCTACCTATCTAAGAGTTTGGCGCCGATTGACCGACGCATAGGGCTGAGATAAAAGATCTCCACTGCTTGCGATCCGGAGCCAGCGTCTTCACTTGCTGCCAATCGAAGTTCACGCTTCTCTCTGTAAATCTCGTTTTCATCTCTTCGCAACGTTTGCCCAATCCATCTCCACTTAAATTCGCACCCGAATCTCGATTTCTAGCGCCTGATTTGAACAGTTATTTTTAAAGTGGTCCTTCCCCCCGAGGGGAGCTAAGATAAGAATATGCCATGTGTAATGTATGGATGCAATGGTTAATCTTCATAATGAATTGATTTCTTCAACTGAATAACTATTTGGACTGAGTGCAAAAAAAAAACGTTTCAGCTTTGAGGAACAACCCATTTTAAAAATTAATAAAATTTAGCGTTAGAAATTAAAGGTTGCGATTTCAATACTTTGATAGTTGCATAGGAATATAAATAGTGGTTTAGACAATTAAACGTGCATTTTCTGGAAAAAAGTTCTGAAAAAAGTGATTTCTGAGAATTTTTACATCACGATAATTTAGGGGAAAGAATAGAAAAATTTAAATAGAACTTAAATAACAAATTTTTCATAACATTATAAAATGGGATATTGAGATTCCCAGATGATATTTTTTTTGTAACTTCAAAAATAAATAAAACAGTGTGAAATCAAACAAAAAACACATACACAATTGAAAACATGCAGAGTGAGTCTTCAATACGGTTTCAGTGGAAGTCTTTTTAGAAGTTTTTAAATAAAGCTTGAACATACCCAATACTGATGTTATGAAATCGTTCGGTACATCTTTGTACCTGAAAATATTCACATTTTTTTGTAGATGATGGAAAGAATTAAAGAAACATGAGCTATCAAAGAATCAGTATGGATTTCAACAGAGCAACACCTCCCTATGTAACTGGTCTGCTCGGAACCTTGAGCAGCACTGATTGCTTCTACATCTGATCATCTGACCGTAAGTTGCGGCAAACCCGAAGCAATCGACCATGTGCTCGCACGGCTAAAATCCCAAGTCGATGGGTGGAGTTAGAGAAACAAGAGAGATCAATAGCGAGAAAGATCACATGCGGGATATACATGGTGTTTTCGATAGAAGGTCCAGCAGTTGATCGGCAGAGCTCGATTGCTCGGGTTCGCCGGTTTCATCACGTTCACCGTGGTGAAATTGGCTAACGCGCCGTTGTACTGAAGCGGAGATTGCAGGTTCAAGTCCTGCCGGTGAGCCGTTGTATCTTTTTCGAAAAATTCATGATATTTACGGCTTATGCTCTTTCGTCCTTTGATAGCTCATGTTTCTTTAATTCTTTCCATCATCTACAAAAATTTGAACATACCATTATCCGGCAGAAGCCCCATCTTGAAATGTGAGACAATCTTCAAAAGAGGTCGTTCGCATATTTTTACATGTATGAGATACTGGATTTTGATTAGAAAACACTTGGAAAAGATATAAAAAAAACACATTGTTATCATTTGAAAATAAAAAATAAGAGGCTAAATCTATTCTAATTCAATAAAATGAATAAGCATTCCAGGGGAAATTGTTTTAAATTTCTATTAATACAATCCTAATAACTATTAGTTGGGCTTGTGATGTAGCTCAGTTGGCAAGTCAGTTGTTTCTTGAGCCGATGTCCGTGAGTTCGAGCCCAAGAGTAAACCTCGAACACAGTTGTACCGGAAAAGTTTTTCAATGAATGTCCGTCAACTGCATCGTTGATATAAGTCGCAAATGGCATAAAGATGTTAAAGCGACTATAATCAAAACAAAAAAAGACTTTTAATTTTTCAATAAATATGAAAACGATAAATACAGTAAATAATGCCAATCAAATCTTCGAAAAGGCTAATCAAACTAACAAAGCTTACATGACCAAACATGAATCAATTATTGTTTTTTATAATGGTACAAAGCTTCAAAATTTTGAAAAGTCAAACGACCCCTTTTAATTTATATTTTATGTGAACCCGGGCAAGGCCGGGTAAATTCAGCTAGTATTTGATAATTTTAAGTCATTACGATATTTTTATCATATTATGCCACATTGAGAACTCTTCTTTTATGTATAGTGTTTTTCTTTAATAATTTTTGTTATTTTTGTCATTTTATATATCAAATCTTATGATTCTTCCTTGGTACTTTTAAGATACAAGTATCAAATTTTCAAGGTGATGGGAAATTTTAAAGACACATAAGGGTCAAAGAGAAGGAATGCAAATTTTCAATGTGCAAATTTTCATCACATTTTGCTGCATAATATCGCGAAAATGTTGAACAGTTAATATGGACGACCCCTTTGGCTGACCCTGATAAAGAGTTTGATACCAGAAATTGATTTCCGTCCTTGAAACCCCCGTGTGCAAATTACCATTTCAATCCGATGCATAATAACGACAATATCGCGAAAACAGTAAACAGTTAATATGGACTACCCTTTTCAGTGACTCTGACCTTAAAAGCCCCCACGTGCAAATTTTTCATTTCAATCCAGTGAACAATATCGTCAATATCAATAAAACAAATTTGTGTGATGTATGAACGACCCTTTTTGCCGACCCCTCACACAAAATTTGATAACTGAAATCAATTATCCATCCCTTAAAACTTCTGTGTGCTAATTTTCATTTCAATCTGGTGTACAGTATCGTCAAAACAGCAAAAACAGTGAATAGTTTATATGGTTAAACCCTTTTGCAGACCTCTGGCACAAAATTCGACACCTGATATCGATTGGTCGTTCCTAAAAACTTTCGTGTACAAATTTTCATCCCAATCCGATGTATAATAACGTCAATGTCGCAAAAACAGCGAACAGTTAATATGGTTGACCCCTTTTGCTGGCCCCTTACACAAAATTTGATACCGGGAATCGATTTTCTGTCCCTAAAAACATCCGTGTGCAAATTTTCAACTCAATAAACCGATGTTTTATAACGACAATATAGCTAAAACAGTATTTGTGGTGTATGGACGACCCCCTTGAAAAGGGGTCATCTGAAAATCTAAAAACATTTTTCATCATTTCTGATCCTAATGAGGACCCATGCCAAATTCCAGCCCTCTAGGTCTTAAGACGTCTGAGCCTTTTGAAGACAAACACACAAACGAACAAACATTTAATGATAAAAAATACTGATCATAACAGAGTTTCACTTATCGTGAGTTATTTTTTTTTTAATTTTTAATTCTCATTCAAAATTTTAAAAAATCGAGCGATGAATGCACAAACTTTTACATTTTTCGATGCCGTAAAAAAATTTACCCAGTAGCCCAGTATGACGGATTGGCTGAAGGATATCACCCACAAACTTTATATTGCTTTTATTATCCTATACCAGTGGTCGGCAACCTTTTGAGTCGGAAGAGCCAAAAAGTTCAAATTTTCAAAATTTCAGAGTTTTAAAGAGCCACATCAAAGATTTTTGTCTTTTTTCCAATAAAACAAATCTAAATATTCGAGTGATTAATGAACAAATGTTTTTCGAAAATAACAGAGTTTTTTTTTCTCTTGGATTTTTTCTTTCAAACCTGTTTCTGATTATAATTATCATTAAGTACGGGTTCTCTCCTGGATCGTCAACCGTTTAACATGGTTTGATTGTATATCAATTTTAATACGTTGACAAATATCGATCCAAGAAAATTTTGAATCCATATAAACCTTTAATGACAAGTTAACATGATGTGAAGAAGAAAATATAAACATATTCACATAATAAGAATATTTATTATTTATTCGGGGAAAAAAAGCTTTGAAAAAACAAAGTAATCGGAATCGAAATTTTCTTAAAATTATCAACTTTTTTTCTAACATTCTCTAGATTTAGCTAATCCTTTCAAAATCTAAAAATATGAGGTGAAGTTCTACTGAAATTTGTAAAAATTTTATTTTTCAGAAATTATGCTCCTGACAACTGGTTAAATTTACAAAATTTATGGCATCAAGTGAGAGTGTTTTCAGAATGTTATGCATCTGGAAAATTCATAAATCTTATTTTATGTCACATGTTTTTAGCATTTTCTGACAGCATCTGATTTCAAGTTTATATGAAAAAAAATTTGGAACGATACATGAACCCGTAGATAAGAAGATGAATTAGAAGTATTTTTGTAAGATGAAAAAAGTGATATTTTTAAGTTAAAGATCACTTGATTCTTTACTTGAGGAGACTTGATCCTTAAGGAGGGGGTAGGGTCTAACACTTTCAAAAAATCGTTTTTTTGATTTTCTTATTGTAAAACATTTCAAGAATGTTGTGTCAAATTTTCAAGTCAAATGAAGCAAAACTGAAGAAATTATAGGCCAGATAAAAATTGGCGGATTTTTTTGTAAAAAATCGTAGTTTTTACTTCAAACAGCCACAAAAATTTTATAAACATTTTTTTAAGTTAAATAAAATCGTTGGGGTCCAGGAAAACATCTATTAAAAATATTTTGCTCTGATTTTTTGACTTCAGATGATTCTGTGCTGAGATACAGTGTCCACCGCAAATCCTGTTTTCTAAAAGCATCCTCGAAAGTGCTCCGTCACCGGCTCATTTTTCAATATTTTTCTACGAAAACATTACTAAATGTTCTTTTAACAATGATTTATATAATGCATAAAATTTGAATACATTTTTTTGAACGATAGCTCTAGAAAAAAATCGTGAAAATGGTGTTTTTTTTTACCCGTCAATTAAGTTGTTGATTACAAGTAATAAGCCTGTTGTTGATTACAAGTAATAAGCCTGTGATTCAGTTTTTCAAGGGATTTTTTGAATTGAAATTTTCGTTCTTTCTCAATACTGATTCGAGTTTGAAAGCTTTAATTTGTAATTCTCAAGTTTTGAAATTTCTCTAGTTTTGAAATTTTTTATTTGAATGTTGTTTATCTATTCACTTCCTAACCCGTTATTGAGAAGGCATTCCAAGTTTTTTCTGTCCGTGTCCAGGCCGGGCACGTTTGGGCATTGGGTTTCTAAATTTTAAACTCTTAATCGGGTAAAATTCGGGCAAATCCAGCCAAAATCTACATATTTTCCATAAAAAAAATTAAGATAAAAGCTGAAAAATTAACTGATTCTTTTACCGAGGCACATCAGCGGCGTTCTTATCTTACAATTTTCTCACAATTTAAAAAACTGCATGTGATTTTTTTAACTAAAACAGGTTGAAAATTTGGAATTTCGTAAAAATTGTAAGTTATCATGAAAAAAATCCGAGCCTTTTTCCTTGATATCCAGGAAACCGGCAGAGACTGTCTCAGAATCACTTTTTTGAAAGTGATGAGCTTTGATTTTCCTGTTAGCTACAGCTCAACTGTTGTGTTTGATTCACACAAAATATACAAACGTTTTGGAAATAAAAAAATGATTTAAATTTTTGTTGCTTTAAAACAATAGTTATTCTTTGCATTTACGGTTTATAATAAATTAAATCATGATGTCTCTCGTGCTTCAAAAACAGCGGAAAGCAAAAAAAAGGCTTCAAAAATGCTATTTTGCCATTTGATTCTTTCGGCTTGTTCCTACAGCGGATGCAATCCCGATCAGGAGAGCATATCAAAATAATAACTCAAACGTATCTCACCAAGATATTTATATCTGATTCAGTTATAACGAAGTACTCAAAATTTTCTATTTTAAGTTTCTCCAATCTGAATTATATCTTATTCTGATTGACAGACTTGAATGGGGTTGAGCTCATTTTCAATGATAAAGATTTTTTTCGGATTGTCCTAAAATGAAATGATTGTATCTTATTTTGATATACGTACAACTTTTTCTGAAACACGGACATCGAAGTCAACGGCCCAAACCGTACGTTTATGAGTTTCGCTCAACAGATTCATAAATTTGAATCCAAGTTTTGGGAAACAAAAAATGGGGCATGGTTTTAGCAAATAATGTGATTTATTGACATTCCACTAGAAAATTTTCTCGAAGCACTCATATCTTGATTAGTTATAATTTTGATAGGTTTTGTTCAGCTGAATATCAAACTTTGCTATCTGAATGAGATATAATCTTGATGTGAGCATATAAAAAACTGATATGATTTAGCTATGATCGCATAGATATTTTGATATAATTTGAGATATTTTAACATCCTACGAGTACTGAATTATAACTTATTTTGATTGAAAAAAATGAGTATCAAAATATCTCATCTTGATATAATTTTGTTTTTCCCTTCTGATCGGGATGTTAATATTCTCTTCCGGATCTTATTAGCGCGGTGAGCTAAAGAGCCGCAGCTTCACATTAAAAGAGCCGCATGCGGCTCGCGAGCCGCAGGTTGCCGACCTATGTCCTATACCAACAATTATTATTATTATTATTTAACATTTTTATTCAGTAACGTAAGATATTACATCTTTTTCAATATTCATTAGGAAAGGCATTCCAATAGCTCACACCTCTAACAAAAAACGAATTGCTGTACAGCTCTGATCTGTGGCGAGAAATGACAAATTTTAAAGCTCCAGAACTTCTTTACTGAGATAATTTTATATAGAGATATGCGATTTTTTTTTCTATGATCTAGATTGTAAATAAAATGGCAGAATACGGTTGAGGTTGAAAGCAAATCTTACACAAGAATTGAGGGTGACTCTAAGTTTGTTAAGAACTACTTGGGAAAATTGAGTTAGTAGAAAATAGCTATAAAATGCTATGAAATGGGGAAAGATCAAAGCCTTGAAAAGTTTGATCTTCATATATGTATCCAAAAATATTTAGAAAAATTGCATTCGATTTATTCACATCCAAAGACGACGCATTTCTCATTGACCAAGTATAGATAGACTGGAGATCATCATTGATTCGGGAATTATTGCATTTCTCTGTCAAGTTTGTGCAATCTGAATAAAGTTGTACATCATCTGCAAAAATGTGTATTTGAAAAAAACTTAAAACTTTAGGTAAATCGTTGATGTTCATAGTGAAAAGTTTGGGTCCTAAAATCGAGCCCTGAGGTACTCCGTATATAATTGGTAGAGGGGATGAGTACTGATTGTTGTTGTAGACGGTTTAAGAACGATCTTCAAGGCACGATTTTATAAAAATCGTCGCTGAAATTCCAAATCCAAAATTTTGTGAAAGTTTATTGCAAAAAACAGCGTGGTGAATCTTGACAAATGCTTTAGAAAAGTCGAGCAGAATTATAATAACAGATTGAGACCTGTCAATTATTGAGCCTATATCATCTAGTACTTAAATCATCGCAGTTTCAGTTCTTTCGTTTCGTTTCGTTTTCCGATATATACGCACAGACGGCACAGATTTGGATTTTTTAAATCTTTTCAAATACCTTCGAAAGAGCACAAAGTATATTATAGGGCGACGGTTATCCAATGAATTTAAATTATTTTTCTTTTTAATTGGAATAATTTTTGAGTATTTCCATATTCGAGGATATTTACCTGAAACTAATATTCTATTGAAAATGTACGTTATAGGAGTTAATATATGAGGTAGTAATATTTTGATAAATTTTAGGGCAATGTTATCTAATCCTACTGCATTAGATTGGACCTCGAAAATGCAGTTCAATATTTCGGTTTCTTGAATTTCTCGAAAGGAAAATGAATTCCAGCTTGATATTAACAAGTTTCGGTTTTGAACGTTGTTACAATGGTTTAAAACATTAGAAAAAGCTTTGTTAATTTCTTCGACATGAAAGTTATTTAAGGAAATAAAGTTTGAGTAGGTAATTCCAGAATTTTTAAATCTTTTCCATAATGTTTTTGGCGGTTGAAGAATTGGTTAAAGTTGTTTCTTTTGGCACAACAATTTTGGAGTAAAAATATTTTTCGGACAATCCAAAAATTTTTAAATAAATATTTTTATTATTCAGTTACCACCCAAGCAACCAAAAGTCCCATAAAACAGATACAAAAACGCTTACTCAGCCCCATCATTGATATGAAGTACGTTCTATGCAGCTCAAAATTTAAGTTCTTATTGATATATTCAGCTTCCAGCGGCCTCTTAACTTAGCTTCCAAAAAATCGCAAAATGAGCAAAAAAATTTCTCTCTATCTCAACTGAACCGTTGGCTTCGATTCATATCACCTTCTCTTAATTATTAACTGTGTTCTGTACCGGTGCCGCCATGATGCCACGCGCCGGATTTCAAACTCGACAAATTTCTCAATTGCCTTTTTCCTACATTTCCTACATTTATCGCATCAGAATGGTCACTAAATTACTTATTGAAAAAAACTTGCCCGGCTTGGGGATCGAACCCCGACCTTCGTGGTGAGAATCGAACACGCTACCACGAGACCACGCCTAGATGTTGTTCTAACTGAAACTAAAACTCGAAGAGGTGATTTAATTTTGAAAGCACACCAATGCACTTTTTGTGACTTATCAAATCCCGTTTGAGTACTTTTGTGCCCTTTATGTGACTTACCAAATCCCGTATTGAGCACTTTTGTGCCCTTTATGTGACTTAAGTCCCGTATAACGTACGTATAGATCACTTTTGCAGCTTTCAAGTTCCTTAATGAGCACATAAAGTTCACTAACGGGAATTGGGCAAAACAAGTCACATAAAACGTACATATTAATCACTTTTGCAACTTTCAAGTGCATTAATGAGTACATAAAGTTCACTAAAGAGAATCGGGCAGTTGATTCTCTTTGTCAGCCAATATGTAACTATCAATGCCTTCATTCAAGTAAATATGTGACTTTTAGTTGCTTGGGCAGTCTCGGCTAAAATGCATCAAAATGCAAATCAAAGATTTACCTTTTAAACCTCGTTTCATGCTGGAATATGATTGTTTTGCATCACGTGATAGTTAATTCCAAAATTTCTTCATCCCAACATTAATTTTTATGATAAGAGCTAGTAGAATTTTTTAAAGTTTTTTTACCCCTCAAAGTATGCAGCATCATTATGCTTTTTCTTTTAAAACATTTTTGGCAGGAAAAATGTAAAATTTAATTCGAAAAAATCGAAATTACTGCAATTGGTGCTTTATGCGTTATGCCATCACAAAAATATCAAAAACTATAAATTTTCAAACGTTTTCATTTGTTTTTTCATTATAAACAAAGTTACAACAAATTGCAACCTACCCATTTTTTTGGTAGGGTGAAAACTCATTGATTTGTAAATTTAAAAATAACTGGATAAATGGGTATTTTTCTAACTTCTTCAATTTTATGTCCCTTAAACTTTGAAACTTTTGGTATAAAGTTTTTAGAAGTCTTTGAAGTTGATAAGTGTTGCATGATGCCCCAGTTGACGGTAAGTTTTGAGTCAAATTAATCATCGATAACTAATAAACTAATAAACCTCTATGAACAACAAAAACTGATTTTGATTTTTTTTCTATCCTCCAATTCAATCAAGGATTCAAATTCTGTCTATATTAATTATATTAATGTAATTTGGTAAACATTTGTTAAGACCAGGGATTGAAAATCAAGCTCATTTGAGCGAGCTTCATTGCTCAATTATTTTATAGCTCCGCTCACAAAGCAATCGACGAAGCTCCTATCGTTTTTGTCTCCGGAGCTTCATATTGCTTAGCTCTAATTTGGAAGAAACCTTAGCTCTTTTCTTGGCTGATGAGCCCGCTTGCTCAGGCCTGCAGAGGAGCTTGAGCTTGTTAGCTCAAACGATTCAAATTTGCTGAGCTTGTTTTCACAGGTGCTGTTCGAGCCAACGCCTGATATCTTTGTACACAAGTAATGAAAGAGCTTGTTGCGAGGATTGTTAAAATGAATATTAGAAAGATCTAGTAACTGGTAAAAGTTACCAGCACTAGTATCTATGAAAACGTAAAATTTCAAAATTTTCGGGATGACCGCCAAATGAAAGGGCTTGTTGCGAGGATTGTTAAAATGAATATTAGAGTGTTCTAATAACTAGTAAAAGTTACCAGCACTAGTAACTATGAAATAGTAAAATTTCGAAATTTTCGGGAAAATCGCCAAACGAAAGGGCTTGTTGCGAGGATTGTTAAAGTGAATGTTAGAAAATTCTAGTAACTAGTTAAAGTTACCAGCACGAGTAACTATGAAATTATAAGATTTCGAAATTTTCTGGAGAGACGCCAAACGAAAGGGCTTGTTGCGAGGATTATAATAATGAATGTTAGAAAGTTCTAGTAACTAGTAAATGTTACCAGCACTAGTAACTATGAAATAGTAAAATTCCAAAATCCTCGCAAAAAGCCCTTTCATTTGGCGCTTTTCGCGAAAATTTTGAAATTTTACTTTTTCATAGTTACTAGTGCTGGTAACTTTTACCAGTTACTAGAACTCTCTAATATTCATTTTAATAATCCTCGCAACAATCCCTTCCATTTGACGTTTTCCCAAAATTTCGAAATTTTACTATTTCATAGTTACTAGTGCTGGTAATTTTTACCATTTACTAGAACATTCTAACATTCATGTTATTCTTGGCTGATGAGCCCGCTTGCTCAGGCCTGCAGAGGAGCTTGAGCTTGTTAGCTCAAACGATTCAAATTTGCTGAGCTTGTTTTCACAGGTGCTGTTCGAGCCAACGCCTGATATCTTTGTACACAAGTAATGAAAGAGCTTGTTGCGAGGATTGTTAAAATGAATATTAGAAAGATCTAGTAACTGGTAAAAGTTACCAGCACTAGTATCTATGAAAACGTAAAATTTCAAAATTTTCGGGATGACCGCCAAATGAAAGGGCTTGTTGCGAGGATTGTTAAAATGAATATTAGAGTGTTCTAATAACTAGTAAAAGTTACCAGCACTAGTAACTATGAAATAGTAAAATTTCGAAATTTTCGGGAAAATCGCCAAACGAAAGGGCTTGTTGCGAGGATTGTTAAAGTGAATGTTAGAAAATTCTAGTAACTAGTTAAAGTTACCAGCACGAGTAACTATGAAATTATAAGATTTCGAAATTTTCTGGAGAGACGCCAAACGAAAGGGCTTGTTGCGAGGATTATAATAATGAATGTTAGAAAGTTCTAGTAACTAGTAAATGTTACCAGCACTAGTAACTATGAAATAGTAAAATTCCAAAATCCTCGCAAAAAGCCCTTTCATTTGGCGCTTTTCGCGAAAATTTTGAAATTTTACTTTTTCATAGTTACTAGTGCTGGTAACTTTTACCAGTTACTAGAACTCTCTAATATTCATTTTAATAATCCTCGCAACAATCCCTTCCATTTGACGTTTTCCCAAAATTTCGAAATTTTACTATTTCATAGTTACTAGTGCTGGTAATTTTTACCATTTACTAGAACATTCTAACATTCATGTTACCAATCCTCTAAAAAAGCCCTTTGATTTGGCGTTTCTCCAGAAAATTTCGAAATTTTACTATTTCATAGTTAATAGTGCTGGTAACTTTTACCAGTTACTAGAACTCTAACATTCATTTTAATAATCTTCGCAACAAGCCCTTTCATAGTTACTGGTGCATAAAGATAGCAGGCGTTGGCTCGAACAGCACCACAATAGCAAAGTCCATACACATCATTTGGCTCAAGCGTTCAAATTTTGCTGAGCCAGCAAGCTCAAGAAATTTCGGCTCCTTGAGCTAACATAGGGGAAAGGTTTCCTTGATGGGCCTATCGGGTTAAATGACCCTACGGCCGTTTGACGAAATGGCTAACAAGACAACATATCTAATCAATGCATTTTGAGGGTAATATGCTTTGAACATAAGGCAAGAAAGAATTTTATGAAGAAGCCAATTAAAAAAAAAATTAAAAATTCATACAAGGTTTTGATACTATTTGATGTAATATTTTGAGTTTTAAAAATTATACGTAAAGAAGCCCAAAACAAGAAGTTGGGTGGTTTTTGTTTCTTATTCAAATGAACCTTAGAAGTAAAGCAAATTTAAGCTATTATAATGGTTTCATAACCATTGGAAAGTGAAATAAGAGAGTGTTTGTGTATGCCCCTATCATGTTTGTAAAATGCCGCTACCCTTAAATAACAGGTTAAATAGATTAAATATATAATTTTTATAATTAAAACTTCGAATTCAAGCTCTAATTAACACCTTTGGAGAGAATTGAAGATCTCAAAACAGATTTGACAAAGTTTTTCTTATGGATGAATTGCCTTCATAATATGCCAACCCTAACTTCTGTTTTATTGTATAAAATTATAGAAGAAATAGATTTTTATAAAACTTCAACTTTTTCGTATGAAAGTTATCAGTTTCTAGCATTTCCAATGAAATTATACGAAAATATTGTCAAAAAAAAAAATTTTGCCAAAAACATAAATAGGCGAATTTAGCCCGCACAGTTTGAGATTCGGCAATTTTGACAACAGTTATAATAAAATAGATTTCTCAAAAACTGAAGGAGATTTCAACATAAAAATTACTCCGATGTATAGAAAACAGATGCCTGCTTATGTGTATATAGTTTTTGTACACATATTTGATGCAATATTTGAGAATATCAGTATTCTTCTTAATAGGCGCATATAGCCCGCTCCTCCCCTACTCAAAGAAAAATGCAAAACCTTGTCTCTTAGAGCCAGAAGAGGTAAGAGCTTAACTTGAGCATTTATTGGTGAGCGGAATCTGGCTCGCAGCTTTCTTCGCTCTCGAGCTTCAAGAGCGTTGATGCTCAACCGCTTGAGCGAGAGTATTTCAATCCCTGGTTAAGACTAATCAAGACTGGTCGTTAAGAAATCGATTCCCAACATTCGCCGAATCTTTAAACGTAAATTTGCACCCAAAACAACAACACCTCTCTGTTTCCGTATCCGATAACAACCTGGTCCTAGTCTGCGGATGAAGAAGAGGGAAACCAAATTTGCCCAAGCACACACTGCTTCTAATATTTACGAGGAATGTATCAATCATTTTTAACAAGCACCATAAATCTTGCTCTGGTTCAATCGAGAGGAAGTGTTTCAGCCAATCTGTCGACAGGGGCCCGCATGCATGTTTAGTGCTTTTGGAGCAGACACGCAGGCACAAGAAAACGTTTTATCTAGTACCTATATACTTACATAGAAACATAGGCTTTCGGCAGTGTTTCCATATCTCTAGTATTTAATGATTGCGGCTGCCCGGGCCAAATTCGTGCGTGATTTAGATTTACTTTCATCTCGGTTGCGACGACGACTACGCCGGTCTCCGGGTGCTAAATCATACATCAAATTTTATGACCTCATCATAACTTGAAATCTCTTCCCATATTCGCAGCTTGGCTTGTGAGATGAATCCGGGGAAAGGGAAATGTTAGCTCTAATAATCAAACCGGGGGTAACCGAATTTTGTGGTCGTAAATCCAACACGCTTTAGTCCTTGTCGCTAATCAACAACCTAACGGACTTTCCATGGCGATCGTTGCAGTCCTAAATAGCACCCAAACCTAAATAAATGGACTCAAACCCCTAATAACCTACATGATGCAATTAGACATGGCTCATTTGGCACAGCTGGGCAACGAATTTACGACATCGAGCCTAAATCGTCTGGCGACGTCGGGTGCTGCCAAATTGTTTCCAAAATAGCACACTTTAGCGCCAATATTTTTTTCTAATCTTACCCGTCCTTGATGATCTCTCCCGAAACAAGTCTCATTTTCACAAGTTATTCCTGTCACAAAATTTATGCTAATCTAAACCATTGTGCCGGAAGTCATTAAAACTGCATTTAAATTAATTTATTCCATCGGGAAGGGCTGTCTAGCTGGAACCGTCCTACACACTTAAAGGCGTGTAAAACAACTCGCTATCTTCGCGACTGTTTCTCACCCTCTCTGACATCCGGTTCGATACGGATCGGGTCGGAATGGAACGTCTTTCTCGGAAGGCTGCCTGAGGGCCAACTAGCTAGCGGCAGGGCTTCTACTGGACTCCCGGACCATTTTACCGGGTGCAAACAATGGGCGTTATTGAATTAATTAATTAAACCAACAACGTGATGGACCGCTAGTCGTGACTCGGTTACCGATATCGGGAACAATGCAGAATCGGTTTACTTACATGGTTTGGTTCGGGTTCGATTGTGTGGCATATGGAAAAAACCTGAATTAAAATGTTTTTTTCAATGTTACTTAGAACGCTCACTTTGTTAAAAGCGTTGGGGTGGTCTAGAGGATAGGCTGGCACGAGTCTGGTATGACAGGCGTACTGCGTTCGACTCCCGTTATGGGCAAGAAAACTTTTGGGTTCGATTCCCAAAAGTTACCGACAAGTAACTAAAGGGTGATACGGTCAAAATTTGGTCAAGGGAAAACGCGTGTAAATCGGTGAAATCGTTAACTTAAAAAATCAAATTAAATTTCTTTTTCAAATTTAATTAGTATAAAATTCAGGAAAAATATTCAGTTAGGCTTCCGCTTTTCCAAATCCGAATTGCCGGGCCTTACGCTTAACCCCTGCCATCAGATTTTGTACAGCCACCTTGTCCACCTTCTTTGCCGCAGAAAGCCAGTTTGCCTTGAACTGCTGCCCGTCCTTAGGAGTTTTTTGTCTTCTTTAGGTTCCGCTTGACAATAGCCCAGTATTTCTCAATTGTACGAAACTCTGGCGTGTTAGGAGGGTTCTTGTTTTTGGGAACCACCTGCACGTTCCCAGACAACCAGAAGTCGTATTTTATTTAACAGATTATATCGTATAGAATGGTACTCAAACTCCTTTTCGTATATCTATACCTACATTGTGCGGCCCATGTATATTCTTTATCGTATTTAAATGCAATGCATGATTTTATTACGACAAAAAAAGAGACTCGTATTTATGTACATATGAACTCAACCTTTGTGTACGACAATTCGCAAAAAATCCGTGAAACGACCGATATACCATGATCAGCCGTGATTGACAGATTTTGTCGTTCTATGCATAAAATAATTCGAAATCAAGATTTCCTTTAACATGAAATACGATTTATATTATCATAACCACCAGGTGTTAGATCTTAGCAGAAATATATTTTTATATCGAACAAGATTGCTAAAATGAGAGATTATATTTTAAAAAGAAAAAATATAAAATGTCGGAAGAGTGGTACCTACAGTCGATTAGTTCAGCGATACAAAAGTAATAAAGTATCTGCTGGTAATAAAAATTCTTCCCAGAATGTTCACATTGAGCGTGGCGGCGAAACATTTCTACCCGAAATCCAGGCCGATGATGTATCCAATATCGTACCTGTCGATGAAAATAAAATTTCACAGGAAATTTCCGATTGGGATCAGGAAGCCTCCGAAAACTGTAAGATACTGTTGTTATACTATATGCTTAAATTACAGTCCTATTTTTTTAGCTGGCAGCACAAGACTAGTTGACAAAATTCGAAACTGGTCTACCGAATTCCATATTACCCACGCTGCTTTGAACTCCCTTGTAGGAATTCTGAACTCTGACTTACATTTAAATCTTCCAAGCGACGCCCGCACCATTTTGAGGACACCCAGAAATCTGAGCATAATCAGTATGGGAAATGGTGGAAAGTATTGGCATCAGGGTGTTGAGAGCTGCCTGCGCAAAGCATTGACTTCAATTAATAAGCCCTCATCAATATCGCTCAACATCAACGTAGACGGTCTGCCAATCCATAAGAGCAGTTCAAAGAACTTTTGGCCGATACTTTGCAACATCCATGAACTGCCGCAAGTTGCCCCAATGGCAATCGGAATTTACTATGGGACCAGTAAGCCAAAAAGTGCTTCTGAATTCCTTAACCCGCTCATTGACGAGCTGTTGCCAATTCTAGAGGGAGGCATGATGATAAATGGTTACCAAGTTGCGGTCAGCATAAGGTGTTTTGTGTGCGATTCGCCCGCACGATCATTTATTAAGGGAGTACTAAATTACAACGGTAAGCATGGCTGCCTGAAGTGCACTACAAAAGGGAAATATTGTCATTCAGCTGGAACAGTAGTATTTCCTGACCATAATGCACAACCTCGAACGAACGAAAAATTTCGGAACAATGAGTATCCTGAACATCAGCTGAGTGAGACACCATTGATCCGGTTACCCATCGACATGATAGAAGATGTTATCGTCGCCGACGCACTTCATCTACTGGAACTTGGTGTAATGCGTAAGCTATTGAATGGATGGCGCACAGGTTCAATGACGAAGCGAGCAAAGTGGAGCACTGCAGAAAAAACTGAAATTTCAATTTTTTTGGTGCAGATTCGTTTCCCCAAAGAAATTCATCGGCGAATGCGATCGTTGGACTTTGTGTCTCTGTGGAAAGGATTAGAATACCGGAATTTTTTAAATTATGTTGGCTTCATTCTTCTCAAGGACCATCTGTCCGAAAAATTTTATGAACACTTTCTCAAATTGTTTTGTGCAGTTAGGATCTGCTCGGTAGAAACTCATAAAAGTTTACTTCCGGTAGCCCGAGAATTATTCAATGATTTCATTGATGAATACAAAGCTCTATACGGCATAGAGTATTTGACTAGCAATATTCATAACCTCTGCCACATCGTGGATGAGGTGGAAAGATTCGGACCTTTGTTCACACTGTCTGCTTATCCTTTCGAGAACTACCTCCATTCACTCAAGAAAATGCTACGTTCAGGGCCACTACCTCTAAACCAAATTGCAAATCGTCTAACAGAACTAGACAGTGAAGCTTCTAATCGCATAAGAGAAACTTATTCATCTCATTTCAGAACTATTCAATCAGTTGAAAAGACGGAAAAGAAAACAACAATCTCTTTAACAGATTTTACTTTAAGTACTAATTTCGAAGACAAATGGATTCTGACTAAAGATCTCGAAATAGTTTGTATGTATAATGCTGAACAGGTAAATTCTGTTTGGAAAATCCAGGGTCGCTCTATTATTTGCAAGTATGATTTTTTCAGTAAACCTTTCAGGTCCTCATTTATTTTTATTTATGCAGCTGGAGAACAGAATACAAACTATTCTAAAGATCAAATGTACGACATCAATTGTATTATGTGCAAATTGGTTGCAATTCGGAGGAAAAATGAAATTATTTTTGTCCCTCTCATGCACTCTGTGAAATAGAATCTTATCTCCGAGTGTTCATTTAGTAAGATATTTCCTTCTTAGTTTGTGTATTGATCAAATGAAAATAAATGCTTCAACAAGTTTGTTTAATTCTATTGTCAAATGAAATCTTCTTATCAAAAAACAGTAAAAAAAAAAGTTAATCATCAACTTCGCTATAATCATTTTCACTACCATTGTCTTCGCTACCATCATCTTTGCTACGATCATCTTCGCTACCGTCATCTTCACCATTATCATGTACTCCGTCAGCATCTTCACCTCCAGCATCTTCATCACCAGCATCTTCACCACCAGCATCTTCATCATCATAATATTCAATATCAACATATTCACCAGCATACATTTCTTTATCGTCCATTAAGTCACCCAGAATCATTACCGATTCACGATCACCAGCTTGCTCCACAACTACATCAGTACTAGCTGATTCCGGTGCATCCATAGCTTCCACAGGATTCTCTTCGGTATACTTGATTCGCGAAGGGCGGGTTGCAGATCGGCGTAACTTCTTACTGGATGAACGGGGTTTGCAGTACCGGAACAAACGAGATCTGATGAAGTCCTCCAACTTTTGAGCAGTGTATGTTGGATCACCAATGCAGACTAGTTTGAGAAGAAGATGTAGAACGTTCCCAAACTCTCTGAAACCACGTTTCGATTTTTCGCCTCGGTTGATTCCGGTCCAGGTGAAGCGGGTCCAGAAATCTCTGGTAAATAAGCAATCCACAATCGTGTAGCACGCATTATTTCCATTCGAATGGTACGAACTCGGTGGAATGATTCGGGTGAAGTAAGTAAGCTGTAATTTAATTGATGAACGTTAATGGATTTGAAATCACAAAAAAGTTTACAGTTTAATCACAGACAAACATACAGGCACGGAACATACAGGCACGCAAAGGGGGAGAGGAGGGGTTGCAGGGTATTGCATGGTTAAAGTTATTTTAATATAAATATGTTAAAACATTAAAATTAATAATGAAAATTACAAACAACTATTAAAATTAAATCTCTCCCATTAATTGGCACAGATCAATGAACCACAGGCAATTGACCACAGTCTGTGGATGATTTGTAACATACTTTTTAGGTTAAATTTCTATACCTTACTGAAATTGAGCAATAAGGGCTCATTAGTGGTATGTGGTAAAGTTCAATTGCGCAATTCTGGACTGGATCACTTGAGCTGAATGATTTTTTTGAGGGAGAGGGGAGGGGGACAAAAACTGTGAAAAATAGTTGAAATTGTCTATACTTACATATTTATCACAAAGAGTTTGATTTCCCAGCTTCAAATTCCAGTCATGCAATTCACATTCATTGTTAATCCTTTTGTGATTTTCAACAGGGTCCTCAAATGGTTCAGACGACTCACTGGGATGTTTTGAGTGGATTTCCATCAGTGCGGCCAATCGTGCAAAATGATCCTCGAAGCATTTCTGTACTGTTGCTTCCATTGTAGTCTGAATAAACTGCTGCAAGTCCTTCTTCAACTCGCCGTACGTCACAGTATCGTTGCCACCTGTGGAGATCAAAATTGTGTGTGTGTAAGACACGTTTCAGTTGAACAAATATAAAATAAGGGCTGGTTGAAATATTACATCGTATTCCAGCATTGGAGCTTAGACTATGGAATCAATTAATTTTAAATATTTTGCATGATGGGTCATCCACAAATTACGTAAGCATTTATGGCGAAGAAAGGGTCAAACTTTTTGCTTAAAGGTCAAACAAAATAATTCTACATATATGAAAACAAAATCTATACAAATGAAGGCGAGGGGTCTAAAACACGGAAAATATGGGTATTTCATTATCAACGTAGTTTGTGGATGGTTCCAATCCGAGAAAGAGAGAGATAGCCTGACTCAATAATTCCTAGGACGAACAAACAGAAAATATATAAGGTCCAATCTGTGGAGAGAAAAACTCTTTGGGGAAGGGATCCACTTCGCAGATTGACACTTCCGAAGAAACACTTAAGAGCTTTTCTTGTTACGTAATGCTTCATCCGGCCCAAAAATGTAAACTTCATTACCTGCTATGACATGCTTATCCAAATTTCCGTAGCCAGTCGCCGAATCCGTCGAAAGAAAATATATATCATTTTGTGAACAATACATTGGTTCTACTTTCTGCTGCATGTAGTGCGTCGATGTTGTTTCTGAAAAAAAAACACGGACACAAATTAATAAATGGAGATTCCATATGAAAAGTATCCTTACCTGCAAACTGGTCTGGTGGTGTGGTGGCGGACTGATTGATGAACAGTGGTAGCGATGTAGTCTGCTTGTACGTTTCAGCTTGATGAACCTGAGGTGCGTTTCTCTGTGGCGTCACGATCGGTTGTTGAACCACCGGTAACGAGAGCGCTGAAGATGTTTGCGGCACTTGAATGAATGTTGCCTGCTCCAACGGAACGTGCGTAATCGAAAGTTGTGACGGGGACGGTGTTGTCTTTCGGCTCGGTAAATTTTGCGTTTGCTGATGGTCAAGTGCCGGCTTGAAGTTGCATTGTGGGTCACGGTTTGCGTTGGGTGGCGGATTCTGGAGCGCTGAAGGAAAAAGTGTTTACTTATTTGTGTCTTGAAAAACTTACTTTACTTTTCTTACCTGCACACATCAAATTGTAGTTCTTGGCATCAATCAGTTTTGGTTTCTTTTCTGGTTTTAATAACTTTTTCTTCCCTTCCACATCGGACACTTCCTTTCTCGCGAGCTCTTCCGCAGCTTTTTCAGCTGCTTTAAAGTTCCGGAGCTTTCTCCAAACGATTACGGGAATCCGCTTGGTTGGTCCGTTGAATTCGGAACCGCTTACGCGCAACCGCTCAATTTTTTCGACCGACAACTTTGGCCACATCAGCACGTTCTTTTGGATCCAGGAGGTCGGCACAGCCAACACCTGGAATTTATTATTTTCGATGAATTGCACCACGGCAAACATTTTTATCGCGCACAGCTAATAAACCAAAACAAAACTGTTCACAAGCGAAACCAGAATGTGTGGGTGATTTGCGCTTCCGTTTTGTTTACATGGCAAGCAACAGTGCTGCCAGAAGAAGTGAAATAGCTAGTAATAAAATTTAATTTTAATTTTGAATATGTTTCAAATGTAACTTCAAACTTAAGTTTCTTAAGTTACAAGGATTTATAAATTATGAAATGAAATTAAAAAGCATTATTTACTCTGTGATAGCATAAATGTTTGTTGTTATATTTGTTTAAACGTCGTGAATATATTTTTGACTGAAACAATGAAATTTGTCGCTATTTAAACAAAACTTGTAAACTGAAAAACAAAAAATAAGCTTGCAGCTCTGCTTGCCACTTGGAGATATATGCTATAAAATCGTATATAACTGCATTGATTCGTAATAATGTGCATGCAATCGTATACCTATGCGAATTAATTCGCATGGTTGATTTTCGCAGAACGTACTTGCTGGCAATCGTAAAAGAATACAAATTAGTTCAATAAAATCGTTTATGATAATGAGACATCAATGATTTAAATCGAATTTAAGGAGGCTTCAAAATGTTGGTCTATTTTTAGACATCGATGATGTGTTCTACGATTTAAAAGACTTTAGATATAGAAATATACGATTTGCTTTTGGTTTAATGTCTTTGAAGCAAATCCCCTTGAATTTATGTATTCCAGATAGCGTCGAGGAACCGTCATGAGCTGCAGATCGTAACATCAGGGGATCAAGTCCAGGTACTAACAATAACTTCATGAACGTTTAAAAAAATCAACAATCAGGCCAATAATAAATTACAGCAAAAAACGCATTTTTTTGAAATAATCTTATTTTTATTTTTTTTTTTGTGGATGAATAAACCAATTGGTTTAAAATCCAAAAAAAAAATAATAATCTTATTTTTATTCAACTGACGGAAAATAAGAGCCCTGCACTCAAGTCGCAAAAGACAACCAAATAAGTCGTCAAACTTTCCATATTGTTACGAAAAATGTCTTATATAAAGATATTCCCAATCGCATATTGAGTGAAAACCTACAAGATTACAACCTCAATCATCTATATGATGATGTAAATTGTCATAGTATATTCCAAAAAGAATCAGGGTAGTCGTACATGATTTGCATGACAAATCGTGCAAATCGTAATTCAATACAATCCACATCAAGAATATGTGTGCTAATGTACCTATATGGCCTCCAAAATAATACGTATATACTGGTTTTGCTGCATTATATACGATATATTTACACGTATATTTGCACGTATATTTGCGTTGCAAATTCGAAATACCCACCAAATGGTTGTCTGGGTTGTTGGCGGCGTACCACTCCATGGCCTTTTTACCGTAATGGCAAGATGCCAAATCCGGCCAAAACAGTACGGAACAACCGTGTTTCTTCAGGAAAGGCAGCAGATGTTTATTCAAACACTCTTTCACGTAAATTTCTTGATTGACTGTCCCGGAAGCTATGAAAATGCTGCTTTTCAAGCAACAGGTATAGATGGCTTGCCAAACCAGATATTTCTTTGCGAATTTTGACAGTTTCATGTGCTTGAAAATATCTGCTACCTTTCCCCTTCCTTTTGTTGTATAAAACTCCTGTCCCGGAAGCTGCTTGTAGTCGGCTTTGACGAAGGTTTCGTCGTCCATTACCACGCAGTCAAACTTCGTCAGCATCGTCGTGTACAGCCTCCGGGATCGCGCTTTGGCCGTCGTATTTTGTTTATCATCGCGATTTGGCGTCACTACCTTCTTGTTAGTCGAGGTTCGGCTCGTTTTTTGGCTTGATGCACGGTTGTAGACGATACACCCAGCTTATTTGTGGCATCTCGGAGAGAGAGGTTGAGGTTTCGCTTGAAACTACCGGCAACTCTCTTTGTTGTCTCAGCGGCTTCCGGTTTTCGATTTCCCCCCGATACAGACTTCCTGGCGGTCGACAAACGTTCCCCAAACACTTTAATTACATTTGTAACGGTTAATTTGGCATCTTTTAGCAATTTTGCCAGCTTTGCGTGCGAGTAGCTCAGATTTTCGCGATGTGCGAGCAAAATTTTGATACACTGCTTTTCTTTCTTGGACGGCATTTTGACAACTGAAGAGTGAATTCCAAAATCAAAATAGGAGTAACATTCTACACACACACCTTCAAAATAAGGGGTGTTCAGGTTTTATAAATGCAAATTGAAAGAAATACGTCAAGATATTGAGCAAATTTTGACCGTATCACCCTTTAACAACAGGGACTAAATAAAAATAACTAGTTATAAATATTTCATAGTGAATGTATCTGGTGTTAATTCAAGATTTGGTACAGGACTGGTATTGGACCCTACTCCAAATACCTATGTAAAGTATATTTTCCAGAAAAAAAGTATTATAGGTTTTAAACAATTGAAAAAACACAAAAATTTCTGTGACTAATTTCTCAAATATCTTCACTTCCAGTCAACACTGTCAGCGGAACAATAGTTAGAAATTTTATGTTTTAACATGATGTTTCTTTGCATAATGCTGACAAAAATTGTTAGGGATGCTCAATATAGATTCCTAATTATGACCATATGAAAATTCGCGTTTGGTTAGTATTGAATCAAAGTTTTGTGATTTCAGGTCTGAAAATTGAGCATCATAGTTGAAAGTGTACTATTTTTGGCTCCCTTACAAATTTTCCGAGTGTTCCCTTGATTTTCTTTTATTTTTGAAAAATATGTAGAATATTCATCAAAGCGATAATGATTTCTCTTAAAGCTTTGACTTGGACAGTTGAAAATTTTTTTTTTCTTATCTACTCTGATTCTCACTGTCTGTTTTACCACTGAAGAGCAAATACATTTCTATAACCTGTTGCAAATACTATTAGAATAATTGTAGATGGTAACTGTCAGTATGATTGTATGACGGGAGATTAAGAGTGGTTTGCGTAGGAGTGCCTTAAATCCGTGCCAGCAAATCGAATTATTTCTAATTTTCTGCATTTTTTGACAAAAGTAGGCTCTATATAACTCACCCTATATTTCCCGTAGCTCATAGATTTCAAATTAAAAAAAAATCCACCCCGTGAAGTAACTCATCATCCTAAGAGATCTTTGGGCGTTGTGTTTTTTTACAGTACTGTTTCTATTCCAGCCGTATGTGATAAGGCTATGATCATTTAGAATCTGGGCAGTTACAAACGTGTGTATTTTAAAAACTATTCATTTGAATGAAAAACTTTCTATGGAGGAAATGAAGGTGTTAATAGGTATGACATTTAATGTAAAAATATAAAAAAAAAATATTTATCAACGATTTCAAGAAATACTCTTACTTTTTCATAAAATCTCTTTTTTATCTTTGCACACCTTTTTTGTCATGTACTGATCTATTAGTCTACCACGGAAGCAAAACCTTTGCAAAATCATTGTATTTTTCACAAATTCACCTGGAAAAAGCAATTGGAATCTGGTTGCAACCTTTTCATGAGTAGGCATCTCGAAGAATTTGATCTCTTAAATCTGGTTTAACATAAATTTTTTTGTCCATCAGAACACATCTGTCATATTGCGTAAAAACCGGATGCACAGATTGCGATCTTTGGAACTGATAATTGTTAGTAATTTACTTAGTGTCTACTAGTCAGGCTACACTTTTTTCCTGCCAGGTATGGATTTTTTGCAGTCTTTGAAGTCTGCATTCAGTTATCCCCAATAACCATAGACTTTTAACCATATTTAAGATCAAGGGTTGCACTCCGATGGTTGGTTTGAACTTCGTGTGGATCCTGGCTCCTTAAACTTCTTAACCATTTGGTCCAAAAAAAAATCAGAAAAAATCAACAATTCATGAGCTTTCAAGTCAACAATGAAGAATTTTCGAGGCGCAAAATGCGTAAAAGGAGCAAATTTGTGCAAATTTATTTTTACCATGTTTTTTTGCATCGTAAATATCTCAAACACACGTTAACTTAAAAATCTATCAAAAATAGACAAGATAGTCCTTTTCATAATCAACACAACGCTACTAATGTTTTGCATATCCAAGCTCTTTTAACGTAGCTATCACCAAAATAAAGTGCCCGGATACTAAATGATCATAGCCTTAGAAACATCACAGCATGCGGGAATACCACACGTGTTGTAAAAACTCTTGAAGGCCACAGATCTTGAAATTTTTTCGCATGGTAAAGTTTTCAAAGTGTGCTAAAAGTGCCAAAATTTCTACCACTTTCTCCCAACACCAGTGAATTTACTCTGAGTGTTACGAAGTGTTCTAAAGATGCTGATATGTTAATTTTTTTTTCTGTGTTTTGATCAGAGGGACTGGATTTCTTGAGCTCTAAATGCATGGTGTGGACTCTGGTGCCAGTTTGTCTAAGCTTAAAAAATATCAATGGAATATTGATTTTATAGATTACTGTATCATTTATTAATTCACATATTGTTTTGTAGTAAATTTGGAAAAGGGTGAACGGGGTTCATTGCATCTCTCCTCCCGCGCGCCGGTGTTTCATATTTGATTCAAAAATTTTACAGATAAATTAAACAGCAATGTACGAATTGTTATAAATGGGAACTCAAAAGAAACCTGCTTTTTATAGTTTTGACATGGATTGGTGCATAATTAATTGAATTTTGGGAAATTAACTATCCTATGTTGAAAACTTCAAGTGGCGTGGGTGTTTTTTTTTCGTCAGTGATAGTGGAAAATTGAGTTGAATGTTCAAAACATGTACTGCAATAGTGCCGTGGGGAAGTGATAAAGTTTGCCAAAAGGATAAATATTGACTAGGCCCTGAAATTGTCAACAAAAGTGTTAAGATGAAATTTAAAAAATCGCGTCCTGAATGCGCAGATTTGGGAGAAGTGTTGTAGCGCTTCCAATATAGCGCATTTGCTTCCGGGGTTTTGGGTGCTTTCCAAGTGCGAAAGAAGCGAGTGTGCTCAATATGTGAATGTGTGTGTGCTGTATCGATGGATCTGTGTTGCATTGAGGACCGAAACACGTTCGACCATGTGGCGCAACAGCAGCAAACGAGGCAGCGAGCGCACCTTCATGAACAAGCTGAATCGAGTCTCGGGTGAGGAATATACAATATAACTCTTCTTCTCTTCTTTTTTCTTTTCATTTGTCTCGCACTCTGTGCACGTGGTTGCAGAAACAGATACCGCGCGCCTCGTACTGAGCTGTACTGAGTTAAAACCAATCGTAGCATGCGTGATTTTTTAAATTCGAAAGTGTTGTAGATATTCTAGGAGACGCGAGTGCCCTATTTGTTTTTTTGTTGGGTTTTAGGTTTCTTCTCTCTATGACTACTTCAAATTCAATAAATACGAAGGGACCATTCAAATATTACGTAACGCGTTTAGGGGGAGAGGTTTTAACAGCTTGTTACGTTCTGTATATTTTAGATACAAACACTGATAAGAAGAAGTTACGGTCGAAAATGAACGAAAATTGCGTTACGTAATATTTGAACGGTTCCCAACAGAACTTATCTGCATAGCTATCCTATCATAGGACTTATTATGTATGTATTTTAATATGACATTCGCTTGAACTTTAAGCACGGAAAACTAGACATTGGGAAAAACGTCGGATTTTTAATTCATACTTAGGAAGTTTGAAAGATGAATGATGTAAATGAGATGAAGAACATATATTACGTGTTACTCACAAACTGTTCGAATACAATGGTATTATTATCGTCTCGTTTTTTCTGGTGATCACTCATCTGTTTGAATCGATGTAAAAATAAGCCAAAATACGCCTTTTTTTTTGAAGAATTAAGTATAGCAATAAAATTAGAGCTGTGTCGCAAATTTGTGATATGAATTAGACTGTGATTTGAATACCCAATATGTATGTACATAAATATATAAAAAAAAATCAATCAGGTAAATCGTAAGCAAATAGAATTCTACAAATTTTAAAGATGTAACGTATTGCAATCTATACTAGATCTAATTTCACAAACACAAACATTTTGTTGATTTAGGGCATTGTCCCTTTTCTGTGAATAACTTGATTTGAAATTTGAATAATATGACATCATGATTTTGCCAGCCCTTTAAAAAGAAATCTTCATTCATATTTCAATGAAATTGATTTTTTTTTACTTGTCAATAGAAATTTATTACCAAAAAGAATTGAATTATCATCATTTAGCTTGGAATTTGAAAGTTTAATTGCTTCCAACAGCTTAAAATTGTGGAGTTGTCTTTTTAAACTCTGCTGTGAAATCATTACTAGAATTTTAATACAAATTATGACTGAGGGTGATTATCTTTCTGTTAACGATTTTCAGGGCTTGGTAAGGTCGGAACAAATTTCAAATCCTTCTTTTGTCACTCGGAGTTGGAACATTGCGAGCGGGTAGGAGGGGGGTTGGGGATTATTAAATTATTTAAAACACCAATAAATTGGAATAAATGGCACGGAAGCTTGTATGCAACAAGATTGCATACAATATCATTTCACAAAACCTAGAAATCAAGTAATTTGCTATCGAATAATTCAATAAATTCAAGAATACAAAGGGTCACAAAGATCCCATCTCACACAATTAGTTTTTTATTTGGTCTTGTACTCTTTCGAATATTTGATAAATTTTTCGAAATTCCTATGAAATACTTCAAACTTTATTTATTTTTCCCTTCGGATTTATTGGAAATGGTGACAAAAAAGAAATTGATATTTGTTCCAGCTATAGTATCATGTGCATAGTATCTATTGTATCAGAGTAAAATTCTCATTCATGTTCCATAATAGTTTATAGAAGTGCTGAAATACGAGGTGTTCAAGAACCTACATTCCATAGAATATTTACTGTTTTTTTATCCTGACTGATCATTCACAAAATAATATGATTTTTTTTTTCATCAATATTTTTAGGAACGGATAAATAGAGTTATAGTTTGGTACTGGTAAGATTTAAGGTTGCGTATTTAAGGTAAGAGTTTCACGGTGAGGTAAGATTTCATAATATTTCATCAATTTCATTTATTAAATAAATTATTTTTGAACGGCCACTCAGTTGCCAGCTGGGCAGGTATCTACACGTATGCGGAATACCTGTCGAAGATTCATAACACTGGAAATGTTATGAATTTTATACGGTTGCGAAACTGATTGTATCGTTCTACAAATAACACATACACATACACGTAACACTCATTACATAACAGTTCATACGAAGCCATGGTGTCGGGTATGCGACTGTTTGCATTGTAGATAGGCCGAACAATTGATCTAAAGAATGCAAATAAGCGCATACGTTGGCGAAACTGCGGTGAATCCGTGCACCCATGGTGGATTACCTACATACATACATACATACTGTATCATTTATTAATTCACACCTTAAACTGTGGCTCCAGAGAGGGCTTTAGAATTATTGAAATAGCCATATTCGAAATTCAACGATAAAGCGGTAAGGAGCCGTCCACGAATTACGTAAGCACATAGCGGGGGGATGGAGGGGTTTCACAGTTTCTAACTATCTCTAACAAAAGGGGGGGGGTGTTTCTAAAAATCTTACGTAAGAAATGTAACATTGATAATTCATCTTTGTCTGTGTGGCAGCGGCCTGAAGAATACTGCCACTGGGATACTGGTCCATGTCGTACGAGGCGACTTATCCAGTACTTCCCAGATACGTTTATCTCATATTTCTGTCTATTGGAAATCAATGAGGCTGTATCTGGAAGGGGGTGAAAATAGGTTAAGATCAATTATTGCATGCAGAGTTCAGAAGTTTTTCAAGTTCAAAACATTGGAAGAAAATTTTTTGAATCTAAATAAGTTTTGAATTCTTGCTAGTATTTTTGAACTTTTGTACGTATTTTCTCTCGAGAAGGGTATGCCAATAGTGCATATGTAGTACATGCATTTGCACAAGCTGTATTCTTCCATATTTTCTTGTTTTGCCAATTTGGAACATGATTTTTCATTTAACTAATCACTTTGCTCTCCTAGTAACTCCGTTTAATGAAATCTCTTCATAAGTGTTCAAATGTGAATCGCAAACGCACCGCTTACGGTCCCATTGCTTTTGGTTATCTGTTAATACTAACCGATTTGAAATCATAGAAGAATATGATCTAAAGTTATATCTGTTACATCAAGCGCAAAATTAGTGTATTTTCCTTAAAATGGAAAAGTGTTCAGTCCCTTTTATCTTTGGATTGGTAACAGAATTTTGTGGGGGTAAATGTCCTTTCATATAAAGATATTTAATTTTTAAAATTGCGTCATAGTTATTCAATCATTCAAGCCGTACAAATATCGTTTCCATGAAAAAAAATGTTCAAAAAAATATTTTCTTTTAAGTTGCCAAAGGCTCTAGAATTCCCTATCAAATCAATTTTTGGATCAAAACTTGTATCGCATGTCGACAGTCATATCTGTTTCACCTAATATATGTCACTTCTCTTGCATTGATACATGTTCCCTTAGCTTTAGAATGGTTATAGTGTTGAGAAGAGTCAAAGCTCTTCTAATATCGTACTCTGATATTTCATTATCATACGTCAATCCTGGTTCTGGAATCCACTGCTACAGCTTCGTGCAGTGTTAATATCGCTTGTTTCAAATTTGGCGTCACATAAACTCATTGTACTCGTATAACCAGAGCGCTAACTGGTCAGTTAAGTATTGGTCAGTACTATTGTACCTATATTTACCTTCCACTTAGTGTGTACATGTCCCTCTTTTGCCCGACTACATTTCTTTAATGTATGTCAAAATTTAACAAAGTAAGTTTAAAAAAAAGTCTTTATTTCCAATATTATGATTAAAAAAAGCTTTATTGCTTAAAAATCCCTATGTGGATTGGCTAAATGCCAACTTTGCCATTATAAAATCGTTTATTTGCCCTCTTTTTAGTATCCTGGTTAGAACATTTTCTGATCACTGTAAACTCAAATCTCCTGAATTTTGTAGTTGAGAATCAAAAATTTATTCATTTTAGCTCATATATGCCTGTTTTTTTCGTTTGCTAGGAAGCTAGGTACTCTCGGTATAAGTGTATCTAATTCTAAGAATTTAAACTAAAATAACGATCTGTTATTTTTCATCCAATGTGGTTATAAGCTTCAATGCTTCAAAATCCCTACGTGGATCGGCTTTATGTCCTAAATATTTACTTATTTTCTAATCCTTTTATGGTTTTCAGGTTTCTCAGGTATATGATGAAATCTGTAAAAAAAAGGCTAGGCACAATTTTCCCGTTTGTTTGGATAACGTGCCGCTATTAAGCCTACCCCTTTTCTGACACCTGATAGGGATGCTTAATATAGATTCTTAGCTATGTATGCCCGTATGAAAATCCGCGTTTGGTTAGTATTGAATCAAAGTTTTGTGAGTTTAGGTCTAAAAATTGAACATCATAAGAAGTGTATTCGAAAAAAATGCAACACTTTGTTTTGTGAATAACTAACGTCTGTCACTTGTCATTTTTGTCATTTTTGTCATTTTTGTCATTTTTGTCATTTTTGTCATTTTTGTCATTTTTGTCGTTTTTTTTCATTTTTGTCATTTTTCTCATTTTTGTCATTTTTGTCATTTTTGTCATTTTTGTCATTTTTGTCATTTTTGTCATTTTTGTCATTTTGTCATTTTTGTCATTTTTGTCATTTTTGTCATTTTTGTCATTTTTGTCATTTTTGTCATTTTTGTCATTTTTGTCATTTTTGTCATTTTTGTCATTTTTGTCATTTTTGTCATTTTTGTCATTTTTGTCATTTTTGTCATTTTTGTCATTTTTGTCATTTTTGTCATTTTTGTCATTTTTGTCATTTTTGTCATTTTTGTCATTTTTGTCATTTTTGTCATTTTTGTCATTTTTGTCATTTTTGTCATTTTTGTCATTTTTGTCATTTTTGTCATTTTTGTCATTTTTGTCATTTTTGTCATTTTTGTCATTTTTGTCATTTTTGTCATTTTTGTCATTTTTGTCATTTTTGTCATTTTTGTCATTTTTGTCATTTTTGTCATTTTTGTCATTTTTGCCATTTTTATAGTTTTTTCTCAAGTTCAAGTGTTCAGGTGGATTATTATAAATTTAGTTTTAAATGAAGAGGGGAAGTTTGAGAGCTTGATGGCTATATAATGTCATCTTTTATTCTCGAAACTTTTGGTTAGAATCAAATTTCTGGTCAAAAACGGTTTATTGAAAAAATAATTAAACAACAGGAAATTTCTATAAATCACCAAGTTAGTGGTGGCGTGGCTCGAGAAACTTTTTTTTTTTTTTTTAAATATGTCTTTATTTGTATCAATTCATCATTACATTTATATTACATTTTTTTCATTAAATTAGGTGTTCAGCTCAATAATGAACTGTTCAGAGCCCTATAGTTAACTAGATATTAAAAATTTATTTGTAAGAATTAAATTTGCTTAGCGCAATTAAGAATTTAATGTAGGAGAACATCCTGTAATGGCAAAAATATTTTAAACTTAAAACTAAACACTATCCTAAAATTAAACTAGTTATAAAGAGAACGAATCTCTGCGATGGAAGACTGCATCGATTTGCCTCTGAAGTTGGAGATGATTTTGTTGGCCATCTCTTCGATCGATTCAATGCCCGCAATCCGATGAAGATCTTCGGTGCTGTGCCAAGGTGGAAGCCGCAAAATCATTTTCAGAACCTTGTTCTGAATCCTCTGGATGGCTTTCTTCCTCGTCGCGCAGCAGCTAGACCAAATCGGAACTGCATACATTATCGCTGGTCGAAACACTTGTTTGTAGATAAGTAACTTATTTCGCAGACACAACTTGGATTTCCTGTTGATGAGAGAATAAAGAGATTTAGTATATTTATTACACTTAGATTGAATATCTTCAATGTGATTTTTAAAAGTAAGATTCCGATCAAGTGTAAGTCCCAAGTACTTCACGTGATCAGACCATTCTAATGAAACCCCATTAAAAGTTATGGAATGATTTTCATTAGGTTTTAAAAAATTTGCTCTTGGCTTATGGGGAAATAAAATAAGTTGAGTTTTGGAAGCGTTAGGAGAAATTTTCCACATTTTCAAGTAATTCAAAAAGGAATTTAAATTTTGTTGCAATCTACTGCGTACCACCCGTAAATTTCGACCTTTGGCTGAAAGCAAAGTATCATCAGCAAATAATCTTCTACCTTTTCCTTCTGGTACATCAGGAAGATCAGAAGTAAAAATATTGTATAAGATTGGCCCAAGTATACTACCCTGAGGGACACCAGCTCTAATGGGTGTCCTTTCAGAGCATGAATTTTGATAGCTTACTTGTAAGGTTCGGCTAGTCAAATAATTTTGAATAATTTTGGTGAGATATACAGGAAAATCAAATCGAGCTAATTTAGCTACTAAACCTTTGTGCCAAACACTGTCAAAAGCTTTTTCAATATCAAGAAGAGCAACACCAGTTGAATAACCTTCAGATTTGCTAGCGTTAATCATATTAGTTACACTCAAAAGTTGATGTGTAGTAGAATGTCCATGACGAAAACCAAATTGTTCATCAGGGAAAATAGAATTCTGATTAATGTGAATCATCATTCTATTCAAAATAACTCTCTCAAATAGTTTACTTAAAGATGGAAGCAAACTAATTGGTCGATAACTTGAAGGCTCTGAAGCACTTTTTCCAGGTTTTAAAATTGGAGTTACTTTGGCATTTTTCCATTTATTGGGAAAATAGGCCAAGTGAAAACATTTATTGAAGATTTTACCTAAAAAATTTAAAGTGCTTTCAGGCAACTTTTTAATAAGAATATAGAAAATCCCATCTTCCCCTGGGGCTTTCATATTTTTAAATTTTTTGCAAATCAATTTAAGTTCATCAATATTTGTCTCACAAGAACTTTCAAATACATTTTGTTTAGAAAGAATATCATCAAATTCAAGGGAAATTTGAGCATCAATTGGACTTACAACGTTTAAATTAAAATCATGAGCAGACTCAAATTGTTGGGCCAATTTTTGAGCTTTTTCTGCATTCGTTAAAAGAAGTTTATCCCCGTCTTTCAAAGTAGGAATTGGCTTCTGGGGCTTTTTCAGAATTTTAGTTAATTTCCAAAATGGCTTTGAGTAGGGTTTTATGTCCTCTACTGCTTTGGCAAAATTTTCATTACGAATGAAATTTAAACGACGTTTGATCTCTTTTTGAAGGTCGCAATAAATTAATTTCAAATAAGGATCCCTAGTACGTTGATATTGGCGTCGACGAATGTTTTTCAGTCGTATCAAAAACTGAAGATCATCATCAATTAAAGGTTGATTAAATTTATGTTTAACTTTGGGTATTGAAGCGGCTTTAGCATTGACTATTGAAGTTGTCAAATTTTCTACAGCCAAATCAATATCTTCAATTGAATTCAGTGGAACGTTTACATTCAAATTACGTTCAATAAAATTCCTATATCGCTCCCAGTCAGCTTTTTGAAAGTTAAAAGTTGATTTTAAAGGGTTTTCAATGGGATTTTGGGATAAAGAAAAAGTTACTGGAAGGTGGTCTGAATCGAGGTCCGCATGAGTAACTAATTGACTACAATGCTCGCCTAAATCCGTTAGAACCAAATCAATTGTGGAAGGATTTCTAATCGAAGAGAAACAAGTATGCCCATTAGGATATTCAACAGTGTAATAACCTGCAGAGCAGTCATTAAATAAAATATTCCCATTTGAATTTGATGAAATATTATTCCAAGATCGGTGTTTTGCATTAAAGTCACCAATAACAAAAAATTTAGATTTATTTCTGGTGAGTTTTTGTAAATCTCCCTTCAAAAAATTTTTCTGTTCACCGCTGCATTGAAAAGGCAAATATGCGGCAACAATTATAATTTTCCCCATAGAAGTTTCTAATTCAATTCCAATTGTTTCTAAGACTTTTGTATTCAAAGAAGAAAGAAGTCTAAATTTGAGACGACTATTGATGACAATAGCTACACCCCCACCTTGTCGATCAAGTCGATCATTTCGCAAAATTTTAAAGAAAGCATTGCTTTTCAAGTTATTGTCTGGCTTTAAAAAAGTTTCAGTGATGGCAGCAATATGTATGTTTTGAGTTTTCAAAAATAAAAAGAACTCATCTTGGTTAGCCAGCAAAGATCTAGCGTTCCAATTCATAATATTTAAACATCTATTTGGATCCATGAGGGAATCGTAAAGTCATAATAATTTTGTTAGCATAATTAAAAGAAGTTTGGAAAGCTTCAAACATTGAATTTGCTTTCAACATAAGTTGCATCATTTCCATTAAATTTTGATGCAAAAATTTTAATTTTTCCTCAGTAATCTCACCCAAATCAACAAAATTGTTAGGATCAGAAAATGAAAGAGAAGAACAAGTATTTGAATTTCGGGGATTTTCCCAAGCCTTCGCATGAACGTTGAGACTTGGTTTTTTCCCATTTTTATTAGTTATGCCTGGAGAGGGCAACCCATTTTCAACCACCTCTGAGAACGATAAACAACGAGTCTGTGGCGCAGAATCAGCACAGGTAACATTAAAAACACTTCGGGTATTACCCAGCCGTGATTCCAATGTAGGCCGAGGCTGACTGCGAACAGGCAGGTTGTTTGCCGGCCCGACGTGTGAAGACGAAAAAGAGGAAGAAGGAGAAGAAACTTTTCTGGAAACTTTGGGATTTTTCCTAGAAGCAATAATTTTTGCCCTGATGGGACAGTCTAGCGAATTCGAGGAATGATTACCTGCGCAATTTGCACACTTGAAAAATTCTGTTTTTGGTTTATCACCACCATAAAGGCATTTAGATTTTTCATGATCGAATGAGCCGCAAAGCATGCATCTGGCATTCATTCTACAATTTTTAGTGCCGTGACAAAAAGCTTGACAACGACGACATTGCGTAATATTTTGAAGGAAATTGGTTGAAGATTTTCGAAAAGGTTCGAATTTGACTCGACAATGAAACATAAGACGAGCCTTTTCAAGAATTTGCAAATTATTAACTTGATCCTTTTTAAAATGGATCAAATAAAGCTCAGGAGCAAAACCAACACTACTGGTATTATTCGTGTTGGTTCTTTTCCTCATTTGAATTACTTGAATTGGAGAAAAACCTAACAAAGAATTTAATTCATTTGTGATCTCATCCGGTGTCTGATCGCCGGTGAGACCACGAAGTACAACTTTAAAAGGACGATCACCTCTAGTGTCGTACGTAAAAAATTGGTGTTTTTTATTATTCAAATAATTTAAAATTTTTTGAAAATCATTAAAAGATTCCGCCAATATACGAGCAGTTCCCCTTCGACCGATCTGAAAAGAAATCTTCACATCCTTGACGGAAGTGACGATTTCTTTTCGAAAGGCATTGAAATCAGGAATCGTGACCGTTATTGGTGGAATCTTTTCGTTTTTAAGAGTATAAGAAGAAGAAGAAGGTTTCTTAGTACTCTTATCAGAATTAAATATGAATATTTCCTCATCACCGATGTTATGAAGGACATCGAATGAATTGGAAATTTCAACTTTTTTGGCAGATGGCCCTGGATTAGGTTCAGCAATCCGTTTTCTTCCGGCCCTTGAGCCGGCCGAAGACTTCCCCATGCTGGAAAGAAAAGAGAAAATATGAATAAAAGAAAATGAAAATAATTTTAGCACTGAAAAGTGCTGATTGAAATACAGGTAAGGAAAAAATAAATAATGTAAAAATGTTCCTGCAGGTACACAGCAACGATACGATGCTCCGGCGTACGTGTTGACGACTCAACGGTACAGATGGAAGTGATGGCTCGAGAAACTCGTGTGTTTAGTTTAAAGGCGTCAACCTGTTTTGTGTTGTATTTTTTGGACCTCAATACCATGTTTTAGAGTTTTCGCCTTTAAATGATTCGAGATTTTTCGGAACATTTAAAATAAACCTCCTACACTGAGATTCCGGTCTTCATGCAGTCTTCATGGACTTTCTCTTATTAATTCTACGTTCAAAAGTCAAATACCATAAGTCATCATTTGAAATCCAGATGTTACCAGTAAATCCCTCAAATCCAAAACAAGAAGTCTTAATTTCATCTGAGGTTCCCTCGTCGAAATTGTCAAAGTTTGGCACTTTTGCGCCGACAGTCCAACATTAAAAAAAGAACTACCAAATCAACCTTTTTACAGGAGAGATTCAACGGCTGGTATGGTTGATCTCCCGGTAGACTCAAGACATCTAATAGACTCAACAACAAGGATCTGTAATAAAACGTGCTCAAAATCCGAAAATCCCGTTTCGGAAAACCCACGCCGCGGCAGGGTAGTAGCAGCATGACAAAAGTTGACCAACAACTTTGCCAATAAAATACCAAGAAAAACAGCCCCTTCCTCTTGAAGGGAAAAAGACCACGAAAAAAACAGCCAAAAGCCTCCAAAAGGGGAAATTCTCCAAAAAATGATTCAACATGGCGTAGGCACACTTCTGATGCTTGGAAGTGTTGTTGTCATCCACCCCCACCTACATCTAAAATAAACTTGTGTTGCGGGGGTAGTATAATTTTGTATCCCGTTGAGGGCCAAGATTTGCGGTTTTCCATTTTCTTCCCACCCCCTTCTCCGCTAGAATTCACATTGGCCACATTTGTGCCCCCAGAGTGCAACCTTTCCCGAGAGTTGCCGGGCGGGTGCCGAAATGAAGTGATCGTTTCCTCTTCCTTCTTCCTCGGTTGAGCTTCTTTGAAATTGGTGGCCTGGTGTCGTCACCGCAGGAACCCTCGAAATGGTCTGTCGTCTCTTTCCCGGTGGACGTGCAGCTGTCAGCAGAGAAAAGCTTTTCCTCGAGGCCAGTGAAATGTTTATTTTATGTCTCGGTCCTCTTGCGGTTGGTCCTGGTTTGCCATTTTCCTCCTTCGAACTATGGGATAGCAAGTGAGCGAGCGTGGGAGGCAGCGAGGGATCAAAAGTATTTTCTTGTGGCATTACAGGTTTTTCTTCTGGCATCGTTTTGTGGATGGCCTCACTAGCTATCAGGTTGGATTCTCTGCTGAAATCGGTATGTCGGAGGAATTTGTTTCAAAAGGTGCTAAAATAGAATGAGATGTTGGAATCACTGTCACCAGCATTTTTGTATCGCACTTTTTTTTTACCCTCCTGTAGCTGTAGAAATGTCATTCTTTTGCGGTTTTGGTGCAAATTCTAACAGTTTAAAATTCTTGTGATTTTCTCAAATTCAATGACCAGTTGTTTGATGAAATTCTCGAGACGTTTTGTGTTAAGAAGCGAAATTGATTTCTCTAACAAACCTCAATTCCTCTTAGCACTTTTTCAATAATTATAATTTTGCTTAGTTAATAATAACTACTTACAATGAGATAATTTTCACTTAATTTATCCAAGTCCAGTTTGTCCTCGGAATAGCGATTAAAAGTTTTTAAAATTCCGTCGAAAGCTCTGTCGGCCTATTGATTTTAAGTAAAAACTTAATAACTGATCCGGTGTGCTTCAATAAATAAATTTATCAAATTATTTAAATTTTAATTTTTAGTCGGCATAATTTAACATTTAATTTCAACATAATTCAAATGCAATCACCTTAAAACAAAAACTGCAGTTGGAGTTTCGAATTGCAATACCAAGATGATTTCGAACTGTTTACTGAAACTTGATCTTAAAAATCAATTATTAAAGATCTGAAATTTTTACTCTTTAGCTGTTTTTAATTAAGCTAAAATGTATGTTTTACTGGTATGAATTCTCCACTCTCTACCTTTTAAAGTGGCAAGGGCTCGTGAATTCCCATGATAAACATTATTAGGTAGGTAGTATTCACATAACGTCACATGCCACATTTTTCTTAATTGATTTGAAATGTTTTCGAGTAATGCCAAATATTCGTTCGCATACAAATTCGTTATAAAAAATAGTCTACTTTGTTTGACAAGTTTTCGAATTATTGTGATCGATAGTTTTGCCGCCGGTCGTGGCCTAGAGGATAGCGTTCCAGTCTTCTAAGCCAGAGTCCATGAGATCGAATCCCGATCACGGCACATATAGTACTCTTTCTGTGGTCTGGTGGTTTTAGCATTTGTAAGATGCTAGCCATAATATCCTTGAAAGATGTACGCCTTAGAGTTAAGTAAAAAAAAAAATTAGATCTCTTCAAAGAAACACGAAGTTTCACTGAGATCCTATATGTGTGTGTTCGTAAAACAGTTAAGGAAAGCTTGATGATACTGGTTCATTCGTCCTTACATTCAACCTGAGTAACCTTCCAAGCTCAATCGATGTAGGATTTGCAAGGGCAATCAAATCTATGGCAGCTGCGCTCATCTGTTCCATGGAGATTCGGAATGCGAAAAGAAATTTTGCTGCATCAACTGTCAAGGAGATCATCACGCGCTTTCTAAGGAGTGTCCCATCTACATTGATGAATATGAAATCCAAAAGATTAAGGTGACAGAAAAAATATCGCTGAGAGAGGCTAGAATGAAAAGAAGACTACAAACACTATATCCTGCACCGCCGAGACAACGACGCTCTTACGCCGATGTCACGATGAATCAAGGTCAACGTATGCAACTAGACCGCCTCGAAGAAAAAAGTATCCCGCCCAATCATGCGAGAAGTGAAATTACACCGTCCAGTGATCAGGTTATTTGTTATTTGTTATTTATTTCTTATCAACGGATCACATGTTGATCCAAATGATTACTTAAAATTAGAAATTAAACACATAACATTAAGTCTAACTATGGGGTTCTCAAGGCCCGTATCACTTTTCTTCGGAAAACATCCCTCGAAACGTCGAAGTCAAAATGCGCCAAGAAACGGTTGAACGATCTCATTGCGCCGATGAGGGCGCTGTTAGATCCGTAATAGTTCATTCGAAGGGGAATGTACAACTGAAGATCCAGATTTCTGAGACCACGGGGTCGTACACTAAGCGGAATAGCCTCCAGTAGCGTGGGACAGTGGATTCGCGATGACAGGAGGTCGGCGACGAATGAGGCACGTGTTGCTTGTCTGCGAGCTTGAAGAGTATCGATATCTATGAGGCGGCATCGATTTTCATAGCTAGGTAAGCGAAAAGGGTCTTGCCAGTTCAGGTGTCTAAGGGCGTATCGCAAGAATCGCCGCTGGATAGCCTCGAGCCGATCGACACCGTTCTGGTAGTAGGGACACCAAACAGCTGATGCGTATTCAAGGATGGAACGAACGATGCTGCAGTATAGGCTTTTCAGGCAATACACATCCTTGAAGTCCTTCGCCACTCTAAAAATGAAACCGAGACTTCTGGATGCTTTTTCAATCACGTAGTTGGTGTGTGCCTTGAATTCCAAGCGCTGATCTAAGATTACGCCAAGATCGTTAACGTGGTTCATACGTGAGATGGGTTCGTCTCCTAGGAAGTACTCCGCGATTAAAGGTTGCCGCTTACGAGAAAAGCTGATGACTGCACATTTGTTGCGGTTTAATGGCAGACAGATAAGGTCGCACCAATCAGCGAAGAGGTTAAATTGACATTGCAGAAAATTTATGTCGTCGTGGTCGTTTATGGTGTAAAATAGTTTTAGGTCATCGGCATAGCAGAGTTTGGGGACTTCGAGGAGTGACAACACGTCGTTGAAATAAATTAGGAAAATGATCGGTCCTAGATGGCTACCTTGGGGCACACCAGAGGTGGCTGGGAACTGCCTGGAAAAGGTGTCACCCGTTCGAACAATCAATTTACGACCGGTTAAGTAACTGCGGAACCAGCCCAGTAGCCTACCACAGAATCCTAAGCGTTCGAGTTTTCCGATGGCAATCTCATGGTTCACCTTGTCGAACGCAGCGGACAGATCGGTGTAGATTGCATCAGTTTGAGATTTGGCAGCAAAACTTTCATGCACAACAGAAGTAAACGTTAGTAAAGTTACTTGTTGTAGAGTGTTTGGGCATGAATCCGTGCTGATCATTGGAGATGTAATTTTTGCAAGACGTGAAAAAAGGATCCAAGACCACCAATTCAAATAGTTTGGCAATAGAACATAAATCAGAGATTCCACGGTAATTGTTAATATCTCTCCTATCTCCTTTTTTATGTACCGGGAACATGTAAGCTTCCTTCCATAGTAGAGGAAGATGGCTCTATCAAGCGAAGCTTGAAAAATGAGCCGAATAGGGGTCAGCAAAACAGGCATGAAACTTTTCAAAAAAGCAGCTGGTATCCCGTCCGGACCCGTAGAAAAGGAATTCTTGAGCTTCGCTGCTGCTTTAGGAAGATGACTGCCTCCTCGATTTCGAAACCATTTATTGAAAAGCCCACTGGCGAAACGTTCCTGACAGCACTAGCTAAATGTTCTGAGGATGTTGAAGCTGAAGTGAAGATACTGGAAAATTTTTGGGCGAAAAGGTCGCAGATACCACGATTTTGGGCAAGACTTGAGGTTGATCGACCATAACCAGAAGAGAGAACAGAGATACAAATTGGAACCAGCAAAGAATACACCAATACCATCGCTTCAGTTGCGGTAGTATCTCCAGCCATCGAGTGTTCGACGGCTTCCCCCCCCCCGACATCTGCAGAACAGATTACTAAGATAAGTAGTACTAATACCACAAATCAAAATGAACCAAGTACTATTGAGAACTTAGATAGTTATACTAACAATACTAATAGTAACTCAGAACTCACTAACCTCAGTTTTTTCTCGCAAGCGATAAGAGATTCTATTCATCTTGATGAACTTGTTTGAACGTCTGAAACATTGGAAAATATGTGTTTACTTGACCCCTTTCTTTATATTCGTTATGGCTCCGATAATCCAATGGAATCCAAATGGATTTTATAACAATTTTAATGAGCTCAAAATGTTAATAAGTGATTTCGATCCTTTTGCAATATGTATCCAAGAAACACACTTTCATCAAACAAGGAAACCCACGCTGAAAAATTTTAAAAATTTTTATGAAATGGATCATCTGCATACCAGAGCTTCTGGAGGAGTTGCGATTTGTATTCGAGAGGGTTTTCAGGCTAAAGAAATAGATTTACAAACAAATTTACAAGCCGTTGCAGTTCAAATGTCATACCCAACAGATTTTACATTATGCTCACTTTACCTCCCACCTAATGTCACAATTGATAAAAATGAAATTGATGGTTTGCTATGACAGCTCCCGATTCCCTTTTTGATATCCTCAGACTGTAACGCTCATCATACTTCATGGGGTTGCGAAAATGATAGCTCTAGAGGAAAAATATTGGAAGATTATTTAAATGATTGGAATTTAAACATAATGAATAATGGCTCACCAACACATTATAGCTTGGCTTATAATTCCTACTCCAGCATTGATTTAACATTTGGTTCTTCGCCACTTATGCAACACTTCAGCTGGTCTGTGTTTACAGACTTGTGTTCAAGTGACCATTTTCCAATTATCATAACACCATTAAAACGCCAATTACAAACAACGCGGCGTCCCCGTTGGATCACTACTTCAGGGGATTGGAATCTGTATCAAGAACTTGTGAGTAATCGTCTTTCTGAAATCCCAAATACTTATCCTGAAATGGCTATGGAAAATTTCTCTCGTTGTATGGTAGAATGTGCAACCCAAACTATCCCAAAAACATCTCCAGTTATTAAGAAATGTAAGCCATCGTGGTGGAATCGAGATATTGCTAACTGTATCAAAATTAGAAAACGTGCACTTCGACAGTTTAATCTTCATATGTCCCAAAAAACTGAAAAGGAATGCAAAATAGCTAAGGCCAAAGCTAGGCAAATAATTAGAAAGAGTCAACGCGAGTCGTGGCAAAATTATGTTTCCAATCTCGACTCTTCAGCTTCGATTCGAGAAGTGTGGTCTAAAGTAGGTAAAATTGCAGGAAAAACAAAATATCAAGGTGTTACTTCACTTAAAATGACTCTGGCCTATTGACAAATTGACAACGGAAATCGCTGAAGAATTAGCAAAAAAAATCTCGAGTTCCTCTAACTACTCTTATTCTTTTCTCCTTACTTACTTACTTAATGATCCCACGCCGATCCTCCGGTACATAGAATCCGTTGTGATTCCAATACAAAAACCAAATAAAAATCCTTTGAATGCATCTAACTACAGGCCGATATCTTTAACATGTTGCCCGTGCAAACTTTTAGAAAAAATGATCAGTCGTCGACTTTTGTGGTATCTTTAATCAAACAACATTATAGATAGTACCCAATCAGGATTTAGAAGTATCGCAACACTGTAGACAACCTTGCAATGCTTGAAAATTCCATTCAGAATGCTTTCAAAAATAAAGAACACCTAGTTTGCATCTTTTTCGGTCTTGAAAAAGCATATGACACAACTTGGGCCTATAATATTCTTCAACAACTATCATCATACGGAGTCAGAGGAAATATATTACACTTAGTGAAAAAATTTCTGGAAAATCGTAAATTTAAAGTAGCAATTGGAAGTACATTTTCATCTCTGGTCTCTCAAGAAAATGGAATCCCTCAAGGATCTGTCTTGAGTGTGACACTATTTCTAGTCGCAATAAGCTCTATTAAAAATATCTGCCAATCCCCAGTATCAAGAATGCACTTTGCTGATGATTTCGTAGCTTATATGAAAGGGAAATCCAAACAAAACTACAAATGTTTTTGAACAATTTATACCAATGGACAAATGATACTGGATTCAAAATATCTGTAACTAAAAGCAAAATCACGCATTTTTATCGAAGACGTGGATGTGTTTCCCCACTAAACCTTCGTTTTAAAGATAAACTTTTTGAAGAACTGTCAACAATGAAATTCTTAGGAATGAATTTTGATCGCCGTCTTGTCTGGACGAATCATGTGAAACAACTTAAAGCTAGAGCCCTGCAAGCAGTTAAAATAATCAGAACTCTTTCGCATACATCATGGGGATCTAGTAGAAAATCTTTAGTCATAATTCACAAAACTATGGTAATATCACGACTTGATTATGGATCTATAATTTATAATACTGCTCAAAACTCGATCTTAAAACAATTGAATTCAGTTCATCACATGGGAATCCGACTGGCAACAGGAGCTTATAGAACCAGCCCTACAGACAGTATTCTGGTAGATGCAAGCATTTTACCATTGAACTACAGAAGAGAGATTCAAACCCTTGTTTGTGGTGTAAAAATACTGTCCCTTAATAATCATCCCTTACATGAACATTTGAAAAAAGCCTTAGAAAACATTTCTACTCAAAACAGAAAGGGAAACCGTGGTTTGGTTCAACGATTTCAACAACTCTATCACAAATACCAGCTCCCTCCAGTTAAAATTTTACAACGTGGATATCACAAGTATGCTCCTTGGTCAAACCCTAGAATTCATATTGGTTATAGTTTAACGAACCTTACTAAAACACAAACTTCTGCATTAGAATTCCGTCAAGAATATTTGAAAAAAGTTTCGGAGTATTGTACGTCTAGTTTCATTTTTACTGATGGATCTAAAGTGAGTACACAAGTAGGATGTGCAGTGTACAACTTGAACTTTGAATGGCAGTACAGATTACACGATTATACTACGGTTTTCTCAGCTGAGTTGATAGCACTGCGACATGCACTGAATGCTTTAATAGATAACGAAACACTGTTGAACTTTGTGATTGCTAATGATCCTCTAAGCTCACTCCAAGCAATAGAAGATGTTTATAGTACAAACCCGATCGTTCAGGATATTCACGAGCTACTTTTCAAGGCTGGAAGAAAACATAAAACCATAATTTTATTTATGGATTCCTAGTCATGTGGGAATAGATGGGAATGAACGTGCTGATAAACTAGCAAAAGAAGCAACGAACCTGCCTATTATCAATCCAAGCATTACGACAACTGACTACATAACTAAGATCAAATCCTTAGTTTTTGAGGAGTGGTAGAAACATTGGGATGGTATAAGCAATAACAAACTGCGTAGAATAAAGTTCTCGACAAAACCCTGGATCTCTTCAAGTCAATCACCTTGAAAGCACTCCATAATCTTAACTCGTTTGCGAATCGGCCACAGTAAATTAACCCATGAATACATTTTTAAGCGTGAAATTCCTCCACAGTGTACTAACTGTAATTGTAATTTGACTATAGAACACATTTTAAATGATTGTGAAATGTATAGTTCATCCAGGAACCAATATGGTATAACTATGAGGAGTTTAGGGGATGATCCTGAGAAAATTGAAGATTTGTTCAGATTCCTAAGAAACACATCACTTATTAACGAAATTTAGAAAAACTTTGTACCAAAAAGAAAGTATTGTAATAGCTTTAGCATAAGTCTTTTTTATAATATTGTAAATTTAATGTTCATAGCCATTTATGTGCTTTTCATTAATAAACTCATATTTTTATTATTATTATTATAACCCCCTATTTCCCCTTCCATCCTATACCACTTGAAGGAACCCTCCCCCCCCCCCTTCCAATATACATAAAATACCCTTTTTTTCGTACCCAAAAACTCTCTCATATCAAATTATTTATAACAATATTATATCAATATAAGTCTTCGGGTTGTTGCAAAACATTTGAGCGAGAGCCCCCTTTGTGACATTGTATATCCCCAAAAGGATAAAGGGGTCTCAAATAATCATATGACCATATCTCGTACCACATGCTCTGCCATGCCAAATTCGGTTCCATTTGGTTTATTAGTTCTTAAGTGATGAAAAACATTTTAATGGAACCCCAACCCTTTTCCTAGCTCCAAAAAAAAATAAAATCAATAAAATAATTTATCGTACTCACACACTCTTCCATGCAAATTTTGTTCCATTTGCTCGAATAGTTATCGGTTATGCAAAACAATTTGTAAGGGAGCCCTACTGTTCCGATCTTCCCAATGGAAGAACAATGGGGTTTCAAATAATCATAGAAACATTTCTTGTATTCAAATACTCTCTCATGCCAAATTTGTTTCCATTTGCTCGATATTTTTTGCCAGTTGTAAAAAAAATGTTAATAAAAAGTGAAGTTATGTCGTGAGACGGAATACTATGAATGTATATAAATAAATTGCACAGGAAGCCCCACTCCCCCTTCTCATTTCCCTATTGGCAGCCCTTCTTCTCTCTTCCAATGTTCCCAATGGGAGAATGAAGGGGTCTCAAATAGCCATACAAACATTTCTCGTACCCAAATACTCTCCCATGAAAAACTTGGTTCCATTTAATCGATTAGTTCTCCAGTTGTGCAAAAAAATGTGAAGCCCCCCTCTCTTCCTATAACCCCACTGGAAGGAGGGAGGGGTGCCAAACATTCATTGAAACATTTCTCGTACCAACATACCAAATTTGATTCCATTTGCTTGATTAGTTTTTGAGGGTGGGTCCTAAAGTCATGAAATCATAAATTCAAGAAGTTATTAAATCATTTAGATATGAAATAAAGAAGTCATGAATTAATGAAGTCATCATTTAATGATGTTATGAATTTTTGAAGTTTATAAGTCGCGAATTCATAAAGGTTTCAAAACATGAAATCATGAAGTAAACCTGTTAAAAAATGGTAACTCTTTATGTTTTGATGGGCTACAAACTTTGGAAGTAAAGACGTCGTTGATTTATGAGGTCAGAAATAATTTAAAATCTCAAAAAATATGCAGTCATGAAATTATGAGGCCATTAAGTCATGAATCAATAAAAGATGTACCCAATAAGGCACAATTAGTATACAATCATGCAAAGACAATGACTTGGAACGCAAATTGAATTATCAGGTAGGTCGGTTCCGAAATGCTCCGGTCATATCCAATAATAATAATGAGTTTGGATCGTCCTATAGCTTGGGATTTCGATCCCAGGAACTTCGACTGGACGCCCAATGTGGACAAAATTAACATCAACATGGAGGAGGGCAACTACAAGCAACGGTGGCCAAAATCCACACAAACAGAGGGCAGAGCAATTGTGAGCGATTCGCATAACTTCCATTCCCAGAACAAATATTTACTTTCCATCCGCCCGCCATGCCATCCGCCTCAAGGATTGGATTCGATTCTGTTTGAAATAGGACCGGTACTTTGGGGAAGTGAGGGGCCCACTCGATTATTCTCATTCCTCATCCGAGAGCGGCACCAAACTTAGGAGAAGCATCATCATCGATTGGGGCAAAAATGGCGCACTTGTTTGCACTGCTGTTATGCTAAGCATGCATCAACCGAACTTGAACCACATTAGGCCACATCCCTGCCAGGCCAAAGTCCTTCCAAGTTCAGCCCAGGATGTCCGAGTCGGAAGAATCAGCATCGGCACCGGAATTCATCCCCCCTTACCTTCCTCCTTATGCTGAAGCTGATGCAAATCGAATCGAAGCCAAACGCTTCATTAATTCCATGGCTTTGGCAGCAATCGGTCTTCAGCTGAGCTTTTGTGAAGGTAGGTAGGACGTCATCTGGCAAAATGGCCATGCTTCGTACTACTGTTCAGAGAAATCGTTCTTACGTACGTGCCTGAAGATCAACCAGGAGATTTGTCGTGACCTTCCCCAGCTTTGGGATTACCTTTTGCAGCTTTTTCTGCTGCTTTGGGAAGGGCAAAATGTGAATGTACCTTCTATTTGCAATGAAATTCATGAATTAATCATATCTCATTTCTGGTCAAATCCTCAACTTTCGGATCGGAATCGAGTTCAACATTTTCCAGCATAAATAAGTCATGACTGGAAATATTCTTCAATTTTGATAACGGTCGTTCGATCGGTCGGTGGCAGACGGATTGATGCGATATCAATTTGTATCAATATCGAAAACGAGTTAGTGTTTTCTTGTTGCTGTTTTTGTGGTCGATTTGCTGCTCTAAAAAAGCAGATAAAATAAATGGGTGCCGCTCCTTGTCGCTTTTTTTCACTTTCAAGTAAGGTCGAACTATGTGGGCGTTTTCGGGGAAAGCTTTTTCTCGATGATGGAGGGAAACCATCATCCAAAAACCGTCATCTCGGCTGCATTTAGTTTGCTTTCACTCTTTCGGCCGGGTGACCCTTTTTTCATCATCAAACTCTTGGACCAAGACGAAAAACTCCTAAAGTTTGCCTAAAAAATGCCAAAAAAGGTATCATTTTCGGATTAGGAACCATTCAAAATCAAAATAAATATTTGTATGGGATCGTGTGCGGAATAAATATGATGGGCTGAGATTTTTATGGATGGTTGACTGGAGATGAGACACTGATCGATAGCAGTTTTCTAGTTTAAAGATCTCTTAAGAAGAATCAAACCTTTCGGAATAGTTTTTAAGGCCAAATAAGATCTGCTCTTGACGATATGACCAAACTAATAACTAAATCCACGTAATAAGATGTTTTGCTCCCACAAGAGGTTCTCAAAACGTTATCATAACGCTCTCAGAAGCCTCTCAAATAACACGATAAATATGTCACGCAGACCACATCCTAACTGCCAAATCGAGTGCAGCATCATAAATCCCTTCCTTCAACCGAAGGCCCATAGAATGTGGAACTTTTCCTTTTCTGGGGCTCCAGAGACCGGAAAAGACCGAATATTCCATCTAGGCACGCGCTCTCAGGGTGGCACCAATTTAGATGATCACTCACGTGCTTACCGAAACAAAAAAAAAGAAATAGCTACTGTACAAGGAGAAGCATCTTTATTTTTACGACAGCCCATTGAGTTTGCGAGAACGAGTTTGCTCACCTGAATTTCCACCAATATCTGTCACGGCAACCGAAAAAAAAGTTGTACGATTTTGGTGGGAAAGTAACGTGGTACACGAAAATGTATTGTGGGATTTTGTCGTTGTGTTTTATTTCGTTTTTTCCCCGCCGATTTGAGCGGGAGGAAAATCGGTCCCATTCGAGCAGCAAATCACGTGTCAAGAAGATAACATCGAATCAGACTAGGAAACGACGACGAGGCTTAGTGTCAAACCTGGTGAAGTGCATTTTTCAGTGATCCGAGGAGTAAGTTCAATTTACAAGCTGCAAGTCTGCGGCAAACGTTGAAATTTTTGGAATTGAACTGTTTGATTTTAGTTCAAAAAGTATAAATATTATACAAACCATTCTGAAAATTTTTAAATTCTATCTTTGCCTAGTATTTATGAAATTTTTCAAAACTTCAAGAAAATATTGCAAGAAAGGTTTGTCTAATATTTGTTTAATGTTTTTGCAATTTTTGTATAATTTTTATGTAATTTCTGAGAATTTATGACTAATTTTTGTGTATTTTTGAATCGAATTTAAAAAGTTTTGAAATCTGTATTGTCATTATTTTCGGGAATTTTTGGAAAATTAAAATTTTTTTTGAATATTTTCGAAATTTTGTCATTTTTTTAGTGATTTTCCGTCGATTGTCGATGATCATTTTGTCATTGTCATTTTTATCATTTTGCCATATTTGTCATTTTTGTAATTTTGCAATTTTTGCAATTTTTGTTATTTTTGTCATTTTTGTAATTTTAATGATTTCTGTCATTTTTGTAATTTTTATAAATTTTGTAATTTTTGTAATTTTTGTAATTTTTGTAATGTTTGTAATTTTTTTTAATTTTTGTCATTTTTGTCATTTTTGTCATTTTTGTCATTTTTGTCATTTTTGTCATTTTTGTCATTTTTGTCATTTTTGTCATTTTTGTCATTTTTGTCATTTTTGTCATTTTTGTCATTTTTGTCATTTTTGTCATTTTTGTCATTTTTGTCATTTTTGTCATTTTTGTCATTTTTGTCATTTTTGTCATTTTTGTCATTTTTGTCATTTTTGTCATTTTTGTCATTTTTGTCATTTTTGTCATTTTTGTCATTTTTGTCATTTTTGTCATTTTTGTCATTTTTGTCATTTTTGTCATTTTTGTCATTTTTGTCATTTTTGTCATTTTTGTCATTTTTGTCATTTTTGTCATTTTTGTCATTTTTGTCATTTTTGTCATTTTTGTCATTTTTGTCATTTTTGTCATTTTTGTCATTTTTGTCATTTTTGTCATTTTTGTCATTTTTGTCATTTTTGTCATTTTTGTCATTTTTGTCATTTTTGTCATTTTTGTCATTTTTGTCATTTTTGTCATTTTTGTCATTTTTGTCATTTTTGTCATTTTTGTCATTTTTGTCATTTTTGTCATTTTTGTCATTTTTGTCATTTTTGTCATTTTTGTCATTTTTGTCATTTTTGTCATTTTGTCATTTTTGTCATTTTTGTCATTTTTGTCATTTTTGTCATTTTGTCATTTTTGTCATTTTTGTCATTTTTGTCATTTTTGTCATTTTTGTCATTTTTGTCATTTTTGTCATTTTTGTCATTTTTGTCATTTTTGTCATTTTTTGTCATTTTTGTCATTTTTGTCATTTTTGTCATTTTTGTCATTTTTGTCATTTTTGTCATTTTTGTCATTTTTGTCATTTTTGTCATTTTTGTCATTTTTGTCATTTTTGTCATTTTTTGTCATTTTTGTCATTTTTGTCATTTTTGTCATTTTTGTCATTTTTGTCATTTTTTGTCATTTTTGTCATTTTTGTCATTTTTGTCATTTTTGTCATTTTTGTCATTTTTGTCATTTTTGTCATTTTTGTCATTTTTGTCATTTTTGTCATTTTTGTCATTTTTGTCATTTTTGTCATTTTTGTCATTTTTGTCATTTTTGTCATTTTTGTCATTTTTGTCATTTTTGTCATTTTTGTCATTTTTGTCATTTTTGTCATTTTTGTCATTTTTGTCATTTTTGTCATTTTTGTCATTTTTGTCATTTTTGTCATTTTTGTCATTTTTGTCATTTTTGTCATTTTTGTCATTTTTGTCATTTTTGTCATTTTTGTCATTTTTGTCATTTTTGTCATTTTTGTCATTTTTGTCATTTTTGTCATTTTTGTCATTTTTGTCATTTTTGTCATTTTTGTCATTTTTGTCATTTTTGTCATTTTTGTCATTTTTTGTCATTTTTGTCATTTTTATCATTTTTATCATTTTTGTCATTTTTGTCATTTTTGTCATTTTTGTCATTTTTGTCATTTTTGTCATTTTTGTCATTTTTGACATTTTTGACATTTTTGTCATTTTTGTCATTTTTGTCATTTTTGTCATTTTTATCATTTTTGTCATTTTTGTCATTTTTTGTCATTTTTGTCATTTTTGTCATTTTTGTCATTTTTGTCATTTTTGTCATTTTTGTCATTTTTGTCATTTTTGTCATTTTTGTCATTTTTGTCATTTTTGTCATTTTTGTCATTTTTGTCATTTTTGTCATTTTTGTCATTTTTGTCATTTTTGTCATTTTTGTTATTTTTGTCATTTTTGTCATTTTTGTCATTTTTGTCATTTTTGTCATTTTTGTCATTTTTGTCATTTTTGTCATTTTTGTCATTTTTGTCATTTTTGTCATTTTTGTCATTTTTGTCATTTTTGTCATTTTTGTCATTTTTGTCATTTTTGTCATTTTTGTCATTTTTGTCATTTTTGTCATTTTTGTCATTTTTGTCATTTTTGTCATTTTTGTCATTTTTGTCATTTTGTCATTTTTGTCATTTTTGTCATTTTTGTCATTTTTGTCATTTTTGTCATTTTTGTCATTTTTGTCATTTTTGTCATTTTTGTCATTTTTGTCATTTTTGTCATTTTTGTCATTTTTGTCATTTTTGTCATTTTTGTCATTTTGTCATTTTTGTCATTTTTGTCATTTTTGTCATTTTTGTCATTTTTGTCATTTTTGTCATTTTTGTCATTTTTGTCATTTTTGTCATTTTTGTCATTTTTGTCATTTTTGTCATTTTTGTCATTTTTGTCATTTTTGTCATTTTTGTCATTTTTGTCATTTTTGTCATTTTTGTCATTTTTGTCATTTTTGTCATTTTTGTCATTTTTGTCATTTTTGTCATTTTTGTCATTTTTGTCATTTTTGTCATTTTTGTCATTTTTGTCATTTTTGTCATTTTTGTCATTTTTGTCATTTTTGTCATTTTTGTCATTTTTGTCATTTTTGTCATTTTTGTCATTTTTGTCATTTTTGTCATTTTTGTCATTTTTGTCATTTTTGTCATTTTTGTCATTTTTGTCATTTTTGTCATTTTTGTCATTTTTGTCATTTTTGTCATTTTTGTCATTTTGTCATTTTTGTCATTTTGTCATTTTTGTCATTTTGTCATTTTTGTCATTTTTGTCATTTTTGTCATTTTTATCATTTTTATCATTTTTGTCATTTTTGTCATTTTTGTCATTTTTGTCATTTTTGTCATTTTTGTCTTTTTTGTCATTTTTGTCATTTTTGTCATTTTTGTCATTTTTGTCATTTTTGTCATTTTTGTCATTTTTGTCATTTTTGTCATTTTTGTCATTTTTATCATTTTTGTCATTTTTGTCATTTTTGTCATTTTTGTCATTTTTGTCATTTTGTCATTTTTGTCATTTTTGTCATTTTTGTCATTTTTGTCATTTTTGTCATTTTTGTCATTTTTGTCATTTTTGTCATTTTTGTCATTTTTGTCATTTTTGTCATTTTTGTCATTTTTGTCATTTTTGTCATTTTTGTCATTTTTGTCATTTTTGTCATTTTTGTCATTTTTGTCATTTTTGTCATTTTGTCATTTTTGTCATTTTTGTCATTTTTGTCATTTTGTCATTTTTGTCATTTTTGTCATTTTTGTCATTTTTGTCATTTTTGTCATTTTTGTCATTTTTGTCATTTTTGTCATTTTTGTCATTTTGTCATTTTTGTCATTTTTGTCATTTTTGTCATTTTTGTCATTTTTGTCATTTTTGTCATTTTTGTCATTTTGTCATTTTTGTCATTTTTGTCATTTTTGTCATTTTTGTCATTTTTGTCATTTTTGTCATTTTTGTCATTTTTGTCATTTTTGTCATTTTTGTCATTTTGTCATTTTTGTCATTTTTGTCATTTTTGTCATTTTTGTCATTTTTGTCATTTTTGTCATTTTTGTCATTTTTGTCATTTTTGTCATTTTTGTCATTTTTGTCATTTTTGTCATTTTTGTCATTTTTGTCATTTTTGTCATTTTTGTCATTTTTGTCATTTTTGTCATTTTTGTCATTTTTGTCATTTTTGTCATTTTTGTCATTTTTGTCATTTTTGTCATTTTTGTCATTTTTGTCATTTTTGTCATTTTTGTCATTTTTGTCATTTTTGTCATTTTTGTCATTTTTGTCATTTTTGTCATTTTTGTCATTTTTGTCATTTTTGTCATTTTTGTCATTTTTGTCATTTTTGTCATTTTTGTCATTTTTGTCATTTTTGTCATTTTTGTCATTTTTGTCATTTTTGTCATTTTTGTCATTTTTGTCATTTTTGTCATTTTTGTCATTTTTGTCATTTTTGTCATTTTTGTCATTTTGTCATTTTTGTATTGCTCTTTTGCTCTCTTTCCATTTTGCTTTTTTTGCTTTTTTGCTCTTTCTCTCTTTTGCTTTTTTGCTCTTTCTCTCTTTTGCTCTTTTGCTCTTTTGCTCTTTTGCTCTTTTGCTCTTTTGCTCTTTTGCTCTTTTGCTCTTTTGCTCTTTTGCTCTTTTGCTCTTTTGCTCTTTTGCTCTTTTGCTCTTTTGCTCTTTTGCTCTTTTGCTCTTTTGCTCTTTTGCTCTTTTGCTCTTTTGCTCTTTTGCTCTTTTGCTCTTTTGCTCTTTTGCTCTTTTGCTCTTTTGCTCTTTTGCTCTTTTGCTCTTTTGCTCTTTTGCTCTTTTGCTCTTTTGCTCTTTTGCTCTTTTGCTCTTTTGCTCTTTTGCTCTTTTGCTCTTTTGCTCTTTTGCTCTTTTGCTCTTTTGCTCTTTTGCTCTTTTGCTCTTTTGCTCTTTTGCTCTTTTGCTCTTTTGCTCTTTTGCTCTTTTGCTCTTTTGCTCTTTTGCTCTTTTGCTCTTTTGCTCTTTTGCTCTTTTGCTCTTTTGCTCTTTTGCTCTTTTGCTCCTTTGCTCTTTTGCTCTTTTGCTCTTTTGCTCATTTGCTCTTTTGCTCTTTTGCTCTTTTGCTCTTTTGCTCTTTTGCTCTTTTGCTCTTTTGCTCTTTTGCTCTTTTGCTCTTTTGCTCTTTTGCTCTTTTGCTCGTTTGCTCTTTTGCTCTTTTGCTCTTTTGCTCTTTTGCTCTTTTGCTCTTTTGCTCTTTTGCTCTTTTGCTCTTTTGCTCTTTTGCTCTTTTGCTCTTTTGCTCTTTTGCTCTTTTGCTCTTTTGCTCTTTTGCTCATTCGCTCTTTTGCTCTTTTGCTCTTTTGCTCTTTTGCTCTTTTGCTCTTTTGCTCTTTTGCTCTTTTGCTCTTTTGCTCTTTTGCTCTTTT